>NW_025335954.1:4681499-4754896 GCF_004798865.1 Varanus komodoensis
GGCCTCAACGACCTCTCGTGGAGCCCATTCCACACCCTCGGGGTCCTAACTGTCAGGAAGTGCTTCCTGGCATCCAAATGGAACCTTGGCTCCCTGAGCTTTGCTCCGTTGGAGCGAGTCCTGCCTTCCTCTGCAGGGGAGAACAGGTCTCTACCCATCTCCATGTGACATCCCCTCACATACCTGTATGTCACCAACAGATCCCCTCTGAGTCTCCTCCAGGCTGGAGACCCAGTTCCCTCAGTCTCACCTCATATGGTATCCCCTGCAAACCGGCCACCAACCTTGTGGCCCTACGCTGCACTGACTCTAGCCTGGCTCTATCCTTTCTGTAATGCGGGGCCCAAAACTGAGCACAATATTCCAGTTGTGGGTGCACCAGAGTCATATAGAGTGGTAGTAATACCTCTCTCGATCTAGAAGCCACACTCCTGGCTATGCAACCAAGGGTGGTGTTTGCCCTCTTGACCACCACATCACACTGCTGACTCATGTTTAGCCTGCAGTCAACCAGCACCCCGAGGTCCCTTTCACAAGTGCTGCTCTCCAGCCACTTGTCCCCTAACCTGTACTTACGACAGCTATTCCTATGCCCCAAGTGCAAGACCTAGCACTTATCCACATTGAACGCCATCCTGTTGTCTCCTGTCCACTTCCATAGTCTGTCCAGATCCTTTTGGATCTGGAGTACCTGCTCCTCAGTTGTGGCCACTGCTCCGGTTTTAGTATCGTCTGTGAATTTGATCAGTAGACTGTTCACCCCTTCTTCCATGTCATTTATGAAAAGATTAAACAGGATCGGCCCCAGGACAGAGTCCTGGGGGACCCTGCTTGTCACTGGCCACCATCCCGATGATTCCCCACTAATGGTTACCCTCTGCTTTCAGTCAGTCAACCATGCCCTAATCCACCGGACAGTGCTTTGGTGTATCCCATAACTCCTCAGTTTCTCCACCAGGATATCATGGAGTACTTTGTCAAAGGCCTTGCTGAAATCCAGGTAAACCACATCCACTGCATCCCCTCCATCTAGCCGTCTCGAAACCTTGTCATAGAATTCCACAAGGTTTCTCTGGCAGGACCTGTTTTTGTGGAAGTTGTGTTGTGTGGCTGTCAGCCTCCCTTCCCTCTCTAGCATCACTAGATCTCTCTCTATTATGAGTCTTTCCATTGTTTTTCCTACAATGGACCTAAGGCTAACAGGTCTGCAATTCCCAATGTCCCTTCTACTACCCTTTTTGAAAATTGGGACCACTGATGCCACACTCCAGTCCTCTGGAACTTCACCCGTTCTCCACGAGGCCTCAAAAAAGGAGGCCAGCGGGCATGAGAGAACCCCTGCCAACTCCCCAAGTACTCTCGGGTGTAACCCGTCAGGGCCTGGCGCCTTTGTAATGTCCAATGCCCTGAGGAGCCCCTCAACTTCTAGTGGGGGTGACTCTAATCTGTGCCCCTAAGTCTCCAGCCTCATCTAATCTCCTATGTGGATCTCCCCCATCCAGCTATGGGGAGAACACAGAGGCAAAATAGTCATTTAGCATCTGTGCCTGTTCCCTCATATCAGTCACTGGATCTCCTTCCTCCTTATTTAGTGGTCCCACCACTTGTCTTCCCTATTTACAAGCTGAAAAAGCCCTTTTTGTTGCTCTTGATATTCTTGGCAAGTCTCAGCTCGTAATCAGCCTTAGCCTTGCGAAGAATCCTTCTGCAACGGGCCTCTTCCTCCCTTTTGTCTATTTGCCCCAGTACCCATTTCCTATGGAGGTTCCTCTTTCGTCTTATCCCTCTAACCACCTCCTTTCACATCCATGGCGGTGCTCTCCTCTGCTTCCTCACCTTACTAACTCTAGCAAGGGCTGGCCGCCGTGAGGGCAAAGGCAAAAGATTCTTCGGTCTTTTCTTTCCTGAAGCCTGATGCAGTTCAGGGCCACCATTAAAGGTCTCTTCCTCAGTGCTTCATCTCTCTGCGCTACAAGTGCCCCTTAACCTGTGAACTTCTATGGCAGGGCTATAGTGGAGCCGAGACATATGGTAGCACAGCACCCCCAGTTCTCCGACTCGAAGGGACACTGGTGCACCATCTGCACCACCACCGCTTCAGACTTTCTTGTTCCTTCTCTGCTGAGCTTTGATCCTCACTGCAGCTGGAGGAGAAATGAATTTCCCCAGCAATGTATTACTCTGAAGCAATGCAAAATACTTTGAGGTAACTTAGTCTTAAATGGGCAATTAAGACCACTTGTTTTGTTACCAAAAGGGGGGGGGGAGCACCAAACTGCTCCTGATGGCAGCTAGAACTGGCTTGCTCATCAATAGGGTGACCTGGATGTGGGGACGGACATCAGGAGTGCCTGCACTTCAGAAGTTACACTACACTACTGTTCATCTGCAGGCCAGGCTGAAGATGGGCGAATGCTGAATTAGGAGTACACACCAGCACACCAATTAGCAGTCCTCTGAAGCATAGAGAGGCCCATATGGAACAGGGCCAAGAAAAGTACTTTCTGCGCCACCCAGCATCTTGTTTCAAAACAGGCAAGCTTACTCTGTACAGTGGAAACGCCACCAAAGGTTTTATTTTATTTTCTACATTTCTGTACTGCCCAATAGTCAAAGCTGTCTAACAAAACATAAGAGCAGCCCTGCTGGGGCAGCACAAGAGTCCATCTAGAGTAGGATCCTTTGATGCCAGGGACATCTGCTGTCCTTTGTACAGCTATTGTTCTGTCCTGTCCTCTGGCCATCCTAGGGTCCTCTGGATGCCACGAAACAAAAGTGGGCCAGAAAACTGCCATCTTTTCAACCAGCCAATGACACAGTGCCTTTAACAAATGCTCAATGTGCAAACAGGGAGGATGCTCCATCTCCAGGAAGCGAAAAGCTTCGCCAGCTGATTTCTACAAATCCAGCTGCTTTTGTTAAAGGCAGAAGCACTGGTCAGGTCCGTTATTTCTCTCATTTAGCAACCTTAGGGAGCAGTAAGAGCACCTCCTCTTGGATCAGCTCTAGGGTGGGGGGATAAATAGAAAAATAAGTCAACTTATATTAATATATTGTTTATTTGTTATTTTGGGTAGAGCAATTAATCCTGTTTTCACCATGCTGGATAGAAAAAGCAAGCATTAGCTTGCACAGGGGGTTCTATGAGGGTAGCAGCTTAGACAGAGGAGCACTGCTGGACTGAATCAGATGTATGAATCACCGAAATATGTCAGCCTAGTAAAGATGCATCATTTATTCTAGTTATGGGATTTAGCTTCTTCTGGAGCAATTTTTAAGTTACCTTGCTGCAAATCTTGTCTATTCCTTTTATAGCACACAATATGCATCTTGCCGGGGCCAATGCCTTTTGCTCCAGGCATCTGTGCAAGGGTGAGCTGATTAGTCTGATACATCCATTGGAACTGATGATTCAAGAGGTCTGTAGGATGCTGAGCTGATGACCTTTTCCCTCCTACCCCCTGCCCCAGCTCAGTATCTTGGGGATCTAAGTGAAAGGAAGAGAAATTGAAGGATGGGGTGTCTCTTAAATTTCTGCCTAGCCAATGTCCTCACACAGGCAGCAGGCTCCAGTTTCCAGAGCCAGGGTTCGGGAGTCCTGGAAGAGAGGCAGCCATGTTGCAAGATGGGATGAAGCCCCTCTCACGCATCACTTGGCCACCCACGCAGAGCTCTCCCGTGCCTTGCCGCTTGGGTACATCTGAGCAACCAGAGGTCCCTCCTCCCCATGTGCCGGCAGACTGGCATGCCATGCTCTCCCCCTTTCCTCATCTTACCCCCAACCCAATCCAGCCATGGCTGCATGCAGAGCAGGCAAGCACTGAGGCAGAAGAGACTCTGATCTGTCCTGACAATCTGGCCCAGTTTCCTGCTGCCACTGCAGCAGCCACGGGTGTGGAGGAGGCAGTTAAGGGGGAGCCCAAGGTTAGCAGCGAGGCGGGGGTGGGGGAGGGCAGACAGAGAGAGAGGGGAGACTGCTGCTTGTGACACGAGAGACTGCAGGAAAGGGAGCAGGCGGGAGAAAGATGCGTCTAACCAAGGCTGAGTTGCTGGGGCAGGAACAGTCTAATTGTGAAGAGGGAAATACAAACAAGCAATTAGATGGGGTGGCTGGGCAGCCAGGATCCCTGGGTTCTAGACTCACATTTTTGGACAAGAGTCTAAAAGACTGCAGATGAAGCTGGAAAAGTCAGGCATCCTCAATTTTAACAATGCATAAGGTAGATTTTCCCAAGTGGATCCATACAGAACATAACTGGTTGCACCTCCTGCCCTGTCCAGACTAAGATTCCATTCCTGGATCCTGGAAGAGCAGTACAGATTCTCTTCATCAGGGTAGGCAACCTGGTCCCTTCCAGATATTTTGGAGTACAGCTCCCAGTGTTCTTGGAGGAAGACCCACAAGGCCTCCACCTACACAGGCTGACAAGAATTCCAGGAGTAGAAATCCTGTAGCAGTTTTCCTAAGACAATTGTGTTAACAAAGGACTTGGCTGAATTCAAGTTGGAGTTGGAGAGACCCATGAATTATTTTCAAAATTTCAATTTTTCCAATTTGGGATCAATTCCAATTCTGATTTTCAATTTTGTCAATTCAGTTGTGGTCCATTGCGGTCAAGAGGGATATTGTTTCCCCCTGTTCCCTAACGTGTGCTATTAGTTCCTCTTTCTTCTAGAAAATCAGAAAATTCCCCAGCTAGGCAGGGGATGGGGGCGGGGTAGAAAAAGGAAAGATCTGAGCAACCCAATCAAAATGTCTTTTCAGTAGGTTCCATGGAGACCTCTGAGCTTCTCAAAACCCATTATGTCATCTGGGATTTTCAGGGGTTTGGGAAAAACATTAGCTAGTGACCAAAGCTTTGCCTCTTTTCATGCAAGGTAAAACTAATGCACTAATGTATGTTCATATAACATAGGGCATGATCATGTTCATGTAGAAAATGCAGAAAACATGTTCATGCATGTTCATACAATGTGCCAAGCTGCCCTGCAAAGAAGCTATGGTAGACTGGTAGTTTGCTCAACTACCCACGGTATGCATGATGGATGATCAGTCTTCCTGTTGGCTGCTCTCCCACTGCTCTCTTCAGTCCTCCAGTCAGCTCCAGCATGTATCCCAGTATCCAGAGCTCATCCTGTCTCACTCCAATTTCTGCCCCTTTTGTTCACTGCCGCTATTTCCAAAGTCCCCTGCAAATAGCATTCGGGGGTCTTGGGGGGTGGTGGCTGTGGCTGAAAACTGCAAAACTGTGTTCATGATATTAACAAGCTGGTCTTTTCAAGGCATTCTTACATCTGTCCATCATATGTAGCCTTATCCTATCAATATCCTTGTCTGTTTCAGCAGTCAAGGGGAGCCTAGAAGTGTAACAAACAAGAAAATTGACATGGAAAGACTGTAAGCTAATTTGCACACAATTATCAGGAATTAATTGCCAAGTTATCATTTGAAAAGCACAGGTAAAGCAGAGGGGGAAGCAGCAAAACATGCAGCAAAGGGTGGGCAATCTAATCATCTCAGTTTTAAGTAGTGACCTGACAGTTCTGTTATCTTCCACCTTTTCAACATTTTCCCTAGACTGCAGCTACTCCAGAAAGAGGAGATATTAACTCCCTGCATTCTGCTTCTCACACCTCCTTTTGTCACCCCCCCCCCACACACACACACATGTGTTTTTCAGTTGGCAGCTTGGCAATTGAACCCTGGCAACTGTATGCAAAAATAGCCTACAGGCAGCCTTGTGTTGTCAGTTTCATTGTCTGTTACCTGTTTCACTTCCAGGCTCCCTCTGACAGCTGAAATAGACAAGGCAGTTGACAAAGCAAGGCCACACATATCAGACAGCTGTAAGAGGGCCCCTGTTCACTTTCAAAAAACTGACATAAATAATAATGCTTAAAAAGGATAAAATAGTGGTGCCATTTCCTGAGACCACTTCTTTATAAAGGGTGGTGAATCAGAGACAGTTGAGCCACTGTGTCACTTGGAAATGGATGGAGGAGCAATCACTGGAGGCAGCATGGCGGAGATTGTGAAAACCAATGAGGATTTTATCACCCCTGCAACTCAGAAATTGTTTGGATATCAAGGCAACCTACCAAGGTGCAGACCACCCCATAGGTTGTCAGGGTGACTTATTCCATTCTCAGTTTGAATTATCCGACAACCCAAAATGGCTACTTACCCACAATGGCTTGTCATGTCGGACAACTAGGTCTATGCCTCTGATGCAAGCACAGAATTCAATTCCAAAAGCAAAATTCAGCATCCTGTGGTTATCAAGGTCATTTTTAAAATTCAGGTTTCCATTCCTCATGGTTGTCGCAACAGGCTTTTAATATTTCAGGGATGCATGATCAAATTTCAGGAACCAGAGCAGGGAGAAACGGAATTTCCAGCAGACAGGAGTGTGTGGTTTCTGTGTCCTACCCTCAACTTGCTTAGAAGATGTTATGTAAAATAAGCCTTTATAGGCAGACTTTCTAAATTTGCATAATCTATATAGGTCACAGTGTTTATCTCTTCCCTTCTTGGTGCAGGATCTGCATGCAGGGAACAGTTTTATGTTGACTAAATGCAGTCCAGTGTACAATTTGATTCACTGCCTTGAGTCACCTAGAGCTGCCAGCTTGGCAAGGCACTTGGCAGGTGCAATGCATCTCATTTGCACCTACCTACCCCAAGCACCGAAGCTAAGATCCTGAGGCCAGCTTAGCCAGCAGACTTTAGTCTAGCAACCTGGTGCCCCTCCAGATGTTTGGGCTACAACTTCCAGCACTCCTGACCACTGGTGATGGGAACTGAAGTCCAAAGCATCTAGAGGGCAATAGGTTGGGGAAGGCCAGAGTGGGACTGGAGAGGCCTAGCTTTAAATTTCTGCTCAGCCAGACAGGATTTTGGGCAAGCTGGGGGAGGCCAGCTTCTCTCAGCCTAGCGTACTGCCATACAGAGCAGGGCCAACATCAAGAGTAGGCATAGCTGGGCACTTGCTGAGTAGCCACCCCTTTGGATGGGCCCACTCACAATGGTTCTCTGGAGTTCCTCTTCCTCCTCACCTCTGCAATCTGTTTGCTCACCTGCTTCCTGCTCCGAGCAAAGCTTTGGCAGTGATGAAGAACAGGAAGAGACACTGATGCCATGGTCCCCTTGCCAACTGGCTGGCAAGCCACAAACTGGCAGGGATGATAAAGGAAGAGGATGAGGGGCAACAGCAGCCAGTAATAGGGCTGGTGAGAAGAGAGACTCACAGAGGAAGGGGCCCACTGAAGGGCAGTAAGGATAAAATAGGGCTGTCTCAAGTGGCATGACTTGAACTCCCCGGAGGAAGGGTGGCATATAGTTGCAATATGCCTCTGACCTAGTCAGCTTGTCCATCTAGGCAGAAGCCTTTCGTGTCCCTTGCTACCCCATTCTCTTTAAGCTAGAAATAGAACCAGAGACCTCCTACATACAGGTCATGTGTTCCACCACTGAGCCTCAGAGGTTCCTTCTCCAAATTCTAATGGGACGTATGGCTGATCCTTCTTTGGAATACAGACTGGATACCACTCTAGTCCAGCTTTCCCCAACCTGATGCCCCTCCAAAAGTCCCCTGAAAGGCTACAGCACCATCCATCCCAGTCTGCATGGCTGATGACCAGAAAAGCTGGGAGGAGTTGTTCAAAATATCAGGAGGACACCAGGCTGGGGAAAGTTATTCCAGGGGCCCTGAGGGACTGAGGGGCTCTGTCCCATCCAGTAAAGAAATTTTAGCCTGTGATAAGTGAATTGGGGAAAGAGTTTGGCAGCTTTAAGGGACCTGTGTGCCCGAAGCCTAACCTTTCAAGGAGCCCTGGTTTACTGCAAGCCACAAGGGAAGCCAAGCCTTGTAATCAATATGGATCATGCAAATATATTCTGCAATGTATATTCTGCAATATATATTTTCAGCAAAAAAACATGCTGACAATGTTCTGTATTCCCTAGGTCCATCAAATGGTTTTCATAAAGCACACTTGGCAAGAGGGTGGAATACCATTTGATATCAGCAGAATCAGGAACAGGTATTTGACTCCAGACAGCCTAGGTCAAGAAATCAGTAATGTGCCTTTGGAGATAATGGAAAGACATGTCTATCAGTGACCACTAGGCATGATGGGTCTATGCGACCTCCAGTATCAGAGGCAAGTTGCTTCCGTATTGCCAGTAACTGGGGAGTATGAGCAGGAGGGGCAACTGCATGTGGCCACTGAGGGCTTCCCACAGGCATCTAGTTGGCCGCTCTAGGGGTGGAAAGCAGGAAAGGACGTCCCTCCGATCTGATCTACCATGTCTCTTCTCTGGCACTGTTTGCCAAGGCAAGGACAGGACTGTATGAAGCACAGACAGAAGACACTGAAAAGAACTCTCTCAGGCCTTTTGAAAGCTGCCAAGCTAGCCGCAGAGCTATGAGCAGAAGCTATTTTTCCCTCTTTTCAACCATGCAGTCTAGAACCTTACTGTTTTCCCTTATGCTGAACCCTGAAATTCTACCAATTTCCCTAAGTGCATGTGGATCCCATGGAATGCCTTTGGAAAGGTTGAGTTCATTATTGCCTCTATTTTGAGGCACTGAAATAGGTTCTCGAAGCCTAATTTAGGATACTTCAACAGATTAACACATACCAGTGATGCAGGGCAGAAAGCCTTCTAAAACGGAAAAAATACAAGTTTTCTTCTTTTTCTTTCTCTTGCAGAAACTTCCATTGCATAAATTCATTAGTAACCATGAATGGATACCAATTATGTGAGCAATACTAAGCTTCAAATAATGCTTTTCAGGTGATTGTCCCTAGCAAATATGTGAGAGAAAACTTATATGTTATTGATTTCTAAGCAGGGGGTAGAAGGAAATAAAAACAAACTATTCATCAGGAATGGCAATATATTGTACTGTTTTTTCATGACTGTACAAAGCTGAAATAGTTGAATGGCTGTCTGCATATCATACACCGCTCTTTGAATTGCTAAAGAATATTACCCTACCAACAGTTTTCCATTCCTTTGGAAGAGAGCACTTGAATGGAAATAATACAAGGGAAGTGCATACTATCATCTTTTCTATTTGCAAATATTCCAGTAAAAATCTATATAATACAGTATTTAGATCACATTAGGGACATAATCCTATGCGTGTTTAGATGGATGGGAAAAGTCCTACAACTCCAGGATGGATGACTGGGGCATGCTGGTAGTTGTAGGGACCGCTGTGCTGCTGTGCTGGTAGATCGAAAGGTCGCCGGTTCAAATCTGCACAATGGGGTGAGTTCCCATTGCTCTGTCCCAGCTCCTGCCAACCTTGCAGTTCGAAAGCATGCAAATGCAAGTAGATAAAAAGGCACCACTTCGGTGGGCAGGTAACAGCGTTCCGTGCACTTCGGTGTTTAGTCACATGACCACGGAGACTGTCTGTGGACAAATGCTGGCTCCCTCGGCTGGGAAACGGAGATGAGCACCGCCCCCTAGAGTCAGGCATGACTGGACTTAATGTCAAGGGGAAACCTTTACCTTTTACCTTTAGGGACATAATGCTATGCATGTTTAGATGGATGGGAAAAGTCCTACAACTCCAGGATGGATGACTGGGGCATGCTGGTAGTTGTAGGGCTTTTTGCTGTGTAAACATTCACAGGACTGCACTGTAAGTTTGCTTTAATCACCACCCACCCAGTTCTCAAATGCTTGTGGTGTTTTGTAACTAGAAATTCAAGAAATTAACATAAGGTACTTTTTTTTTTGTTTAGCTCTGTGCTTTAGTCAATAAAATATAATAAACACGGTCAATTAGAGCAGTCTTTAGAAGATCAGAATATTTGCTAATGCAAACTGAAAATTGTCCTGTGCAAATTATCCCAGGCAAATTATTCTAATTTGCATAGGCAATTTCTCCAATTTTTTTCTGTTTCTGACAGCTCACATCAATAGTCATGTCACTGCATGTTTCAGTAGATTTATCTACTCTGTTTTAGCTAATAATTATCAGGGATGGAATTCCATCTCTGCCCCGAAGAACTTTGTCTTGGAACCTCTGAATTTAGGCTCTGGAGAACAATGTTCCTCTGTGTTCCTGAAGGTAAAATAAAGGGCCTGTTCTACGGAAGAAAGCTAGAGATCAAAAGCCGGCTGTTAGCCCCACTGGGGCACTTGGAGAATGCAGCATGCTTTGCATTCCTTATTTCATTCATGCAGCAAGACCCCCTAAACATTGAAATGTGCTAAAAAGGGAGGTTGCGAGACTGTGCCTGGACCAAGACCATCCTGTGGCCTCACAGCAGGGCAGCCATTGGAAAACTGGCCTCCCCAGTTCCAAATCCCAGTGGGTTGGCATAGGGGCCGGTTCCTGGGATGGAGAGGCACAAAGGTTGCCTGGCAGCAAGTGTGTCCTCAGTGGCACTGCTGTCCAGAGCTCCAAGCAAAGCCGAATCCCTGCGAGGTGTGGCTCCTCCTCACGTCCTCCTTAGCAGCTGAAATTTCTCTCTGCCCCATCCCCTGGCAGCAGGTGTCTGGCACTGGCCCAAGCCTCCCCCCTCCCCAAGACATCCTTCTGTCCTCCCACCATCCCCAAGTGCATGCAGGGTGTGTCGGAGTCAGCCGACTGGCGCAAAGGGCAGCCAAGGCTCCAGATGACGCCACTTGCCCGGCACAGGGTGGAAGGTGACCCTCGCCGAGCTTCTCTGCATTACGTCCGCCCCCAACACACATGCACAGCCATCTGGGGCATGGCAGCCAGCCCAGCCTCAACACGGCAACACCAAATGGGCACCCAACCCAGGGAACAAGGCCCTGTGTATCAAGATGCCTGCATTCTTTCCCCCGCACCCAAAGTTCTGCCTCCTCAAGCCCCCAGTTGTTCTTAAGCCAGTTTGATTTGTAGCAGGATCTGGTGGCGACAGGTTCTGGGAGATGTTTAAATGTCAGTGCCTGTTTAAGATTGCAATCTCCTTATATCACTTATTTGCTACAGGGGTCTCTGCTGTGCCTTCCCAATTGGGTGGCATGGAGCCTCCAAAGTAGGTCCCCCTCCTTCACGAGGCGACCACAGCTAGGCCTCCAAGCCTGACACGAGGCCCTGTTGCTTCAAGATGCCAAGATGGTGCTATTAAGATGGTATTTCTGAGCCCCAGAAATATCCAGTTTACAAACAAGAGCAGCCCTCCCTAACCTGGTCCCTTCCAGAGGTGTTGGGCTGTACCTCCCACTATTCTTAGCTAGCACAATCATGGAGCAGGGTAAGACGAAAAACTGGGACAAATCAGACTAGCTGAACCTGGTGGGAGACTTACTCCATAGATGTAAGGGCCCCAGTCCTCTGTCACAGAAGACACCTCCTTTGGCCCAGTTCTGCAGCCAGTGGCTCCTCGTAGCTACTGGCATCTTTCTTGGTGGGTCTGCCTTGCTTCCGAATCCACAAAGGATCAAGCTGATGAAACTTTGGCCACCACTTGTCCAGTTGTGTTGGATGCTATTTGGCTTCAAGGTCTCAAGGAGGTAGACACAGCTTCTGTGGCAGAGAGGGCTACCACCTGCCTAAACCATGGTTACAACTCTGGGTTGTCTCTCCTGCAAGAATACCCTGTTTGCACATCACAATCATCAACGCAGGGATGGGGCATTCCTGGGTTGTTTAGCTCCACCTGGCTGCAGCAGGAGTGATCTCCACTAAACCACGAAGCTCACTGGGTGACTTTGGTTCAGCCTAGTCTACCCCACAGGGTTGTCATGAGGATAAAATAGAGGAGGAACATGTAACCTATCCCCTGTCCTAAAAGAAGGTGGAGCTTCAGGGCGCACCCCAGGCTCCCCTTCTCTGTTCATTTGCCTCCCATGCTTACTCTGGCCCTTGCTGCCCAGGCACACTGTGGCCAAGCTTTTGCTGAATCAGGTCTGCAGAACACCACCAAAATCCAACACACAAGGCAAAGCCCTGTCAGATGCACCCTACAATCCAGAGTACAAAATCTCAGACCCTCAGGCCAAGTCCGATCTTCCTGGGGGCCAAATCCAAATGGCCCTTTCCCCCAACAGCAATGATATTTCCCTGGCTTTTGTACATTTTTCCCATAATCCAAAAAACCTTGAATGGCTCTGGCAAGAAGAGCTTTAAGCTAAAATTTGCTGTTTTTTTGGTCCCACCCCTTTTGCCTTTGGCCCCATCCACCATGAGCATGTAGCCCCAAGAGCTTTTCAAAATTTAGATTTGGCCCTCAAGCTGAGGGCATCGGGCACCCCTGCTACAAACCATACAGTAGATCACGCTGCTTTTCCAACCTTTGCTCCAGAAGATGCGCTTCATGAAGCCATGCTACCTCTGGCACATGCTGCTAAGACACATGCCTGGCTCAGGAGCGAGAAGCAGGCCTGACAGTGAACAAGAAATGTCAAGTCCTAAGATGTGGGGGCTGCCCAGCCAAGCAGTGGCCAGATCTGAGCCTGACTATACGCATGTCTCAACCTGACCTTGCAAGCATGGTTGTTGTTAACGCCAAAGGCACTTCTGATGGAATACATGCCTGTGAGGTGTGGGACATTAGAAAAAGCCATGATAAAAGGAATTGTACATCCGGCCTTCATTGCAAGAATGTCCAGTGAGATAGCTGTATTTACCTGCTGCCGCAAAAGCCTCAGAGGGCCCCGGCACTATAAAGCAGGGCTGAGGAACATTTCTCGCCCAAGAGCCAGATAGACTTTGGAGAAGCTCCCTGGACTGCACAGGGGGCAGGGCCAAAGGCCTAAGTGGGTGGGACTTAGATAGGAAGCCTGTTGGCTCAGAAGGAAGCAGGGCTGCAGCCACCTCCTCCCTGGTTCCACTTACTCTGCTCTGCAGGGCAAAGCTATTATCTCCAATTAACATTACTATAATTATTACTGATTATCAATTTCATTTCTATACAGCCCACAGCCAAAGTTCTCTGGGTGGTTCACAATAATACACAAAAAGGTACAACAATAAAATTAGCACCAGTGAGTCAGCTGCTGACCAGAGAGAGACTTTTTTCCCTGCAAAGCACTGAGAAATGCGAGCCCTTATCAAGTCTGCTGCTTGGAGATACCATGCTCTTGCCTTAAAACTAACACATTTATTATGGTATAAGACAGCCTTTTCCTGTCTGGTGCCCTCCAGATGCTCTGGACTGCAACTCCCATCAGCCCCAGTTGAATGTGGGATTCACGCACGCACACAAGAGGTGAAAGGAGAAGAGCAAAACATGTTAGCAGTGATTCCACACCATCTATTTATGCCAAGCAGGATGGGGCTGATGGGAACTGAAGTCCCAAACCTCTGGGGGGCATCAGATTGACTATGATCGGACTGGCATAGCAGCATGAATAGCATCCGATTTAGGCCTGAGCAGCTGATGCATCTGTAGAATGTGAAGCAGAGAATTAATGAAGGAGAATGATATATTGCACAAACACAATTCTCAGCTTATGACAGCTACAGCATTCTCCCCTTTTCCCTCAGCACAGCCATGGCTGCTCCTGTCAAGAACTGTAATAGAAGAAGTGACCCTGACCTGTCATGTGTGCTGGGAATTGGGGTTGTTCCCTTAAACATGATGCTTGTTGGAAGAAGGCCCTTCGCCCCTTCCAGACCTGGCACACGAGACTGACACGCGACGAGTCCCACGGATCAGTCATCATCGCTGTAATGACTGCAGGACAGGCCCTCTCTAACCTTCTCCCACCTCTCCTCTGGCACACCCAGTACAGCTGTTAATATTTCCAGGGCTGGGGAATGCAGTGACTAAAAGTTGCTCTCACAAGGTCAGAGATGCTTTCTCAGAAGTTTTCTTGGCATTTTAGCACAAAACCATTAAGTGCTAGAAATGTCTCTCCTCATCCCTGAGAAAAGCCACAAGGCCCTGTGGCCTGGTCCTTTGCGTCCCAATCAATCCAGTCTAAGTTGACTGCACTGCCAGCCCACCAGCTGGAACTTCCCATGCTCAAATACTTTGTCATGAGAGTGAGAAAAGGAAGAAGAGGAAAGGGAGCTAAAGCTGTGCATGTAAGGTTTCCAGAAATGCTGGCATTCCAACAAAAGCAGAAATCTGGAGGGCAATGAAATAGGTGCAATTCTGACTGTCCCCTCAATCCTGATTTCACTTAGCAATCTTATACTCAGAAGCCCTGCTCTTTGCAGAGCTTATTCCCAGTATGCACACCAAGGATTGCCGCTTCAAAAGGACAAATGCCTTGGTTTGTATGAGAAAGACTGTGAATGCACACAATATTTGGAGGGGGGGGATGCAAACTGCTGTACCGTATCCTAACTAAGTACACGTATTTTAGTTTTTGTCATCTGAAAAGCTGGCAAAAAGCCCTTGTTTTGCAGTGAACAAAAGAAAAATATATTTGGACAGAAACAATACCATGCAATCACAATAGCATGTCTGGCATAGCAATTAGGCCAAAGGACTAGGCTGAGGAGACATGGGTTCTGGTCTCCACTAAACCGTGAAGTTCACTGTGTGACTTTTGGCCAGTCACCGACTCTCAGCCTAACCTACTTCACAGGGTTGGTGTGAGGATAAAATAGAGGAGGAATATGCAGACTGCACTGAGATACTCACAAGAGGGAACAAAGCTGGGATATAAGAAAATGAAAATTAAGGACTAGCAGCATTATTAATAATGATCAGGTTATTGAGTTAATCTTTACTAACTCAATATTGACTTGTAAAAGTCCACTGTACATACTTAAACACTGTAGACTGACTTACCTCAAAATTTTCCTATTACACATCTTAAATAAAATCATCCCTTAAAAAAGCATTTTCCTCATGATGAAAATATTTCATAGGAGTTCTTCCCCCAAATAATTTTTCCACTTTCTATTGCAAAAATGTGGGGAGAGGGAAGCATGGAATGGGGGGGAATTTCCAAACGTTCTTTTTTTCCCTGGGCCGTTACAACTCTAGTTGAGCATCAAGGTTATGTGGCAGAACATGGGGGTGGGGGATGACGCCAACGACGACGGGGCTTGCTGAAAGTGGATTTCCAGATTCTTAAGACAGTCTGCATGGATGCAGCAGACAACCCGAAACCTCCTAAGTATCCAAAAGTAACCCTTCAAAGCTACACCCATGAATGCATATAATCTCCATTTAATTCTGTGCAATAACATGCCAGTTTCGAACACCCATATGTATTGTGCAAGTGCATAAACTTGCAGAGACTGTATATGAAATTTTATGTGAAGCCCTGAAGCTCTCTTTCCCTGTCACCAGAAGTCCCAGGATGTTCTTGCCACCCACCTTACCTTCTGCAATTACGCAAGCCATTACCCACACCCTTTCAACTTCTGCATTTCACCTGGAGGAAACCTATGCAGCCATAATACTGAATTTGGGACTATGGCCCAATTCAGATCTAACAATCCCAGTCCCATTATAGCCACAGTTTATTGGGGAACTAACATCATGCCCAAAGGCTCCCTCCTCCTTTCCCTTGCATGTCCAAATGCAAGACTTCTAGGGTTTGTTAATCTATAATTTCCCATTACATCCAAATGAGGAAACCAGGGTTTTGGCTCTGACTACAATCCAGCTGGTAAAGCAGGATGAAACCAGGGCTAAGTGAGGACCAGAACCCAGATCTCCTGGTTCCCACTCCAACACTCTAACCACTACACCACACTGGGTCTCTATGAGCTTATGATCACATTGGCCTATGATCTAAGGGTTCCTAGTTATCCTCTGCACTGTATACTCTAACTAGGAGTAACGCTGGATGCAACTCTGTTCTTGTTGCATATCCATGGGAAATCACTGCCCTTATTTTGTTCACCTTACAGATGCCTGTTCAAGGTTGAGCTTCTATCTCAGGGTCCTCAAATCTCTGACCAGGAGGGGAAAATGCATGTTATCTCTAATGCACATACATTTAAACGCTCACACATAGAGGCTTATTTTACATCGTCACTAACAGACTGAGGGTTGGGAAGAGAAAGGGTGACAAACAACTGTGTGGCTTTTATAATACTGCATGGCAGGCTATTCATCAAAATAAATGAATACAGCAGAGTAGAGAACTTTAGAACGTGTTACTGGAGGGTGAGGGTTGTGCGAAGATCTTGGGCTAAAGGAATCAAGCGTGCACCTGTCTTCATCTGTTGAGGTTATGACACTGTGGGCATGCCAAATGGTCAGCGCAGATCTGCTTCCATTCACAGAACTTGGAGAAAGAATGGGAAATCAAGATGAGCTGAGCATGTGATAGAGTTCTCAGGCTGTAACTAATGGGGCTACCGCAGCTTCTCTTTGTGGGGAGGCTGCTCCTATGACATGAAAACAAGGATGGACAACTCTTTCTCTGCCCAGGCCACATGTCCCTGCAGGCCAGCTTTTGCAGGCCATATACCCAGAGGTGAGCAGGGCTGAAGCCGGACAAAGTGGGTGCGTTTCTTTCTGCCCCATCCTCATTCCTCTTTCTCTTCCACTCCCTTTACTCTCTTTCCCCCTCTTCCTTCCTGTGCACTGCCAAGGAAGTGACGGAGCGCCTGCTGACAGGTCTAAACAGATCACATGTGAAGGGCTTTGGAGGTCAGGTTGAGGTCTGCATGAATTTTGGCCAAGGTCCAGGTGCGGCCCTAGGGTCATAGTTGCCCACCCTAACTTTTTTTTAAAAAAGCATGCAAACTTTCAGGACAGGGGTGAGTAAACTGTGGGCCTGCAGATGTGGTCAAGCTCTAACTCCTAACTCCGACCAGCGTGGCCAATAGTCGAGGATTATGGGAACTTTTGTCTTACAGCATCTGGAGCATCACAGGTTCCAATTTGTCTGGAAAAGCTTTTCCCAGTATGACATAAAAGTGATAGGAGAAAAAGACTCTCCAAGCTTGCAAAGAGCAGCAGCCACTCCTGCAAAAACATGTCCCACTAATTCTGCCACCACTATCTGTACATCTGACCAGAAAAGTCACAAAGCTTCATACAACACAGTAAGCCATTATGTTTCTTTTAAAATCAGCAGCTTAATGATGTAAGCTTTGAAACTGAAATTTGCAATGGAAGCCTTCCAGTTGTTTCAAAATGAAATATGCTTCCTTCCTTCCTCCAGCTTCCAACGCAGCATCCGAGAGTGCAGTTTTCCTATCAGTAGGCCAGAAGCCAGAGAATCTCCCCCAAGTCCTACCTGGTCAGAAACAGTAGCAAACAATAATACTCCTTTATTCTTCCAAACTAATTAATTGGTCCAGAGAGCCACCCCAGGCTAGGCCAGGCTGCTGCCAGAAGCACAAAAGAACAACACATTGTTAAAAAAATGAAAATCTGGGGGCAACTCAACCAGGAGCATGTATTTCTAAACTGAAGTGTAGCTGAAGTTTAGATTAAGACTGGTGAGAACAGAGTTCAACTCCCCAAGAGGGGGCAAAACAGAGAAAAGGCACCTGTGAAGAGAGAACAAAAAGGGGTGCTGGTTTGCATAACATTTCCAGATTTAAAAATAATTTAGATGCAAATTTAGAAATTAGTATTTGATTTCAAAGAGAAATACAGCCCATCTCCCTGCGGTGCAGAGTGCTGGGCATGGGGGTGCCTGTCCATTCCGTCTGCTGTGGAGCTGCTAGCTGGAACCGATGGGCAACACGTCTTGGTTTCTAATTTATAAATCTGATTTGGACAGGGCAGCCCTTCAGAGAGAGGAACTGCCTCTTTCCACCCTTCAAACAGAGGACTGCTCACTGTAAATGTACACACCAGGCCACCCTAATCCCTACTCAGCCATGAAGCCTGCCGAGTGAGTTTACATCTGGTTCAGTACGTCTCAGCCGAACCTGTCTGCAGGGTTGTTGTGAATATAATATGGGAAAAGGAGCATTTATGCTAATCCTGAGCTATCTGGTGGTAAAAAGGGTAAAATGTAATGTGCTGTCATTGATTGATTGGGTTCCTCTATCACCCCATAGCTTAAGCTCAACACCTCAGCTTGAGTGGGTGAATTGGCCCTTATGCACACTGGACCCAGGAACATGGAGATAAATAGCTAGCCAGAGTATGTCCAAATCAAACCCCCAACAAGTTACACAGCAGACAAGTAGCATCCCTGACACACCCATAAGCCACCTGTGATTGCAACCTTTGCTCCATTTCACAGAAAAACAGGATAATCTGCCTCCAGTTCTTGCAGCGTGGGTGAGGGGTAAATGGCACAACACACATGCATGTAGGTAATGAAGCTGCATGCCAAGGCCCCACCGGAACATTGACTGGAGGAGCAAAGAGTAAAGATGCCCCAGCATGGAAAGATACCCAGACCATGTGCTTCTAGAAGACCCACAGCCCTTGAGAAGAGGGGTCCCCAGCCCCTTGGGAAGGGGAGACTGCTAGAGCAGGCGGGGGCTGAGCACCTTCTTCCTCAAGTCCCAGAAAGTGTTGGCCCTGGAGGAGACACGCATGCCTCAGATAACCCCAACAAAGGGCCTGGCTATGGCAGAGGTCCACTCCAGAGCAATGGGGCTCCTCCTGAGTAGAGGGCCTTTCTCACGAGGAGAACTCAAAGGATCACTGCAGCGGCAATTTGGGTGGAGGTTCTAGCAGCCCAGTAAAGTAGGGAAGAGGAAGAAGAGGCCACTCAACAGAAGCATACAGGAGTTGCTGAAACAACATCTCTGTTTGACTCCACCCTGCCAGCAGACTCTGCATTCACTTCAACCAGTCCCTGTAAGAGCCCTTAGTATGACCCCCTTTAATCAGTAGAGCATGCTATTTTTTTTACTGTAGATCTGACATGGGCTGTTTGTGGGCTCTGGTTGCACTTGCCCTGTACTGCCAGACCCCAGCATCAGGGAGAAGAGGACACCACAGCAGCAATTTAAGAAAGTAAAAATTGAAAAATGAAGAGCAGCCCCAGGAAGCTGGCAGCTTGCATGCAGAAGGGGTGGAAAAGGTGTTTAACCCCTTTCCCCAACAATAGGTTTTCCTGCTCAAAATCTTCCATTCCAGCCACTTTCCTCTTCCCCACAACATGAAGTATTATATCTTTGAAAGCCCACTGGGCAGGGGGCGAGGGGTGAGCCAAAAAACTGCTGCCAAGGAATAGGTTGCACACATTTCCCTTAAAGCACACCTACCAAGGCTGCTTTTATTCTAAAGGTTCGTTACGTTCCATACTAAGTCAGACCATGGTCCACTAGGCCAATGTTGTTTACACTGCCTGGCAGCCGCTTTCCCAGGTCTCAGGTAGGATTCTTTCCTAGTGCTACATGGAGACCTAGGAAGCCTCTGCATGCAAAGCATGGAGCCAGCCACTGAATCTCGGTCCACATGATAGACCAAGGTGTTGTTTGCTCCTGGTCCTGTTTTCGAAGTCCCCTTTCGCATATCCCTCACCTCTAGCGGACAGGAAGGCGCATGTCCAGATGCTGGTGAGGAACACAGGCACAGTAGGAGAGCTCCACTGTGGTTAGGAGACAAAGGTGCAAGGGATACAAGTGCGGCAAAGGTAGCAGAGGAGTAAGAGAAGCGCAGAGCGCAGTCCCAGTTCCTCTCAGACCTGGGCCAGGGGGAGCTGGGTTCAACTCCCCATTCACTGGAGCTTTCCAGGCGACCTCCTCAGCCTAGCCTACTTCCTAGGGTTGTTCTCATGCCCTGGCATCCTTCGCAGGATGATTTGCAATAGCATAACATTGTGCTGGCCCTGCCCGTTACCTGAAATATTTTCCCCACACAGGTGTGTGGGCTGAAGTGGCCATTACTCTATGACAGGGTGGCATGGGATTGACCCAGATGGAAAGTGTGTGGTGGCGGTACGACTGGCAAGAACTTGCCCACCCAGTTACCCCACAATATGTGGGTCACCGCAGCCCAGAGTCTACCAGGGCAAGAACCCTAAGCCAGAACATGTTGCACTGAGCTTGCCTGATGCCATACATCATGTATCAACCTTGGCACCCTTCGGCACTCTGAACTATGCTGAAGTCAGGCTTCTGTTTATACTGAGTGAACAGCAGAATCTTTATTTCACCACACTCCCTAAATTGTACGCAATGTGCATGGAGATGGAGATGAGACCATGGGCAGCTTTTACTGACTTCGCATTTCTCCCAGTGTTAACAGGGAAAGGGCATCTTCTGCTTCCGCATAGCCCAGGGGTTCAGCAGCTAAACTGGCACTGAGCAAAGGCCTGGGAAGTACCGAGCGAGATCCCAGCATAGTCACAGGCAAGCCATGCATTCAGAAATATCCCATGAAATGGCAGGTAGAGTGGGCATGTTGGAAAGCTCCCATGCACTCACCAGACTCTCAGCAAAGACTGGGCTTCTCAAGCCACACTGCTTGTATTTACACATCCTTACATCTCCAAAGCGGAGCAAGCTTGTGCTGGTTATCCCAAGGGGAAGCGCACGTGCTCCCACTGTGGAGACAGCGCCTGCATCTGCGTATGAAATGTGTGCATGCAGTAAGTAATGCACGCCCACAGTGAATGTTGCTGACATGCTCGGACAGGGGAAGTGCATTGCACCTGTGCCATTCACATCAGGCATGCAGGCCTACCCAGAGTTCCTCAGATAAAGACAGCATCTCAGGCCAGGAGGTTCCAGGGTAGCCTTTCCCCCAGGATGCTTATTTTCTAACTGCAGGGTGTGTGTGGGGGGGAGGGTGGGGGTAAATGGGGTGATAGTCAGATGGGGAAAACATGGACAGAAGCACCTGATTCAGCTCTGATTGAACAAGTCACTCCTCTTCAGCCCAGCCAGTCTGGAAGCAGCTTAAGCCATGTTCTTATGAATGTTTAAAGACAGAGGAGTCTTCTAGCTCCCAGCATGTTCCACCCATGGCTGGTAGGCTTTCTTCTGTCTCAACATGCATAGGATTATGCTCTGATTTATAGCAATCCTGATTACTTCTCATCCTCTTGTGGAGGTGGTCTGATTGCACCACCCATCTGCTCCCAGCCCTCTGAAGAATTATGAAAGGGTAGCCCAGGGACTGTTTTGTACTTGTATGGTGTCCAGATTGAGTGAGATACATTGTCTGAGTTTCTTGGCAGTACCAACAAAAATGGAACAGCCAGTGGGCAGAAGACTGCTTGGAGCCCCCAGAGGGTCTTCTGGGAAAAAATAATTTGAAACATGGTAGATTGGCTGAGTATTTTGGAGTGATCGGAATGAATATAATAAAGCATCAGGAATAAACTAGACCAGTTTTCAAACAGTTTCTCATGAATGGGGCAGTGATGGTAGCAAGATTTCGTCTGTCCAGCCATCCGCCCATCCTTCCTTCCTTCCTTCGGGTTTTTGCTACCACTGCAAAGATAATGGCACAAACTGTGCTGGCAGACTGGCCCCCATTTTGCATCCTCTACAATGCAGGTTACACCACTTCCAGGGAAGCAGTACAGCTATTGCCGTGCCAAAATCTGTCCTGCAATTTCTGGAAATGTTCTCTTCTGCGAGAGGGGCTTCCATTTTTTCCTGTTATATTCTCAGGCTATTTTAGATTGCATTTTAATGTATTTAGGTTGTGCTTTTCAGCTTCATCAATCACTGTGATGTGGCAAGAGGTGCTATGTGTGCTTTCACTTTCTATCATAATCTCTCCATTGCTCTGCAGCCTCCCAAACTGCCCACACTTCCTGATTCAGAAGAGCCCAGTGGGAGGAATTACTTCATGACGTCTTCCCCGGGCTTTACTTGAAGTGTGGGAAGTCAACAAGACTTCGGACCTCCCAACACATGAGAATTTATCCAAATGTTTCTTCTCCTTCGGATATGTTTTCAAAAACAGGGTGGGGGTGCGTTCGATCTCTCAAACTGAATGAGAATGGTCAGTAAAAATTGGGAAGAATTTTTAGCACAATTCTAGAATAAACTAGACCGGTGGTGCCTGCATACTTACTGTTGCCCACCAGAGAATTCTAAGGGGGTCCAGAAGACAATGATGCGAGGCCTGCTGTAACATTTCATGAATGAGACAATGCGATTACACAATCAAAAGGCCTTGTCGGAATCTCTCTCGCCGTGGCTCTGATCTCACGAGGCAATGTTAGGCAAGTCCCTCTTCCTCAGCCTCAGCACCATAAATGCAATAAAGAGATAAACACTGACCCACTTTACAGAGTTGTTGTAAGGATTCCTGAAGCAGTGTGTCTGGAGCAGTATTTGAAGCCTAAGTATTATTATGACTGTGCTATTCAGGTGATTTAGTTATTAGTCTTGGGGACCCTCTTGAGCTGCTGTTCATTCGGACCCAATAATGAAGCTGAGACTGCCTTTGAACAGGGGCAAAATGCAGTTCCCTCATTCCTGGAGGAGCTACAAGAACACACCACAAATACTTGGAATTAAGAAGCAAAGCAAAATGCCAGCAACAGTTTGACTTCTTTTCCAAGTCTGGTTTCCAGCTACTTTCAATTAACCACTGATTATACCCATGGAGAATCAATACCGAAGGGTGAACCACTGAAAATTGCCCACAAGCCATTAATTAGCACGTTCACAGGCCAAACTTGGCTGGGCACCCCACATTTTCTGGATCCAAGGCAACTGTACTTATCTTGTGGCTCATTCATCCCCAAACCCAGATGTGTCGGATTGCAATCTCCAATATCCCCAGCTATTTGCCATGCTGGTTGAGGAATATGGGAACAGTAGTCCAACACATCTGAAGTGTGCCAGATTCAAGAAGACCTGAAGCTCTGACTAAATGGCTCCCAAGACAGAAAACTTCCGTCAAGAAATACATGACAGCAGGCACACACGCACTTGCATACAATCTGTGGACCAGCCCTTCTACAACCTGGTGCCCTCCAGAAGAGCTGGACTACAATCCTGTCTTCCCTAGGCAGCGGGGCCAGTGGCTGGGATGATGCGAGCTATAGCCCAGCAGCTCTGGAGGGTGCCGCAGACCAGGAAGCATTCCTGTGATCCTCACTCACGGCTCCAGAAACCATTCCAGAATGCTCAGCTCCAGCTTGCTGCTGCGGCTGCAACTGGCTTCCGGGCAGCACCAATGCAGGGAAGGTCCGATAACTCAAGGCCACAGCAAAGTCACGAACAGATGGGGCTGTGTGCGTGTGGAGGCCCCCCCTTCCCGTGGCAGAGCGGCAGAGCGCTGAGGCTCACTGCCTCTGGAAGAAGCGTCAATTCACTGCAGCTGAAAAGCTGGGCAATTGTTACAAAGCAGTCTGCAAATGAGATCCTGCTCAGGCAACAAAAATAGCCACTAAAGCTGTGGCTACCTGGTTATATAAAAGCCGGCAGGGCGCCTGGCTCAGCCTCGGACAGACACAGAGAACATGGGGGGGGGGGGGGGCGGCAGTCTGACCTGGCTGGGCTCCTCCATGCCGATGGGCCTGCCTAAAGACTTCCGCATCTTGCAAGAACAGGTGCAGGACAATCTGAGGGGCGCAGCAAACAAAAAACAGAAGCAAGGATCCAGTCCCTAAGGTTCCTGAGCCTGGAGCTCTCAAGCAGGTCTTATTTAAGGTCCAAGAAAAATGCATAATAAACATAATAAACAAATGCCTACAACTTACCTGACCCCTTGGCATACATTGCCACACCATCCCATTCAGGTGCTAAAGCCAGCTCCATTGCCACAGGCCCGAATGCCCACATCAATGAGAAACTGAGGACGAATGACATAATTGGGTTCCATCCTGCACTACATACCTTTTCATGGCAGAATTTGCCTTTCCATTTCATTGGTCAGCACACATTCCTAATTCTGCACACAGTTGTCTATTGCACAATATGTCAGGCGTGGCCAAACCAAGACTTGGGAGCCACATGCAGCTCTTTGAGTTTAATTTGCGGCTTGTCACTTGCTTCTGTGGGTGCCCACAGGCACCGACTTGTCACTCACTACTTGCCACCACCTCCCGTGGGTGCCCGCTTGCCACTCGCCACCTGCTGCCACCACCCATGGGCACCCGCTTGCAGCTCTCAAACATCTGACATTTACTGTATGCAGCTCTTCCACTGAACAAGTTTGGCCACCTCTGTAACATGTGAACCCAATGGAGCGCCTATGGCTTGGCGCCTCCTCCACAAATCAATGCGAAGAAAACTGAAGGAGGCAGGGGATACTATCATTTCTATTATCCTCCTTTAAAAGGAAAAAAAAATACAGGTACAGTACAGATTGATTCCAGCACAATGCATCCAACATGTCTATGCTAGGAAACTGTGTGCTTTATTTCTATACCACTTTAATCATGGGTTCTCCCAAAGGACTCTTGGAACTCCCATTAATTAAGAGTGCAGAGGACTGTTCAGAGATGCCTATCACCCTCTTGCAGCACTGCAATTCCCAGATATTTCCAAGCAAAAGAAATGCTGAATAAACCAGTTTAAATCTCTACCATAGACACAAAATGCTTGATTCCAGAGAAGGCTGTTATTGCACCCATGTCCTGCCTTATGCACAGAATGTTATGGAGAATCCAGACAGCATCTCCCATTCATAACCCTCCTATGTCTTTCCATCATGATTTTTAGCTTTTTCTTTACTGCAAAAAATGGGTTAAGGAAAAAAAAAGAGGAATTGCTGCACAGTGCTTTCTGCTTGGTAGTGCTGGAAACCCTCTATCTAGAAGGAAGAAAGGCCTTGTCTCCCAGTTGTTTTAAAAGTATTTTGAAATTTCATACCTACAGATTCTTAGAAATGGGGCAGCAGGATAACATATTTTTCTTGCTGCTGTTTGTTTCTGAGAGAGAGGGGCGGTTTGCATGGGTACCACAGACGACTGGATGAGTAAATGGGGACCACGAATGATTGAGCCTTTTTTTTTTTTTTTAAACGACCATTTCACAAAACAATGCTGAAATGGACATGGGGCGGTTATATATATCTCACAAAGGTTGTCAGAATAGCCAATTGCAATGCTTGCACAACCTCTTTCCCCTGAACAGCAGGGGAAATGGGGGAAAATGCTTTTCTCCCAGCTACAAAATCTCAGAATCATAGAAGAGTTGGAAGTGGCCAGAAGGCCACTGGGTCCAACCCCCTGCTGTTGCAGGACACCCGTTTACTCCATCCCACCCAGATGGCTGTCCAGTTGCATCCTGAAGCTTTGGTACCCAGAAAATGTACCATCCTGAGCTCAAACTCAAGTGTGGGTGGATTACGGGTGCTTCCAGATGGAGGGCTCGTAGTAGGCACTACCTTTCAAATTGCATTATGAAGCTGTTCAGTCCTTTTCTTTGTAACAGGTTCCTCCCACTCCCGGTTTAAAAAGGCAGAAAAAACAATGAGAAAACAAAGAAAGACTTCAGATGAAAGATGCCAACACCTGGCCACTCCATAAAATTCTGTGAATGAAGCAAGGAGACTGCCAATGGTATAGCAGAAGCAGAGCTCATAGGGTCAAAGTGCTGCAGCCTTCTGATTAACAGGGATGATGACATCATCTGACCTCCCACCAGAATTCCCTGCAGTGTCTGAATTTAGCTGCAAGGAGCGGGTGGGGGGAGACGGTCTTAGCAATGGGCTATGTGTGTGCATGCATGTATGCATGCGGGGGGGAGGGAGGGGGGATACAGCTGCTTCCTTTTTGGATTCTCCTGCGGGGATATGGGGGCTGTCATGATGAGCACCTGCACTTCAGAATTTTTCACTATACCACTGGTGATTTCAGGGTAAAACCTCATCTAGAACCCTTTTATGTATAACAAATAAGTACTTTTTGTGTGCAGGTTTTGTGTGAGTGTATGTATCTGTGTATACAAAACCCCAATTATAAAGGAAACTTTTAAGGCAATGTTTATATTAAAACTGGGACATTCCTATGAGTGGAAGGGGGGAAACAGTAGGATTAACAAACTTTCCAGGTTGCAGACTCAATCTTTAGGTGCATGGCTGGATGATGAGACATTCCAAATCTGCAAAACTGCAAGATGTTTCTGGATCTGTCTTGCGACTGCTTGTGGTCTAATCCAAAGCAAAGCAAAAAAGTGAAAGCTGTTGCTGGGAGGACCCCATTCCAATTCCAGGGCCAAGCCATGCTGGCGACATAAATGGGACTTCCCAATTCCAGTTAAATTCAAGAAGCTCTCTTCGCTGGCAGTCCAGCAAATCAGAAAGAATGTCAAACAATTAGACCAACTCCACTGAAGCAGAGAGAACATGCTTCCGAGCTGATGCCTTTATAAAGAGATGCCCTGCAATTTTAGTGAGATTGATCAGACTTCATATTGTGGCCAGGGCTAATACTGAACCCTCCATGGCGAGCTGGTTAGAAACCATGGCAGACAAATTGCCAAGACTTTCCCAGAATCACAAGCACCCCTTTGAACTTCACTAGGAAATCAATGGATGAATCAATCAATATTTTCGATTGTCACTCACACACAGTTTCCCATTGAGTAGCCATGTTTCTCTCTTAACAGGCAGCAAGGAAGAAAATGCTGCCGGCTTAACTTTATTATGCCCTAAAGCAGTGGTCCCCAACACAGAGCCTCTCTATTGCTCTGCCCCTTTCAAAAAATCTATTTTAACTTTAAAATTTTATGACAGCCTTCTTTCTTGACCCTTCTCACCTGTGGCTTTGTTCCTTCTCTCCCCTGCTATTCCCCCACCAGCTCTAGCCTCAATATTTCTCTCCCACCACCTCTTTAACTCATTTCTGACAAGCCAGGCCCCCACAGCAACTGTTATGAAACCAGCCACATCTTCCACAAGCCATTTTGTGGTGGTGCCCACAACAGTTTCTCAAACCCCTAATTTGCCCACAGGTCCAAAAAGGCTGGGGATCCCTGACCTAAAACCACTGGATGCCTGCCAGATGTGTTGGATTGCAATCCCTCACCTCTTCCCGTCAGTCCAGGTGATAGCTCATGGCATCTGGGGATGACAGGATTTATAGCCTAGCACTCCTGCAAGGGGGGGGGGGGGCGACCACCTTAAGCCTGGATAGACAGCACCTCACTCAGCTGCAAGAGTATTAACCTGTCATGAATTTATTAAGTTGCAATTCCAACTGTACCCATTTACCTTGGAATAAGCCCCCAGGGCTCAACAGACAGACAGACAGACAGACAGACAGATATAGATATAGATATAGAGATAGAGATAGAGATAGAGATAGAGATAGAGATAGAGATAGAGATAGAGATATATATATATATATATATATATATATATATATATATATATATGATGTGCTGTCGTTCTTTATCGTGCCACAGAATTCCTGGTTATTGTTTGAATGTGAAAAATGTTGGCTATGCTGAGACCCAAACTTTGTCACAGTAAATCCTTCTGGAAGAAATCCACCTGGTCTTGCACTTTGCAGAGGGCCCAGACTTTATAAAACGAAGGGCCAAGTGTAGTGGTGTGACTTGGAAAGTTAGTTTTGCACTTGCTATTTGGAATTGAAAAGAAGCTCCCATTGGTGCCAACAGGAGTTCTCATCCCCCCATGGATGGCAGGGTGGTGACCGCTAAGAAAGGATGAGAGTCCCCCACTTTCCACACATACCAACCTTAGCCCAGCCCACATTTGCTTCCCACTAGTCATAATGGTTACACACACACACAGAGAGAGAGAGAGAGAGGGAGAGGGAGAGGGAGAGGGAGAGGGAGATTTTATTTATTTAAAAGTTTTGTATACTGTCTACTACCAAATGGTCTTGGGACGGTCACTAGTCCGCCCTGGCTCTTTAATGAGCATACCTGCATTATATGAATGTTTGCAAATGTCTTTTGTAAGAGTTGTGCTTTATATTTTAAGGGTGAATTCTAAAAAAGAAAAAGAAACATGATATGTGGACTTACACTGAATTAATTCCATGCAGGTCACCAAAATTGTCTTCTGGTGATCTTGACACTGAGAGCCAGTGTGGTGTAGTGGTGAAGAGCATGGGACTGGGACTCAGGCGATCTGGGTTCGAGTCCCCGCTCGGCCATGGAGCCAGCTGGGTGACTTTGGGCCAGTCACAGACTCTCAGCCCAACCTACCTCACAGGGTGGTTGTTGTGGGGATAAGACGGAGGAGGAGAATGATGTAAGCTGCCTTGAGCCCTTTGTAGGAAAAAGGCAGGATATAAATCGAAAAATACATACATACATACAAAGGCCACAGTTGTTGAATTGGGATTAAGGCCCTACCAGGCCACTTTGTAAAGTTCAGTCAGTTGCACAGCTTACTGTGCTTTGGACTGGAGAAAGGCAAATTCTATGTTGAGCAGCCTGCCTCACTTCCTGCGTGCAAAAATCAACACCACTGGGTCCTGTTGCAACACATGGGCCATAAACGAGTTACAGCAGGGGCGGTCCCCAGCAGAACCATACTGAAGAGCCTCTTAAAGTTGCGTTTGCTCATCTGCCTGTATTTGCATGCAAAGCAATTTTGGCTCCTGGGAGATTAAGGGAGAGACAAGTCTTCTATTTTGACCTAGTTGCTACTAGCCATCCACTATTCCATTCTGAAGCATAAGCCCTCCAAGGACCAAACTGCACATTAAGAGTAGGATATAGCTGAGACTTACCTTTTTACTCTCTTGTAAGCATGTGCAGCTCCAATTTGCATCTGGGCAACAGTGCCAGAGGAGGGAAAATTAAACATTCTCCTGCACTCCCCCCTTCCACCACAGAAGATCATACTTGTGCCCTCTGCTGGCACCAATTGACTTTTTTCTTTTTTAAGTCCCACCTCCATGGGGTAATTAAGAAGAAAAGAACAGGTGGGAAAAGGCATAACTCCCAGTCTGAATTAGGGCTGCTCATGCCTTCACAAGAGTAAAAAAAACAAAACAAAACCACACCTCAGCTACCTGCCATGCAATTATGCGCAGTTTAGCTTTCAGAGACTGGTAGGTGGATTATATGCAGGAGGACTCAAATCTTCTTTCAACAGTGAGCAGTTTTCTTAAAAGCCAAGGAATTAAAACAGACTTCCAACAATGCACATAACCCTTTCTAATATGCTGTAGTCAAACACATCTGGATGGTTCAGGAAGGCTGATCTAAAGCAGCTGCAGATAGAAGAGCACAGACAATTAAAAACTATGGAGATGCTAACAACTGTGATACAGAGTGCTATCTCCATGGCCCCCAGGATCGTACAGGCATAGATAACCAACTGGAGCCTGGCCAAGAGAAACAGGGAAGTCCTCACACTGAGAAACATTGCACCTCTGCAGATGTGGGAAACCCACAACCTAGTAATCACATCTGCCTAGAAGTA
This sequence comes from Varanus komodoensis, assembly GCF_004798865.1. Classification (NCBI taxonomy): domain Eukaryota; kingdom Metazoa; phylum Chordata; class Lepidosauria; order Squamata; family Varanidae; genus Varanus; species Varanus komodoensis. The sequence continues at coordinate 4,710,648 of NW_025335954.1, forward strand.
GGTGACAAAGGAGGTACATCACACCTTTGCTCACTCTGGGGAGGCAGGCTAGTCAATGCCCCAACGCCTGCCCACCACACCCCATCAACAGGCACAACATATGATGTAAATGAGACAGGCCTGGAATGTAGGGGAGCAAGATTCCCCAGTTTCATTCCCAGCTTCAAGAGCTGCTTGCGGATGGCCAATCCTAGGCAGGATACAACACCCTGCTTGAGTCAAGCAATCACACGAGAAAGATGGAAATGGGTGAATCCAGCACTCATCCTGCATTTAAAGAGCAGCTACCTCAAAGCTCTCTTTCCCTCTACAGAAAAAGGCGCAACACCAGTGGAAACATTTCAGACTAAAGTGCTAGGATTTTAAAAATGTGTTTTAGATATAACCGGGCTCCCCGGTGTCCCAATTGTACATTTTCTTAATCAATTGCGCTGGAAGGATATGCAGTGCAAGTTTTGAAGCAGCACAGGACTCTTCTTTGGATGAAAGAATTCTGTGAAATCAAAAAGACTGCTATCCTACTAACATAATCCAATCATATACAATCAAAACACCTTTGAGTCCAATTGACTTTCCTATATGAAGAACATGACAGCCATGGATTAACTAACAAGCTTTTAAAAGCTTTAAAACAAAAGCAAAATAATAACAACAAAAAGCAACCTCTTTTTCAGATTATCCTGTCTTATTTTTAATATTATCTTTCACTAGGAAGAAGTGCTGGGGGTGTGGAGACAGAATGATAGAGTACTTAAATTTCCATTTTACAGCTGGGAAACTGTGGCTGAGAGGAGGTGGCATCTGCTCAGTCACAACACAGAAGGGATTTGAAACTAGATCTTACATTGGCAGCCCTCCTCCTTGAACCGCATCGGCTCCTGCCCTGCATAGCTGGCTTGAAAAAGAGATAAGAGGAGGCAGCAGCCTCCACAAGCCAAATCAGGGGTCAGGGCCTGGTGCCCGTAGTAGCTTGCAGATCCCATCTGCATCCTCAATTAACCCTGCTGCCCAGCTGGACTTAGCAGCTGGGGGATTATTACAGCCCCCACAGAGCTGGTGCAGCAAAGCTCAAGTCGTGGCTGTCACTCTGCTCATACCCTGGTCGCTCCCCAGCAAGACAGGATGCCCTTGCCTTTGTGCCCCCAAATAATCCACACCCAGGAAACCAAAATCCTAGCATGAGAAGCAAAGTAAACTTGTCTGCCCTTACAGAATTCTTTCAGTGCCGCACTTTCCAAATATTTGGGGGCTGTAGGGGTAGAACACACAGGCCTACAGCAGGAATGTTCAAATGGCATTCTGTGAACCCCGGGACCCCCTGGAAGCTGTTTGGAGATTTCTTAGGAGGCGGCCTAGGAAATGGCACACATGTTTGCCTGAAGGGCAGCTTGTCCAACAGTGCTGAGCCTGCCATAAGAGAACTGGGAGCATTCCAACGAGGGTGCACTTAATTTGCGTGGAGTGGCAGTGAGGCCTACAAGTCCCAGCTTGCTCCCTGCATCAGGAACGGAATGTGTGCTCCCCATAATGTGTCCCAGAAGCCTCATGAAATGGTCCCAAGGCACACACACCAATAGTGGCCCGGCGGGCAACTCTTTTCACTTGAGGGGCTGCCGCTTCACAGGGAAACAGTAATTGGCGATGTTGCTGATGGTGGGCAGAGTTTGCTGCACTGCATGACTGCACATCTCTTGCTCTCTGTGCCATTCCGTCCAGCCCTCTCCCTGTGCTACCCTGTCCATCCCATCCCCTTTCTGTCTGCCACCCAGTCCCTTCCTGCCCCTCTGGCTCGTTGTCCCAACCCATCACCCCTCCTCTGTGTGTTTTAACATTCTTGCACAAGCCTGTGCATGCTTGGGCAGAGAACACATGCGTTTTTTGCTCTGGCTCACTGAACCCCTGCAAAGGGAACGGCCAACAAGGGTAAGATTCAGAATTGCTCCTACAGCTCTTGAAGAGCCCTAAGACTGAGCTTAAACCTGCAGGCCTGGCTGAAGGGGAGCCAGAGCCTGCACTTCGCCTTACATGAAACTCTAGCATCAAGGAGGAGCTCGACCCTGCACCATCCAGTGCGCAACACTAGCGCCAGCCCTTGTGGCAACATTAATGCTTCAAGCCAGGTGAATGCAATGCAGGTGCAGTTCAGCTCCACCGGCCCATAGCAAAACCACAAGGCAGGCAGGACTGCAGGTTCATTTGTGATAAAATACACCTGCGAGCTTTTCATCAGGGAGAATTTTAAAGGCTGGCTGGGGGCAGGCATCTGGGAAAAGGTGGCGAAGTCTTCTTTAAGACAGAGATGATGCACACACGCAAATATTCTTTGAATTTCCAGGCTGGGTCCGCAAGTTGCTGCTAAGGACAGCGATGAAACACCTTAAGCCAGAGAAATACCACATGCAAAATCTGCCCAGTTCCAGTCCCAGATTTCCCTCTGGTTGTGCTGAAGTGCCTTTCTGCTTCCTCTCTGCCACGTCAAGCCAGGCTCTTTATGCATAATGATACAAGCTGACACAGAATGGAGTATGTTTATTTACCAACTTCATCTGCCAAAAACAGCCATGGAAGACCAGGAGAAAGTCTCTCCCTCTCCTTCCTCCAGGCCCCAGTACCTGTGACACTGCAGCATTTGCCTGTGGGTCTACTCCTGGATGATGCTGTCCATCTGGGCCTCACAGCACCCTCCTTCCTGCATGCTCAAAAGAGATGGAATGTGACAATTGTCAGGAAGTTCACTGCTCTGGCCCTTGGAAAGAAAGGAAGCTCTGGTTCCAAGCATAAACCCAAGCCATTTTCCAGCAAAACCTAAAAACATCCTGCTTTTGATATTACACATGACAACTGGTCATTTATGCCAAAGACAGAGCAAAACAGATCTGGGCAAGGAATGGGGACCTGAAGATAGAGTAGTACCACAGTCAATTGCTCTTCTAGCCAAAGCAACAAAGGCCAGATTCCATTGGAGCTCTTGTAGGCACCATGAAAGACACTGCCTGGGCAGTTACGCACGAGGCCTGGGAGGAAATCATCCTTTGTGGAGCAAAAAGGAAAGGGACTAAAGATAGTCTCAGTTTTGGAAGAGGGAAACAGGTGAATTGGAGCCGAAGCTGTCCCAGGAGATTGTGTGATCAATTAAGATTCCATTGACCATCTACTCCATGGTGTGGATAGACCTGGTGCTCCACTAGTATCCTGCCAGACACCAACATCACTCCCAGGTCTTCCATCGCCCATTTTCACAGAGCATTTTGATCATCTTCTCCCTGCTGCGTCCCGTTCCCCTTTCCCCAGTTGGCTGCTGTCATTACTCATTGCACTGGGGCCTGTTCATTGTGCTTTAGTTTCCTTGCTGCCAGGCTGTGCTCTGCGGCTTCCCAGCTCCCATGGCCTGTGACCACATCATTGTTTCCTAGCCTGGTGTCTTCCGGGCACATAGGACTGCATCTCCTGAAGTGCCCCAGGCAGCACCCATGATCATCCATGGCATCTCTGCATGGTGCCCTTGTCACAAACTCTGCCACCATCCTTCCCAAGAAACCCCACTGGAGCAGGGGGCAGTGCCACTGCACAGAACACTGCATGCCATCTCCCCACCCCTTATTCGCCTCCATTTCTAAAAACAGAGGGCTGGCCAGCATTGCCATTTGCACACCCTCCCAATGGCAAAATGTGGCTATTATTTTCATTGCACTGCATAATCTATACTTACGTGGGAATGTAAAAACAGAGGTCCCCCAAGATGCACAGTGCATTGATCAAACTCTGGAAAGCCCCTGGATTTTAGCTTAGGAAATCCACCCTGCAATCCCTCAGCTGGAAATGTTTCCAACTGCTCTGGGTGTGTAGAGGAGCATTAACAGCACAAGCAGGACTGACTGCTACCCACCATTCAGAGGGGAGACAAAAACATGGCACAGGTCACCACTCCATGGCATCTTTGCACAGCATTTCCCACCCCAAGGGCAAGTCTGGCACCTACCTGAGAAATACCTGGGACCCTGGCCTGCTTCCATGTCTCACACACACTAGCTACTCAGCAGCATGAAACGCAGCACTGGAGCAGGAAGCCAGGCAGAGACAGAAAAATGTGCAGCAAAGAGAAACTGAGGAAAGGTAGGAGTGGTCATGATGGAGAGGAGAATCAGAATGAGCCAAGGAAGCATAAGGAAAGATGAGAGAGAGACAGAGAGAGAAGGGGGGAGGTGAGCACAGAAGAGAGGCAGAGAGAACTTTCCCTATGATCCCAAAGCAGCACTGAGGGCCCGACAGTCAGATACGACAGATAGGCTTTGTGGATCAGTGGTTAGAGTCTTTGACTTGGGACTGGGGAGATCCAGGCTGTAGCCGGTACTACTTGGCCATGAAGCTCACTCACTCAGTGACGTTGGACCAGTCAGTGACTCTCAGTGTAACCTACCTCACCGGGCTGCTATGAAGATAACATGAAGAGGAGGAAGACCAGGTAGGCTGCTTTTGGTTGCTTAAAAGAAGGAAAGGGGCAGCATCCATATGTCATAATTTAAAAAATCATGCAATAATTCCTTCTCTATGTTCCCATTTTTGATCTTTACAAAGATCAACCCCCCACCCCTGTTTCCTTTATTCTTCTATTCCAGAGACAGGCTTTAGCAGAATTGGTAAAAGGCATCAGTCAAACCAAATGCAGCAATCCTTAAATATAAGTGCCAGGCCTGTGAATGCACGCAGAGAGGAATTTAGTGGTCACCTTAATCAAGGAGCTGGATGGGCAGGTGGTCCCCAGGTTTCAACAACATGGGCCATAGATCAGCAGCGCCATGGAAGCCAGACTCCTTTTCCTCCCCAGGGTCAGTCTCAGATAAGAGATTATGACACGTTCAGGAAAGCGGAAGCAACAGCGATCCAATCTGTAGTGATTGTGGGGGGGGGGGCACTGACAGCACACGCTATTCTCACAGACAGAGAAGCACAGCAAGGGAGACCAGGGGGGCAGATGGATCAAGGGGTGGCGGGGAGGAGATGTGCCTGCATTACCTGAGTGGAATTTGCCCATTTCTCCAGACAAGCCAGCTGGAGAAATCTGCCACAGACCATCTGAAGCATGCATGTCTGTGAGCAAGGTTGAGAGTGGGCATCTACTGCAATGGATGGGGAATCTGCAAATGGGGGTACTGCTGGGAAAAGGATGCAACTGACCGGCAACTGTCTGGGATGCTCATTTTATTCCCTGTTAAGTTGCATTTTGCCCAAGGCTTCTCTTGCATGGTACGATGGAGCTGCTCTGACCCTCTAGCAGAGCTGGTCCACCATCCCTGGCTGCTCTGGGGCACAGGAACATTTGGCTTCCCATGTCCCTGTGCCGAGCAGTGCAACAACAGCACAATGAATGATCAAGGGCTGACCAGGACACTATTTTCTCATTTCCATTGGTAACATCTGTCACTTCTTTACTTCCTCTCCTTGACAAACTGCATCGATGGCCCCAGGCAGCGGAGATCAGAAGGCTCTCAATTATGTCTCTTGGAATGCAGGGGGGATATCAGCTAGCCCAGGAGGGACAAGCTTCCTCTGTGTGCACCTCCTTCAAAGGGTAGATTCTCTTCCCCTCGCCAAGGCATGTACACAGCTGAGGCACACAGCCCAGGGCAGTTCCCCCATTGGCTTCCACAGCTGGGCCTGCTCCATAGCGCAGGTCTCTTCCTGACCAATCCTCCCCCTGCCCCCCTCCCAGACTGATCAGACATGTCCTGCTGTGCTGAAACAATCCTGCCCGAACAATGCATGCACAGGATCGTAGCCCTTTCTGTGCATTAAGTAACCCAAGACAAGTACCAAGAGGAGCACTGGATACTCCCAGTCCCTCACACGGATCAGAACCTTCTCTTTTATACAGGGAAGGAAAGCTACGTACTGGCCTGCATTCAACCTCTTCAGACAGAGGGTATGCAAGTGTGCCAAAAATGGGAGAACTAATCCGTGGTAAGTGATCTGGAATGTGGACTCACCTTGAGTCCATTCTTGTTCCTTGTCAGCCACAGCTCAATTGCCGCTCCCCATTTAATTAAAAACCTCTACCACTGGTGGGGGGGGCATGGAAAGGGAATTATACTTCACTCTCCCTTTTGCCATGCTCCAAGTACTGGGACCTTGCTCCCCCCCCCCCCCCCCCAGACAGAAAAATCCAGGAGAGGAAAGAGCCTGTGAAGGAGGGAAGAGAGAAAAGGGAGGAGCGTCTGTCTGCATGTGGGAGCCCCCTCCCTCCCCATGCACAGAGATCTAGGTCAACACTGATGCTTCAAGCTTTAGACAGTTTGTCAAAATAAGGGATTCTTCTATTCCCCCCTCCCCAACTCGCCCACATTACCGCCAGTCTCCTGCCTGGCAACGAGCTCTCCTCTCCCCTCTCTCCCCCCACTACCTCACCATCCCTTGAGCTGTTGGGCAAGCAACACGTGGAAAGGGTCTCGCCAGAGAGACCCCCCTCACCAAGCCAGGCAATGTTGCAAGGGGGAGCACCAGGAGCTGGAAACCTAGATGCCCTATTTCTAAGGACTGCGAGGGAGGAAATGCTGGTGGGCCTTTCTGTTTCACCCTAGAATTGATACCACTGTCCCATACCGCCCTTCCTCTGCGTGTGATCCCCCCCCCCCCCCCGCCACTGCATTGCCAACCTCTGTCGTCCTCACGGCTCATTCATCTCCCCTCCCTCCCCCCTCCACCAAGTACCGCGGTTCAGAACAGTTCAATAACTTCCACCTTGTGACGCAGACCTTAGCTTGTGCAGGTTTGGGGAGGGGCAAAGCGACAACGCAATGCTATGGGGAAGGTGGTGGGTTTCCTTGAAATCCCCCTCCCTTGACATTCCAGTCATTTATACGGTGCGCGGGCGGGGGGGGGGGGAGAGGAAATGAAGACATGCCCTTCACTCATCACCTTCTTGGCTATGGGTTGCAACCAGGCATTCGCATGGACATTCCCAAACCCCAGTCGGGATTTAGGAAGGGGAATCCGGATTCTGTCCTATGCTGCTCATTCAGGGGCAAAGAGAGAAAGGCAAAGAAGATGAAGAAATTCTCTCCCCCCCACACCCGCCCCCGTAGTGGGGGAGCGATTCCGTTCCGCGATTCGCAAGAGGACACAGCAAAGTACAGAATCCCGACCCAGGGATAAGAAGAGGTCTTCTCCAAAGGGGGCTGATGGGCAGGAAAGCTGGGGTGGGGAAGGGAGGAAGAGATCGGAGTCTAGAAAATAAGTCAGGGATGTTCTACACAGGACGGGGGTCCAGAAAAAGTGAATGAGATCTAGGCGCAGAGTCAGTGGGTGGAGAAGCCGGAGGCAGCGTCACTCACCTAGGATCATCCCTGTTCAGCTCACGCTGCCGGAGCAGCACCTCGCGTCTGGCCGCGGCGCAGCAGGGATGGAAGCCGCCTAGGCAGAGGATCAGCCGCCGCCGCCGCTTCCACCTCCCCCGTGTCCGCTGCGGAGGTGCTGGTGCTTGCGGCGGTGCTAGGATCGGGCCAGACTAGGTGGCGGCGGCGGCGGCGGCAGCACCGGCAACGACAGCAGCACAGGGGCCCCGATTGTTGCAGCAGGGCTGGCGAGGAGCGAGAGCGCCCGAGTAAAAGGAGGCATCGCCAAAAAAATGTCAGCGCGGCGAAGCGCAAGCTTTTGCTCTACACCCCCGGCAGGCGGCACGCGCGCGCCCTCCCTGGCTCGTCATTGGACGCGGCGTCAACTCGGGCGTCCAATGAGAGGGGGCCGAACCCAACTCGCAAAACACACACACGCACACGAGCAAACATATAACCAAGTGGGGGGCGGCCCCCACCCACTTTGCGTGCCCGCCCGCCCGCCCGTCCCCCCCGAAAATGTGGCTGGCCGGCGCGCGCTCCGCAGTGGCAGCAGCAGGTAAAAGGCACCTTTGCCGCACGCGCCGGGGCACGCGCGCAAGCCAGCCAGCGCGCACATACGCTGCCGAAAGAGCGAGAGCAGGCCGGGTTCAAACCGCACACCTGGCGTGGCGTATGGCGGCGCGGCGCATGTCCACACTTGCAAGGGCTCGCTTGCAAAGAAGCGCCGCCGTGTAGGGGGGTGTCCTATTTCTCGAGCGAGTGTGCCTGGCTGGGGCTGCAGACCCGCTTGAGAGTGGGCTCCAATTGCAGCTCCGCCAGAAGGGGGAGGTCGAGCGAGGTCTCAGTGCAGGGGGAGGCAGGATGTTTTGGACTACAGTCCCCCCACCGCCCCAGTCTTTGGCCGCGCTGCATGGGGCTGATGGGAGTTGTAGTAAAGCCCGTGGAGCGTGCCCGGTTGGGACAGGATGTGCTGCCGTATTTCTGTTTCCGTACCCTGCTGTCTCTTTCCAGCTTCAGTTCTACACGAGGAATGAGTAAAATGGAAAAGATCATGTGAACAGCTTAGAAGGATTTATTAATTATAATTTTGTTTACTACATCATTATTAATAATTGTTTCCTTCATGGGCTTGCCTGTTACATGGTACAGGCAGCTTTTCTGCCAAAGCACTTAGAGCTGCAGCCCTGTGTTTGTTTAGATAGAACAAAAGCCCTACAACTTCCAGGCTGTTTGGCTGAGGAATGCTGGAACTTGTGGGACTTCTTTCCTGTTTCAACATGCACAGGATTGCGTCCTAAGGCAGTGTACATTTTGCATTACATTACAGTGTATCCTGTGTTTGAAGTAGGCTTAATAAAATGAATGGAAATTAACAAGTATAAGCTATAATCTGAAATCTTGATTTTCTGAGAGAGGAATCAGGAAGGAAAAAGTGCCCAGGGAAGCAGAACGTTCAGTTTCTCTCTGTGGTACCATCACGGTAGGACTTTGGGGCCCCACTGAACAGAAGGAACAGGATGGCCCCCAGGTGCAGGAGGGTTGGTGTACCATGTTGTGGAATAAGGGAAGACTGCGCACCACCTAAAGAGAGGAGCCTCCATATGACCATTAAGTTTGGAATCTTAATCTTACCAGACTTCATCATTGCCCCGTTTCTTAATATTATGCTAACAGAAGTTACTAAATAGAACTGCAGGAAATGATTTTAGGAGAAAATAGGCCACAATCCTGGGAGATCGAAAGGATTTTGTCTCTCCCTCTCTCCCTTCGGATCTTACCCTTAGTCAAACATATCTGCATAAACGGTCAGCTAGGCTATGGGAGAGTGATAGGCTCAAGGTCACCTAGTAAGCTTTGTGAATGTTGGCCAGTCTCTCAGATTTAAAACAAGAAAAGAAAAAAGTACTAGATGCACTAGGCAGTGGCACACTGAATAGGAGCTGCAGCCCTGGGCAAAGGAGTTGAGCTTCCACCCCTGCTTTGCCCTTCCATGCTGTTTTCCCAGTCCAAATCCTCCACAACACCCCAGCTGTTGTTCGCTTCGTGGAGCAACATGTTCAGATACTGCATTGTCTCTCTGGGCCTTCCTTCTCACCGAGCAGGGGAGCCAGTCAAGACAGGGACTTACGGGCTCAGGGACTAGGGTTGGAACAACCAGAAGGGCCTGTAGCTCAGTGGCAGGGCCCCTGCCTTGCCTGCAGAAGTCTCAGACTCAATCCCCGGTGGATGAAACTCCTGCCTGAAATCCTGCAGAGCCCTGCAGGGCAGTGGCAACAATATTGGGCTAGATCCCTGTCTGCAAAAGGCAGCTTCCCATGTTCCTGTGACCTCTGAGGGAAGAGCCAAGGTAGTCCAGGGATTAGCATGTAGGTCTGGTGAAGTTTGCTGGATACTCATGGGGTTGTTAGATTAGGGGGAGAGGAGCATGCATGTAGGCCAGATGGTCTTTGGAAGTAAGGCAGCGTGTAAATATAATAATAAAAATTTATGGGTGTTAGATAGAGGATAGCTCCTAGGCAAAGTTGGAGTATTGCATGTGAAAGGTCCCAGGTTCAGTCTCAGAGTGGGACTGGGGAACAATTTGAAAACATGAACAATTAGCTTTCATTGTAGACAATACAGAGCTAGTCAAGCAATGGTCTCAGCCTGCCTCTGTAGAAGACTGCTTCCTGAGCTCCTAATAACTCAGCCAGAACCCCTTAGCTGCTACTACTTCTGGAGTAGATCGGAGCTCTGGGAGTTGCAGTCCAGGACACTGCATTTTCTCCACCTCAATGGCATTTCATCAGTACCGGAGGATTGTAACCAACCCCTGTAAATCAGTGATTAGACCGTCTGATTCAGATGATAAAAACTGCACAAAGAGCTTGTGAATTTTACCACACCAGGATGGAAAATGGCCATTAGACCCTGTGGCTCCTTGAGAAAGGATGACACTGGCAAATGCGTGGAAGGTGGGTCTGCCGATCACGATCGGTCATAATGGCTGAATAAAACCTTCACACTGAGTGGTGGTATACATGTTATACCAGGTACCACAGACTTTGTGCCTTGTGAACTGTTAGAGGCTGTTCACTGTTAGAGACAGAATGCTAGTCCTTTTGGTGAAACCTTTGTCTGATCCAGTGAAGGAAGTTTATTTATTTATTTTCCGATTTATATCCTGCCTTTTTCCTACGAAGGGCTCAAGGCAGCTTACATCATTCTCCTCCATCTTATCCCCACAACAACAACCCTGTGAGGTGGGTTGGGCTGAGAGTCTGTGACTGGCCCAGAGTCACCCAGTTGGCTCCATGGCTGAGCAGGGACTAGAACCCAGATCTTCTGAGTCCCAGTCCCATGCTCTTAACCACTACACCACACTGGAAGTTGTTCATATGGCTGAAGGGTGAAATACATGTTAAACTTGCCATGGGGGAGCTGCTAGAAATGGCATCCCTTGAGCCACATGGACACATCCTCCCCATGGTAGCATTAAAAAGCACAGCAAAGACCCATGTTTCATCTAATGACTAAACTTATGTCCCATGGAATTCAGTGGGTTTTTTCTAAGTCTGGCTGAGTCTGGAGCCAGCTCATAGTCTGTTTTGACCTTCTTTGCTACAGATACTACCAGGCTTCTTTCAGGTGTGCGAACTGATGAATTGCCCTCAAACACGAGCTACAGCTATCTAGACATAGTTTGACTACTGGAAGTCAGCATGACATGCCATTAAGAGGAGGACTCCACATGTAAGATGCCTCTGTCTGATGTTCAGGGATCCCACTTCTCCCAACATCATAGCTGGGTCACCGAACCCAACTGTGAAGCATTTTCAGAGGGCTTCAGCAGCTGATGCATGGAGAAGGAGTCAGAGAAGTCTGCTTCTCTCAGTCCAGTTGAATGCACCTAAATCTGACTCAGTCCCTCCCTTCTGTGGAAGAGTAATTGCAGAATAACAACTATTCTGTGAAGCCTGTGAGTTCACATTTTAATTTATGACTTGCAACAACGTGTTGCAGTACAGAGGTAAGGATTTCAGCCCACCATACGCCTTCAAGAATACCCCATTCCATCCCCCCCCCCCCCATTAATCCATCTCTCTGCTCCAACAGTCACCCGGCATTCCATATCCACAGAACATGCTGAGTCCCCATTAAGTTGTTTAGGGGGAATTTACCACTTTCGTGGTCCCCCCATGATTCTTTGCATTTTGGCAAACCTCAGGGTTCCATGCAACCTGTTGGTGCCATTCTCCTGTGCACTGATGGCATCATTTTGGCTTCATGAGGATCTACACTTGGCAAATGAATTTGATATTAGTACATAAAATGCCACCCTTCCTCTAAGTAGCTTGTGGCAGTGTGTGCATGCCCTCTCCCTCCCTCCCTCCCTCCCTCCGTCTCACACACCCTTTATCCCTACAACAACCCTGTGATGTTGGTAAGCTTGAGGGATGGTGATTAGTTCAAAGTTGTGCCCCACCTTGCATTGCTGAAATGAAATTTTAATCCTGAATCTACCAACATGCAAACCCCACACGCCACGTGGCTCTCATATTGCCTGAAACCAAATACTTTTCAATGGAGATATTCACAAGTCCAGCTGCCTGCCACTAAGCAGTGGGACAAAATGCAATACACAGATGCAGAGTGGATGACTGTGTGGACGAACATCCATGCTGATGAGGCTACTTGATTAGAGCTCAGTTTCCCCTGACTTTCTAGCTGCACATTCTCTATATGTCCACTGGAGTCCTGGTAGCAAATACAATGTCAGTAACCCTCATGACCAGCCTTTGCTAGCAAAGGATGATGTGAGAAACATTTCAGAGAGAGCTTTGGCTACGGGTGGTAAAGAAATGAAATAATATGGTCACAGCCTTTGAGAGTAGTACAAAGTCCAGGCTTTGGAAAGCCCTTGAACAAGACACTTCCATGGCTCCCCTCCCTCAGAGAGTGTATTTTCCCAACGCCATTGTCACCAGCTGCTCTTGCTCTTCATCTCCTTTCTCATCGTTGCTTGTTTGGCAGGCAGAGAGCCAGGAGCAGCAAACACCTGCTCCTCCTCCTCCTCCTCACCCCCATCATTGCCTGAGCCAGAACAAGAGGCAGGTGAGCAAGCAGACTGAAAGAGTCAAGATGAGGAGCAACTCCAGTGGGCTTTGCCAGTGGTCCTCTGGGCATGTGCCCAGCTCCGACTACCCTGTTTGGGAGAACCAGAACTTGTCTTCAGATGAAAAGAAGCAACCGCTGATTTTTCCTTTCTGTCAAAGAATTCAACTTAACTTGGAAGGTCTGCTTTTTCATATACTAGCAGAGCTTGATCTAACACGAAAACCTCAGCTTGTTTATTTCAGTACATCCTGTCTCCTTCCAACATTTTTTTCCTCCCAGTTTGTTCAAAGGTGTTCACTTGGGATGGGCTTGGGCAGGCAAGAGTGGAAATGGCCCCAGTGTGGGACTAGCTTGTGGGCAGGGTGTGGAAAAACACTTTTGATGTGGAGCAGCAGGCTTGGGCAAGAATATGGCAGAAGCATGGCCTGGATTGCCTGTGAGGAGCGCATGAATGGCTCTTCCAAAGGCCATGACCAAGGCAAACAACTTTCTGTAGGAGGTTATCATGGCACATGTGCCTCAGGGTGATGGTGATGATTAATTCCTTGCCATCACTTCTCTCTAGAAAGCAGCAGACAAGGCACAATATTTTAATATGTAATGAAAAATAAAGTATAGCCTAAGTCATGATGAAACTCTGTCAGGAACAAACACCAGTTAACTGATAACCCCCTGCTAAAACAATGATGTGGCTTTCACCTTTCTGAGATAATTTAAAGTGGGGCTGACATTGCCCATGTGACATCCACAGGAATCTTCAGCAGTGCCCATGAAAGAGCCCCAGAAAATATATATATATGGTAAGCACATATGGATTTGCATGAAATGCATGTCTTACCATTATACACAATTGGGTTAAATATCCAAATAACTATCCATTTGAAGGTGGCGTCTATTCAGACATTGCAAGCATTGTGAGATCTTCAGTTCATTGCATCACAGCAGGCAAAAGTTTATCCTTCCAATGCAGTACCATCAGTCTTTTGGTTGTCAAAAGGAAACTGAGTATCCATTTAAGCTTGTCAATTGTTAATTTCCATGAAGAAGGGAAATAATTTAGATGAGCATGTACTTCAGTTCATGTTAGGGACAGTTCCAGTACAGCATTTATCTGTATAATAACCTCCACTCGCAAAGACAAATCTAGTGGACATTGCCAAGACATAAATTTAGAAGAAGCATTCACTGTATTGCACTGCTAGCAATTAGCTGAGTTAAAAATCCCTTATTAAAGAGAGGTTGAGATGACCAGTGCACATAAAACAACTTTACTACAATGGAAGACACAGCCTAAGAATCATAGTTATGACAGACAGATGCCAAATGAGTGATTCACTGATTAGGCATTTTGTGGTGATGTTCACAGCAGTTTCTTAAATTCCCAAATGTGCCCGTGAATCCAGAAAGGGTGTAGGAGCCCTGTAGTAGGGATTTTCCTGGCAAGAGATTTCATTTCAGGGGAGAAAGGCAAAACAAGAGAGAGACTGTGCTGTAACCTAAGACTACCCATCATTCAGCAGTTTAAAGATCATACTTCTCTTGCTGCATTTGAAAGTATGGTGTGGGGTAGTGCTTAAGAGCATGGGACAGGGACTCCGGCGATCTGGGTTCTAGTCCCCGCTCGGCCATGAAACCAACTAGGTGACTTTGGGCTGGTCACAGACTCTCAGCCCAACCTACCACATAGGTCTGTTGTTGTGGGGATAAGGTGGAGAACAGCAGGAGGAGAATGATGTCAGCCACTCTGAGTTCTTGAACGCTTTCAAAGTATATGGCGCAGTTGGTCATCTCATCTGGATGCTTATTTAGAGATATGGACTACTTAAAACATATTGAAAGAGAAGTGTGGAACTGTTACTTTTTATTAATGGTATTGTGAACAGTCTGCGTGGATTGATATACTTTTGCTATGGTCTTTTTGCTGCCCCCATTTCTTTCTTTTTTCCTTCCTTCCTTCCTTCCTTCCTTCCTTCCTTCCTTCCTTCCTTCCTTCCTTCCTTCCTTTTGGTTCCTTACTGTAAATAAGAAATTTAGCAAACAGAAAACAACGGGTGGGTAAACTGTATGCTGCATAAAGTTTTGGGTCGCTGTTTGTGTGGGCTGCCATGAGTGCTTAGTGCCAAACCATCGACTCTCTCTGCCAACCTCTTCTCAGCTATGTGGGGAGCTCTCAGGAACTAGATGATACTGCAAACGAAGGTCCATGCACATTCCTTTCCAGGGGGACTCCACTGTGGATGGCCTGGCAATCTCATGGATTTCCTTTCACAAGCAGAAGGTAGTACCACGAGGGGGATCTTACTGGGCAAGGGGGTTCATGTTGGAAGACCCCTTCCTTCGATATGGAGGCCCTGGGGTCATGCAGCAGACCCGGCATTGTGCAAGCAGAAAGCCAGTGCAACGCAGACCCTGTAAGCGTTCAGCAACCCATGCCAGATACCTGTAAGGCCACCACGTGAGGCACCGCATTCAGATGCATAACTTCTGAATAATTTCCAAGGGCAGCTCAACACGAAGTGCGTTACAACAACCAGTCTCTGGGTTTTCCTCAGCATGGGTTGTGGCTACCAGGTTCTAACCCTACCAGGATCAGGTGCAATGTACAACGATGTATCATTGTCGTCGTCGTCATTGTCATTGTTTACTTTCCTTATAACCACTGTCTCTTGCACCTCAGAGTCTGATCTAGGAGCACTCATATGCACTTTACATACATGTAAAGTATGGACTAATATGCATTATGCTTTCCCCTGTAGGCAAAGTAATACTGAGGAAAACCAGGTGAGTATATCCAAAATTCTCCTCTGGATTAAAGAGGAGTGAAAATTCCTTTATGGTGAAGAGAGGTGAGCTGGATAGACTCTTGCTCTGATAATGTTAGCATGAAAAAGATAAAGCAAACGGAGCAGAAGAAAATATTTGGTTATAATAAAGCTTTCCCTGGAATGGAGATGCAGGGAGGACAAAAAATGTTGATCTCTGTCTACAAGTAAAGGACATTCAGTCATTATAAAACTGAGAATTTTGCTCTTGGGGCCAAACTAACATTATGCTAGAAGTCAGTAAGTTACGAACCCAGCAGCAAATGTGTGGGGATGCGAAGTGTTAATAGGGGATTCTTGAGGATAATAATTGAGGTTAAGGGATAATAGGAATGTGTGTGTTGCGGGGGAGCTGTGTGGATCATGAAGGGGGAGGAAAGGCTTAAACTATCCCTGTCCATGTGCTGTGGTCTTTGAAACCCCCCTCTTTCAGCTGGGCTGGTGTAATGGTCTTCCTTCCCTTCTCATCTCTCCCTGTACAGCTTGCTGGAATGGCAGCTAATTTTAGGTGGATGGTTCACCACAAGGTGGCTTTCTTTCTTAAAACTCTCTTTGCAACATAAAAGCTTCCCTGTAGTGGCAAAATCATTGGCAACCACTTTTTGAGATTCTGTTTACATGTGCTTGGAGACCTTTTAACCACATGGGGAATACCCACTTTATCATGTGAACACTGAGGCAGAAAGTCACTTTGTGGGCCTGTGGATCATCCCATTGTGAGAGCACGAGAATAAGAACAAAAATGCAGCCATGGTTTATTATGCATTTGAATGTCACAGCCTCTTGTTCGAATGCAGCTCGTATGGGGTCTCAACAAAAGACAAGATCATTTGAAATATTTTCTTTTTGGCAATTGGTTGGTTGTTCTTTTTTTTAAATCAAGAGCAAAATGTTTCTCTCATCTTAAGAAACTGAGTAGCTGAATATCATTCACAACTACTGACTTCCATGCCACTGCGTGCACAAAGACGGGTGCAGACATGCTCACAAAAGCCACACTTAATTGAAACACTCACCGGCTGCTCTGGAAATAAGTACAGACTAATATTCCTGTTTGGCTTCTTCCTGAAAATACAGCTGCAGACAGTGATTTTGAAGCCAGGGGGCAAAGTCATTCCAGCACCACACAGTGACGCTTCCTCTGTTTGCTGCAGGAGCACTTTGGGAAGATCTGACTCATCAACGCAGAGGAAACCTCCTGCCCAAACCGTGGGTATGTCACCACGTCCTTAACAACATGAAAATTGCTTTGCCGCAACATGGCAAAGGTTCAGCCAGCCCACCTCTCCATCTCCAAAGAATGGGTCACCCACAAGTGCCCTTAAGATGCTCACAAGCAGGCCAGCCTTATCCAAATGCCTTGTGGAAGCTATGGAAGGTCAGAACTACACTGTGGCATTTGGACAAATGTCCAGGGCATCACTCAGTAGAACGAAAGCCCCCAAATGCAGATAGACCTTACCGCAGTTTGAAGTGAAATACTACACAGTGCCATCTAAAGAATCCAGAGACTTACAATTGCCTAACTGAACAGGTGGAACTTCCACAGACAGAACTGTAGCAAAAGCCTCAGAGCTTCTCTTTGCTAAAGTCATTCCCTGACCAGTTTCTTCACTCCAAATTTGCATTACGCTCCCCTATGTACCCTACTTCTGAAATTCCAAATGCACATTCCAATCACAAGCAGCTTCATATTCCTATCTATGAAATATAAAGTTAGGCCTTCGGGCAGCTTTAGAAAAGATTAGTTAAGTCCATGGAGAACAGGGGTCCCAATCAGATTTCATTAGAATAAATTCCATATTAACTCCTTGTGTGCTGCACAAATAAATACTTCTGTGTGCTGTTAACCCTAAGCCTGATGCCCATCAGTTTCACTTAAGTGTCTGGGGAGACAGAGAATAATGACTTTTTCTAATACCATTCACCACTGTATAAATGACCAGTCATCCTTCCCACACTATCCTCTTCATCTTTTATTGAGATTGTTTAAAGTTCCACACTTACTTTAGCCTTTCTTCACAGGCTTATTCTCTCTCTTCCTTAGGCAGATAAAAGTCCTACAGCTCCCAGCAGTCTCAGCCAGCAGAACTGTAAGACTTTTAAAATACCTAAATATGCAGTGGATTGTGCCCCACCTGGCCTTTTCTGAGTCTTTTTCAGCTCTGTGGTATCTCTCCTAGAATAGGATGCTCAAACCCCCACCCTGTACTCATATTCCAATGCTGCGATACGTACATGGGGTTTCATATGCCATAGGGAAAAAGAGGGGCTTTATTCCTGCAATACCCCTTTGCTCAGCAGGGGTGTGGAACCTGTAGCCCTTCAAAAGCTTGATAGACTGAGCTTCCAGTATCCCTGACCAGTGGCTGGGGCTGATGGCAGTTGGAATTGAGCAACATCTGGAAGGACACAGTTTGCCTCTGCCCACTCTTCTATAGGGAGTTGGTCTGATGATCTCCATATCCCACATGGATCCTACACCAGCCCCTGTCAAGGCTTTAGAAAGGAGGAGCAGCGCATCCGGTCCTGAAATTAAAGCCATCACCTTATACCGTAAAGCAAGACAACATGCCTGTTAATAAAGCACTCCTTACTGTTGGTTCTCAGACTATCTGGACTAAGCACACTCAAAAGGGTGTGGGTGGAGAATCTGTGGGTGGAGAATCAATACTGAACAACCATTACCAAAGTAATTAACTATATTCAATATTCAAACAATAACAAGTTTAATCTTACACACTTTTAAAAATGTTCTGAAGAATCCTGGCCTTTTGTTCATGAGTAAGCATGCCCAGTTGCTCCCACAGGGCTCATCTCACCAGCGGAAACTTCTCTAGTTACTAGTAATCATTACGGAGAAAAAGCTTGGCATAGCCTGAAGTGCCTGATTCTGCCTAATTTTAGAAGCTAAGCAGGGTTGGGCCTGATTGAAATCAGATGGGTGACTTCAGTGTTGTGAACTGTCCAGAAAGCTTCAGCCATGGGTGGTAAAGAAATGTAATAATAACACCTGAACCAGACTTTCAGCTTTGCCACTCTCCCAGCAAGCCACAATCTGAAGCCAGGATTTGAAGGTGGCCTAAAGTGGGCCTGGAGTATTTGCGGGCAGAGGGCAGGGGGAGGCACCCCCATGACTACAGGCCTGAAATACACTTGTCGCATATGCAACACTTACAAGGACACACGCCATGTTCCACTTTGCACCTGACCAAAGTAGACTAGTCTTTTACAGAATGCAGATCGGGAGCACTTGACAACTTCTAACTAAAGGAAACCTCAGTATCACTACACAGCTGTCTTGTGCAATGATTTGTAGCATAACCAGGATGGCTTGGGAGGATTTTAATTCATCCTATAGCCAATATATGTATATATCTCCTTGGCAGTGCACTGACTGGCCATGCGAAAGCTCGGACGAGTTGCGGCTAGTGAGTCGCGGCTCATGACATCATTGCCTGGTGCCGCTACTCCCTTCTGAGCATGCACATGGCCCCTATGTGCACTGGTATCCAGTGCTTGGCTGCTGGGGTGATGCTGGGGTGACTTGGCTCGCGTGCCAACAGAGAAGGCTCTGTGTACCTGCTGCAGCACACGTGCCATAGGTTTGCCACCACTGACCTAGGTGATGCCCCATTCTTTAGGAAAGCCTTTCATGAACCATCATATAGTCCAACTAGTCTCATCCTTACTCACAAGTAAGCCCCACAGAGGAGAACACCTCTCCCCTTGTTTGTTGAGATACTCTGGTGAGATTTTCTCTTGCTCTGAGCACTGCTTCCTGACAGCAGACGGCAGTACACAGACTGACTATGGAGTCTTCTCAGTGGTAGCATCCCAGTTGGGAAAATATCCCTGTCCAGGGAGGCTTGCCTAAACTTGCTACTTCAAGGAAGATAATAAATATAACTCTTTTCTGTGGGGTATTTGAACTTTCAGGAGGTAAACTGAAAGTTTCTAATACTGGTAATTTCCTGTTTTTGTTAGCTGCAATATTTGTGTTTTAATGCTTATTCTAACTCAGGCTTTATTGCTATTTTAATTATATTGTATTATAATTTTAGAAGTAATTTTACAGAGTTTATGTAAAACAGAGAACTGTTGCAAAGAAAGAATGATCTTACAAATCGGCATGCATAAATTTGCAATTCTGGATTCACCCTGCTGGCCTTGACTGCTAAGATCTTTGTAACATATGCAACGTATTGCCAATGAACAGTAATTTAGGTGTAACTGCAGATGAGGAAGTTCAAGGAAAATCCTAGAACCACAAAACAGTAGAGTTGGAAGGGGCCTATAAAGCCATCGAGTTCAACCCCCTGCCCAGTGCAGGATTCCATGTTAAAGCATCCCTGTCGGATGGCTGTCCAGCTGCATCTTGAATGCCTCCAGTGCAGGAGAGCCCACAACCTCCTGGGATAATTGGTTCCATTGCCATACCGCTCTAACCATCAGGAAAATTTTCCTAATATCTAGCTGGAATAAGCCCATTACTCCATGTCCTGCACTCTGGAATGACTGAGAGCCAATGTGGTGTAGTGCTTAAGAGTGCAAGACTTTGACTCAGGTGATCTGGGTCCTAGTCCCCACTCAGCCATGGAGCTAACTGGGAGACTTTGGCCAAGTCACAGACGCTCAGCCCAACCTTCATCACAGATTGCTGCTGTGAATATAAGACTGAGAGGAGGAAGAGAATCATATTAGCCACCATGAATTCCTTAGAAGAAGCAAAGGTAGAATATAAATATAATATGTAAATACATAAACAGTTTGCTCACTTGCAAATAACTGTGAACATGAGCAGCCTAATATCAGAACAGTAACTTCTCATGCAAGTTCACCCCTTCTCTTTCACAACCAGGAAAGAAAGGAAACCAGCACAATGGTTCACCTATTCTTGTCCACTAATAGCAGCCAATCAGTCCCCCATTACTTCCTGTGAAGAAGAAAATCTTGATAAAGGAGCTTAAGGTTGTGCCTATTCTGCATCATTTGCTGCAGCCAACCAATCAGACTTTCATGAATAGGACGACTGAAATGAAGGAGTTTGGCATTAGGGTTACACTTGTTCCTGCCCATGAGCTGCCGCCAACCAATCAGCCTTTTCTTTCTGTGGACAGGAGCATCAGAACAAAGGAGCCTAGTGTTACGGTTACACCCATTAGCTGCAACCAACCAATCAAGAGCAATAGCAATTCATCCCAGACTGATTATCTGACAACAGCAGCCATGGAAGAATTGAAAGTGTGCCACCCAAATAGCTGGAATGGTGCTGCAGCCTGTCCTGAGAGCACACCCAGAGATAGCCCAGATGAACAGTCTAGTACCAGAGTGACAATCCAGCACATGCGGCTGGTGGCTACAGTGTCATTTGGATGGTGTAGCCTCTCCAGGTTTCAGTCTGAACCTTAATAGAGCTGTCCATTCTTTAGGGGCTACAGATCAGCACCTCGGACAGTTCATGATGATTTTGGATTAAGCGTCCGGACTCCACTGTAATCTGGGAATGCTAGTAGGGTTCCCCCCCCCCGCCCCCCATCACATGAGCCCCAGTGAATTCTGCATTATTGCTTGGAGACTTGAGTTGAAGTAGCCTCTTTCCTTCATTATGTTTTTCTATCAGCAGATCTTTACGCTTTTATAGCCAGATGCTTTACATGCACGAGCTGCTGCATAAGTAAGTAACTTAACCTGCCATGACTCAGCACTGCTGAATCCATTGCTGTGGTGGAAGGAAAGCATAGGAATCTTCAACACATATAAATTGGTCTCAGTGCAGGAACTTGCAAGGGATTCCTGCTATAAACCAGTGCCAAGGTTTTCAGAAATTTCAAGGCAGTGCATACAGTCTAAGAGACCAGCCATGTAGCATCAAATAGCAAAACCAGGAATCTCTCAGGAAATTTGACAGAAAAATCCAAAGGGTTCAAATGACAATGATACCTACCTTTTGTTGATTCAGTTAGTACCGATTTGGTGGCAAGTTTTCAGGCTGCACAGTGATCTTCCCCTGGCAGAAGAATTCCTTGCGGGTTTCATTCCCATATCAATGTGCAGTTGGGGTGAGAGACTTGAGACTTGTGATCAAAAATAAGGCAACCAGAGAGACATCCCTCACTCCTCTCAATAAACCAGAAATGAAAATGGGACAGGAAGATCATGGGATCTGTTTCATTAGGACTTGCCCAGAGCAGGTAATTTGTAAGACATCATGTTCTGCATTTGCCCATCACCTCCCACTTCATATAAAGCTCAAGAACATGACTCACGGACTCACTGATTCTGATTATTTCAGCATGTGAGGAAAGCATGGCTTATTGTATAATCTGCTGAGGGAGCAAGTTTACTCAGCACATAGTGCCCAGAATAAGAAGATGGGTACATGGGAGAGCCAGTAGGCATGCAGACAGGCAGGCACAAATTTAGAATGGGCCACTGCCAATTCATAGTCATCTTTTGCACTGGCCTTTAAGAGCAGCTGGCTGCACTGGTTTACAATGGATGCAGATGTTTTGTTTTGTTTGGGAGGGGGATTGTCTCTCTCCCTGCCAAGAAAAGCTTCCCCCACTTAATATCTGTGCTGCTATGAACTGGAACAGGGCAAACAAAACAAAAAAAAATGGCAATTATGAATCTTCCTGCTCCCTCTTACCCTCAAGCCTTGGTTTAGAAATCCCCTGTCAAGCCTCAGGAGAGGAAGTGGCAGAGTTGGTCTTTAAAGAGTTGCCACTTTCCTGCCCTTCCATGTAGTAACATTTCCAGAGCAGTTTACAGAAGCTGAAATAACTACTGTAAAATCAACAGATGAATATATAGCACAGCAAATAAACAAGCAAACTCAAGCAGCATTTACAACAATGCCAGCAGAGATGACAATGACAATGATAAAATAAATGAACAGTAGCATAAATGGGGTAAACCTTTTATCATAGCCCACACAAAAAGAGACTTTCTTGTCCCATCCTGTGAGCTTTATCCGTCTCTCTGACATTTCAACATTTGGATATGCTTAGGACATGCTGCTCTGAAACATCAGGTTCAGAGTCATGCAGATTAAGGGTTGTGTGTAATTTTAGTCCTACTAAAGAAGAGCCTTTCAAATTAATGTAGTTTAAGGTTGACTAACATTGTGGACAATCTGACATCCCCATAATGAAAAGCTGATCATGGGGCATGTCCTTGACCCACGAGCAAGTATCCTCAGCCTCAGCTGGCCATAATCCTGATCAGCCATTGAAAGTGTCTTCACTTCAGATGTATACCATTTCTTGCACCAATACTCTGAACTGTACATTTCCTCGCACTGGAAACCTGCTAAAGGTTTCCAGCTGCAAGGAAAAAGAGTTTTAAAATAGTCTGGCACAAGGGACAAGGCATTCTCACCTATCACCCCAGGGAAACGCCACATTAATTTAACCTAAAATTGCACAGACCCACTTTGGTAGCAAGCCAGGGGCCTGTGGTGGCTTGCCTGTTGGACTATTAGGTAGGCCCCTATTCATATTCCCACTCTGCTATAAAGCTCACTGGGGGCTACTCATTCACAGCAACATCCCTCAAAGGGTTCTTGAGAAGAGAAAAAGGTGGGGAGGGGAAGAACCATGTTCCTGGGAAGAAGTGGCTAAAATATAATACAAAAAAAATAATGCATAGTAGGAATCAGCACCTGACAACCTCTGGGTCGAATCTGCACAAACTCACCCCTGCTGAGGACTACTGCAGGACAGGCTATTATTTTAATAGGGTGCTATTTTGCTGTTAGATTTCTTTTCTATTTTACAGAATATGTTAATATGTTGAGTTGCACTTGTTTCTGTGAGGTGCCTTGCAATAGGGACCTATAGCAGGTCCTTTCTCATCCTGGTGCCTTTCAGATGTTTTGGACTTCAGTTTCCATCCCTCCTAGCCAGCTTGGCTGATGGTCAGGAATGCTGGGAGCTGTAGTTCAAAATATCTAAAGGGTGCCTGGTAGAGAAAGGTTGCCATTCAAAACTATTAAAATTAAATACATATGGAACATAAAGGGTGACAACAGAAGGCCCACTTTGGAAGCTAGTGGGTTAAACCCCTTGCTTCCTATTGCCAACCCACCTTTTCACAAAAACGGCCTTCTTGTAAATCTAATTTTGTGGTCAGTTCCAGCTCCTTTAGTGGAACCTCTGACCTCACTACACAGGTGGCAGGAGCAGCTCAGACCTCTTGACCCAGAAGCTGTTGACCCAAACTGTATCCACACTGATGCAAAAGCACAGCTGGATTCAGTATGCTCCTTGGTGCATAGCAGATCCCTCACAGGAATATCATCACTCGTGGTGATTTATGCTGACCCCATAATGACCCAGCACTTTGGATGAGGAGCAAGTTATGCCAGGTGACCATAGCCACATCCTCTGATCTCGGTGGTCTTGACTACACCCCTCTAGCATCAGAGAGCATGTCAGGGTTATGCCCACCTGACATCAGACAGCCTGCAAAAAGATGAGCAGGAAGGCCTCATATCTTCCAGCCCAGAAAGCTTCTGCATCCCTGGTCTTGGACCTGTAAGTTGCTTTTTAAAGACGCTAACATGAGAAGGACCTTGTTTTGTTGGATGCTGGTGAGGTCTGGGTTACAAGGTTCCTCTACAGGTCAGATGTTTTCCAGGTTTTGGAAAAAGCAGGTTTCTCAGGAAAACAAGAACAAGAGCAGGAAAGCTTCAAGTTATGCTGGAGCTGGAACCCAGACAAATTTGTTCATATATTGCTCCAACAGGCAGCAAATCAAGACTGAGCCTTAAATAAAGATTCGGATTACTTTAAGCAGGTTAGGCCTATATCCATGCTGCCTGAGGGCTTTCTTTGAAAGGGACCTGATCTGATTTAACAGCTTCTGGTGGCGCCAATGGGGGCAGTGGGGCAGCACCAATGCACTTCTCAGAACCTGAGCTCCTGGGCAGTGTGGCTTCTTCAGACTTCCTGAGCTCCAGGACAGTGATGGGAGCCTTGTGATGTGTTTCTGGAATCAGCTCCTCGCCCCGAATCCTTAACTTGGGAGCCTTTTCTCCTGAAAATAAGTCAGGCTCATCCAAGGAGGAGGGTTCAGACTTCTGCTTGGGAGCTGGTGCTGGTGCTTGGCTGCAGCACCAGCTCCTGCAGCTGCATGGTTTGTAAGGACATGGTCCTACTGGGGCCTTCTTGCTGATTCCCACTGCACCAAAGCCACCGTGGCATAAGCTGTGGGCACAATGCACTGCTTTAGACCGGAGTGGTATTACTATGTGCAGTTAACTTTCTTCTTTTTATTTACAGCAATAGGCCTGTAATTTACAGCAATGTATTAAAGTATGACTCAGCACTACCTTCATGCCACTTCAGATCCTATCTACCACATGCTTTGCCTTTCTTTGATCTGTTTCTCCTCACACTTTATGGTCTTTCATTGCTGGAACAGAGTAAGCACCAGCCTTGAAAAAAGTGGATAAAAGAAAAGGGCAGAGTGGCTAGGCATTGGAGTGGCAAAATGGGATACTTTGCTGGTAGGTATTGTGAAACTTATTGAAAGGCTCCATCATTGCTTTCGATGAAGAATTTCTGTAGAAATTGCATTTTTTTAAAAAAATGTCTTTCTGGGCCTAAGTTCACCGATGGCAACAAATTGGAAGCCAAAAATTACCATAATATAAAACACAAGAATATAATATCACAACAGAACTTTGAAATTCAGGAAATTAAATCTGCTAATATTAAAAAAATAGGTGAGCACTCAAATCATTTTGAATACTGGATCCAAGACAGCCAACCACATACCCCATGGGAGGGACCATCAGAAGGTAGGACCAGCACAGGCAGTCCCTGTGTTTCGAACAAGTTCTGTTCCTGAGAAAATAGAATGCCTTTTTCCTTCCAAGGTCCTCAAGGCAACTCTCCACTTCCTCCTCTGCATTTTATTCTCACAACAATTGTGCGGAGTAGGGTTGAGAGTCATGACTGGCCCAAATTCATCCAGGGAGCTTCATGGACTAGAATTTGGACTTCCCGAGTCCCAGTCCAGCACTCTAACCATTACTCCATAATAGCACACCAGCCAGGTGCTTCTGGGAGCACTCATGTGAAGTAGGAAGGAGGCAACAGGGATGCCTTCTTCACTGGCTATCCTCAGCATCTAGTACTCAAAGATGACTCTGATTATAGATATCCATTTTAATATCTATGGCTAATATGCCAGATGACCACAACATAAAGGCTGTATTTGCATGCAACAGTAGGTTAGAATTCTAGTGAATCCTGGCTCATCACTAATGTGTTTTGTGCCGGTGCATGCAGTCCATTTGTTTCTGCTTGGTTCTTCCTATTAGCATGAAACAAACCAGGATTTGTAAGCTGGGAACAAACCTTGGTTTATGATCCTGGTTCAAACATCAAAGTAACTCTGGTTAGCACTAACAGGAGGAGCCATACTGGAGAAAAGGCACCAGTGCTTAGTTTATGCTGGCTTTCCATTGTGTCCAAAAGCAGCCATTGTGTCAAGCCTCCTATGTAGCTTCATCAGTGGCATCACAGGCACTATCCAAAAAATGCTACGACTACTTGAACAGTCACATCCCCCACAATGAAAAGATGTTCTAGTTAGGGACTATCACATTTTTCCATCCACAGAATATTATGTTTCAAAACCCAATGTCCCTGTGCCATAGGAGCTTCCTAGCTTCGTATCAAAACAATTGAGTAATAAGTGCACATCTGTTTGCTCCAGGCATGACTGGAGAGCATCTGGTGTTTCTGAAAACAGGCAATTGTGAAACTGAACTGTGCCTTGAGCAGAAGACCTCTGGAAGCCCCACACATTAAGGAGTATTTATTGTGAAACGTCTCTTGGAAAAGGCGGCTCTCCTTTTGCCACTGTTGCCAAAGCAAAGCTCTCTATGGATGGAGGAGGGGAGTGCCAAGCCAAGTTTCTGCAAGTGTGACAAAGACAAAACAAAGGCATACAGCTTGGCTACCGTTGTTCCCCTCTTGTCACAGATCCAAAATGTGGGAAGATCAAAGGCAGAACGAGGGAGCCAGCCAAGGGAGGCGCTACGGGGAAGCTGAATGCCCAGGAAAAAAGGGTGCAGTGCTGCCAGTCAAGGAGGGCCCAACCAAATGTGCATGAACATGTCGGCCTGCTGACCCGCATTTGAGGCAAGAAGGGATGCTATGGAAATAATCTTGTTCTAGCGTTCTGTAGCATCATTGTGTTGAAGTCCTATGATATACAATAGTAGAGTTGGAAGGGGCCAGAAGGCTAGCGGGTCTAACCCCCTGGTCAGTGTGGGCCACCAAGTTACACCATCCCTCTCAGGTGGCTGCCCAGTTGCATCTTGAATGCCTCCGGTGTGGGAGAGCCCGCAATCTCCCCAGGTCATTGGTTCCGTTGTCATACTGCTCCATCAGTCAGCCTGGCATCCTGCAACTTGTGCCTGTGATTCCATGTCCTGCCCTCAAGCATGATCAAGAAGAGATCCTGTCCTGTCTCTTTGTGACAGCCTTTCAAGTACTTGTAGCATGCTATTATATCTCCCCCAGTCTTCTCATCTCAAGGCTGAACAGGCTCAGTTCTTTCCACCCCTCCTCATAGGGCTTTTCTCCAGTCCCCGGATCATCTTTGTTGCCCTCATCTGAACCCTTTCCAGGTTGTCTGCATCATTCTTAAAGTGTGGTGCTCAGAACGAGACACAGTACTCCAGAGGAGGCCTAACCACTGCTGAGTGAAGGGGAACTAGTACTTCCAGAGATTTGGAAGTGATACTCCTATTAACGCAGCCTAAAATAGCATTTGCCCTTTTTGCAGCCACATCACATTGTTGACTCACGTCCAGCCTGTGATCTACAACAATTCAAAGATCCTTCTCACTTGTAGTACTGTTGAGCCAAGTATTCCTGATCTTGTAATGAAGCATTTTTCCTAGGTGCAGAACTCTGCATTTGTTCCTACTGAATTTCTTTCTGTTGTTTTCGGACCAGCACTCTAGCCTATCAAGATCACCTTGAATCTTCTTTCTGTTTTCCAGGCTATAAGCTATCCCACCCAGTTTTGTGTCATCTGCAAATCTGATAATCATTCCCTGCACTTCCTCATCCAAATCATTAAAATGTTGAAGAGCACTGGGCCCAGGACTGAACCCTGTGGCACCTCACTTGTTACCTCTCCCCAGTTTAAGAAGGTGCCATTGACAAGCACTCTTTTGAGTCCCATTCTGTAGCCAACTGTGGATCCACCTGATCGTTGTTCCAGTTTTAGCTAGTTTGCTAATCAGGATATTGTGGGGCACTTTGTCAAAAGCTTTGCTAAAGTCAAAATAGATTATGTCCACAGCATTCCCATAGACCATCAGGGAGGTTACCAAATAAAAAATAAAATCAGATTATTCTGGCAGGATTTGTTCTTGAGAAATTCATGTTGGCTTCTAGTAACCACTGCCTTGTTTCAAGGTGTTTGCAGGCTGACTGCTTTATTTATTTATTTATTTAGAATATTTGTATGCTGTCCTTTCACAGATCCTCAGGATGGCTTACATAAAAAAGAAGAATAGAATAAAACATAATACAAATAAAATCTGGATCCACCCTGGCTGCAGATTAAAACCTATATAACTAATATTAAAAGTTATTAAAATATTGTTGAAATAAAAAGGTCTTAGCCTGGCACCAAAAAACAAATAACGACGGTGCCAGGCAGACCTCTCTGGGGAGCGCATTCCATAGGCGGGGCGCCACCGCAGAGAAAGCCCTCCTCCTCATGTCTTTCATGGAGGGTTCCCGGAGGAGGGCCTCTGCTGCCAATCTCAGGTGGTGGGAGGGCAAATATGGAAGAAGGTGTTCCTTTAGGTATCTTGGTCCCAAGCCATTTAGGGCTTTATAGGTAATAACCAGCACCTTGAATTGAGCCCGGACTTTGATGGGAAGCCAGTGAAACTGGTAGAGGACTGGGGTTATGTGAGAGTAACATCCAGTCCCCATCAGCAATCTGGCTGCTCTATTTTGCACCATCTGAAGCATCCGGACTGTATTCAAGGGCAGCCCCACGTAGAGCGCATTACAGAAATCCAACCGGGAAGTAACCAATGCATGTGTCCCTGTCACTAGGCAATCATCCTCCAGGTAGGGATGCAGCTGATGGATTAACCGGAGCTGAAGGAAAGCGCTCCTCGCCACCGCAGTCACCTGAGCTTCCAGGGACAGTTCTGGGTCGAGGAGCACTCCCAAGCTTTATAATCTGCTCCAGAATTTTCCCAGGGTTGATGCCAGACTGACTGGTCTGTCATTCTCAGTTTCATCTTTTTTTTCCTTTTCTGAAGATAGGGGCAACATTTGCCCTTCTCCAGTCATCTGGCACTTCCCCTGTCCTCCATGATTTCTCAAAAATAATAGACAGTGGTTCTGAGAGTTCTTCCACCACCTCCATGATGGAGGAGTTCATTCAACCCAGTTAGATGATCCCTGACCATTTGTCTATCAATCCTGAGCTGCCATCCCGCTCCTTCAGCTTGTACTTTCCCTTCAACAGGAAGGTCCTAGATCTTTTGGGAGAAGACTGAGCCAAAGTAGGAACGGAGCACTTCCATTTTGCCATCCACATTGCCTAGATGAACACCATTTTCTTTATTCTTTTACTCTGGATATATGTAAAGAGGGCTTTTTGTTGCTTTCAGCACCCCCTCTAGCCTCAGTTCTTTCCTAGTTCTAACCTTCCTGACACCTTCCTTGCAATTCCATGCCTCCTGCTTGTATTCTTCCTTTGTAGTTTGGCCTTCTTTCCACTTCCTGTGCATGCCCTTTCCCCCCGGATCATTTCTAAGCTGGTGGCTGGTGCCTGGGACTTTTGGGAAGTTCACTGGCCAAGCAGCAGGACAAAGGCAGCAGGCCGTCTTCAGGATGGCTCTTCGGGTTCCCTCAAGGAAAAGCCCAGCATTTCATTCACATGACCAACTTCCATCATAGCTGGGCTGGCATGGAAGAAGGAGGAGAAGGAGCAGGCCTGCACATTGTGCTCCTCTCCTGCACAGTTCATGCACAGCTCACAGCATTTAGATCCTCTGAGAGTTTCCTGTGACCATGATTGTACCATGCATACGCAGGAACATTCATTAGCACCAGCCTTAGAAATTATCATTCTAGAATCTCAGCTTTTCTATTAAGTTTCTAGTCCTTAAGTCTCCAGATGCCAGTCTGAATGCATGAGCATGTGGGTGGAGCCTCATGGAAACCCAGAAGCTCACCCTGAGAGGGACACAAGGGGCAAGACTGTCAATAGTTTTCAGCACATGTTTCAGATGAAACATGTTATAAGAAAAATTAATTAGGCCCCAAAGGCAAATATATGCAAAACAGCTTTGTGCATGTAACATAGAAATGCAGCTTTCCTTGACTCAGGGTACAATTTTTAGGTGTGGCTGGTTTCAGAATTCATGAGTTTGGCTTTGGCTTCAAATGCACAAAGGCCTTTGTGGGAACTGGGCACATTCCACAGCCACTCCTAGGGCTAATAAAATCCAGCCCTTCCCTTCTGGGGGGATAAAGGGAACACCCTGGGGCACAGCATGGGTCAAGCTCATGAAGGGATCCTCGATTTCTGGTCTCCATCACCTCTTTCTGCTTTAGCACTTGGCTTTTTCCTATCTTATGCTGAGATGCCTCTTTTACCTCTGTTCCTAATGCAGCTTATGACTTTGAGGTGTCCTCAAAACCTCATGTCCCGTTGGCAGAGGGAGCTTGGGTTACAGTCGCCCAAGTGCGGATTCAGTTTCTGATTCCTAGGTTTAGGAGAGAGAGAAAGCTTTATGAGGTGAAAGGCACTGATTGCTGCTTTCTCAACACCACAGTGCAGCTTTTGGGGAAGGGATTTCACTCTCTTGATCTTGATCTCCATGTACTGCTCATTTCTGTGGAGCCCACCCGCAGGAGAATGAGTGGACCATGTTAGGAAGGAAGAGATCACCCCCTTGGGATTGATCAGCAACATGCAAACATCAGACCTAAGTGCCCAAGCAGTACAAGCTAGTCATCCAGGGGTGGCAGTACAAGCTAGTCATATATGCTCTGATCACATATATCATAATCCTATCCATATGTTCAACTTGATGAACCTTGAAAGACAAGCTTCTGTTTTAATTTGGATATAACATTGGTTACATTTCGGAAATCACACCATGGGCTCACACTGGAGCTTTTTGGCTCTGGCTCCCTTTGCAATTTTTGTTTTATGTAACATCTGCCCTGGAGAAGAGTCCTGTGAAGCTTGTGGGTTGTTTTGTAACTGTTTGATTGGTCCCAATAAAGAGATTCTTATCCAGCTGATTTTAAACATTTTCAAATTCTAGTACACTAATGTGGCTACAAACATAGTGTATAGAGACCAATTTGCATTAAAAATGATTTCATATCAGAATATGTTTTTCCTGGCCTTTTCCCTTGTAAAATCATGGACTATCCCAACACAATTTCTCTTGCAACTTCACACGTGATAGACATTCTTGCCCCTATCAGAGCACCTCCAATTTTTATGAGCATTAGCTCGCTGAAATTTCTTTCAGATTCTGTTATTTATTTATTTAGAAAATTTCTATGCCACCCCATTCGCCGAAACCTCGGGGCGTCTCACAAAACATTAAAATATAATACATTAAAAATATAAAACGAATTAACAATATAAAATAAGTCACCCTGGCCAAAGAATAAAATAAGGAAATAATATTAGCAATTAAAATGACGTTTGAATAAAAAGGTCTTCGCCTGGCGCCGAAAAACAAATGACGGCGGCGCCAGGCAGACCTCTCTGGGGAGTGCATTCCATAGATTGGGCGCCACCGCAGAGAAAGCCCTCCTCCGAGTACCTACCCTCCTAATTTCCTTAACGGAGGGTTCCTGGAGAAGGGCCTCTCCCGCAGATCTCAGGGAGTGGGCAGGCGTATATGGATGTAAGCGCTCCTTCAGGTAGCCAGGACCCAAGCCATTTAGGGCTTTATAGGTCATCACCAACACCTTGAATTGGGCCCGGACTTCAATGGGAAGCCAGTGAAGCTGACGGAGGACTGGAGTCATGTGAACATAACGCCCAGTCCCCGTCAGCAGCCTGGCAGCTCTATTTTGAACCAACTGAAGTATCCGGACCGTCTTCAAGGGTAGCCCCACGTAGAGCGCATTACAGAAGTCAAGACGGGAAGTCACCAACGCGTGTGTCACTGTCGCCAGGCAGTCGTACTCCAGGTAGGGGCGCAGCTGATGGATCAGCCGAAGCTGAAGGAAAGCGCTCCTCGCCACCGCTGTCACCTGAGCTTCCAATGAAAGCTCTGGGTCGAGGAGCACTTCCAAGCTGCGGACCTTGTCCCTAAGAGGGAGCACAACCCCATTCAGGACTAGGTTCAATTCACCCTCTCCGAAGCCCGATCCACCAACCAACAGGACCACCATCTTGTCTGGATTGAGCTTCAGTTTATTGGCCCTCATCCAGCCCATTACCTCGGCCAGGCACCATTCAGCACAGCCACTGCCTCATCTGGATTGGTGGAAAACGAGAGGTAGAGCTGGGTATCATCAGCGTACTGATGATTCCGCAGCCCACACCTCCTGATGACCTCTCCCAGTGGTTTCATGTAGATGTTAAACAGCAAAGAGGACAAAATGGACCCCTGCGGTACTTGCCATGGTGCAGAGCCATAGTCCCCCAGCACCACCTTCTGGAATCGGTCATTGAGATAGGAGCGGAACCACTGCAAAGCAGTGCCTCCAACCCCCAATCCCGCTAGCCTATCCAGAAGGATACCATGGTCAATGGTATCAAAAGCCGCTGAGAGGTCCAGAAGAACCAACAGGGATGCACTCCCCCTGTCCTTCTCCCTGCACAGGTCATTGTACAGGGCGACCAAGGCAGATTCAGTACCGTACCCGGGTCTGAAGCCGGACTGAAATGGGTCCAGATAATCATTTTCATCCAAGAGAGCTTGGAGTTGTCCCGCCACCACCCGCTCTAACACCTTGCCCAGAAACGGGATGTTGGCCACTGGTCTATAATTAGTGGCCATCTCTGGATCCAGTGATGCTTTCTTCAGGACCGGTCGGACTACCGCCTCCTTTAAAGGGGCAGGTACCTGACCCTCCCTCAGAGAGGCTTTAACTACTTCCAAGATCCAGATCCCAATCCCGTGCTTGGGATTATTTATTAACCAAGATGGGCAAGGGTCCAATAGGGAAGTGGTGGGACGTACTCGTCCAAGCACCTTGTCCACATCATCAGGCCGCAATAACTGAAATTCATCCATTAATTTGGACCAGATCTGAGTCACTAGTAGAGTCACTAGTAGAGTCTAGAAACTTCTGAGTCACTAGTAGAGTCTAGCTCGTGACGAATCTGAGCGATTTTCTCCCTGAAATGCTTGACAAAGTTGTCACAGTGGGCCTTCGAGGGTGGAACCAGATCTTTCTTAGGACCTGGATGAACCAGGCCTTGCACCACTCGAAAAAGCTCCGCCGGGCGGCATTTTGAGGAGGCAATGGAAACAGAAAAGAAATTCTTTTTCGCCGCCCTCACCGCCACAGCATAGGCCCGATAATGGGCTCTCAAGTGTGTTCGGTCAGATTCATCCCGTGATCTCCCTCACCTACGCTCTAGCCGTCTCCCAGCCTGCTTCATCGCCCGCAATTCAGGTGTATACCAAGGGGAAGAGTGGGCTCTGCCCGGCGGGAGAGGACGCTTAGGAGCGATCGTGTCAACAGCCCTGGTCATCTCCCCGTTCCACAGTTCGACCAGAGCCTCGACAAGAGCACCAGTCTTGTCAGCCGGAAACTCCCCCAGGGCCTTCAGGAATCCATCCGGATCCATCCGGCTCCAGGGGCAGACCCACACAATCGGGTCCGTACCCTTACAGAGGGAGAGGCCGCTCTCGAGCACAAACCTCACCAGGAAGTGATCTGACCATGACAGGGGTGTCAAACATAAATTCCTCACCCTGAGACCACCCTCTTCCTGCCCCGTCGAGAAAACCAGGTCCAGAGTGTGTCCATGTTCATGGGTCAGGCTGGTGACATGTTGAGACAGCCTCATGGCCGTCATGGAGGCCATGAAGTCCTGAGCCGCCCCGGTCAGACCAGTCTCGGCATGGAAATTGAAGTCCCCCAGGACCAACATCCTGGGGGTCCTCAACACCAGGTCCGAGACGATCTCCGTCAGCTCAGGCAGGGAGACTGTTGGGCAGAAGGGTGCACGGTACACCAACAGAATCCCCAATCTGTCTCGGTCGCCCAACACCAAGTAGAGGCACTCCAGCCCTGGTCTCGAAGGGACCGGAAGTCCCGTGAGGGAGACGGAGGCTCGGTAAACCAAAGCGACCCCCCCTCCCCTCCCCTCTGGGCGTGAACAGTGCTGAACCGGATACCCGGGCGGGCACAGTTGAGAGAGGGCGACATCCCTCCCCCACCCAGGTTTCTGTGATGCAAGCCAGGTCGGCCCCCTCATCCACAATCAAGTCATGGATGAGGGAAGATTTATTGTTGACTGACCTGGCATTGAGCAGCAGCACCGTCAGGCCTGAGGGGCGACTGACAAGACTCCCTGGCA
Source organism: Varanus komodoensis (assembly GCF_004798865.1). NCBI lineage: Eukaryota > Metazoa > Chordata > Lepidosauria > Squamata > Varanidae > Varanus > Varanus komodoensis. The sequence goes on from NW_025335954.1 coordinate 4,744,468, forward strand.
CCCTCTGGCTGGGGGCAAAACCAGAAGGAGGGACAGGTGTCAGCCATCTGTCCCTCCTTCTTCTACTCAGTCACGTTAAGCCCCCACCGCTGTTACATCCATTGCCCATGACCACCCCAATGGCGGCGCCCCTGCACTCCCCAGGAAACACAAATGTCGACATGGCCAGGACAACTCAATAAAAACAAATTAAAACAGATTAAAATACAATAAAATTATAAAAACAATCAAAAACTCCCCATTCCCTCGGCGGTGCGTCCCAGTCCAGCCGATGTCCGGGGGGCGGGGAGGTTGTTGGAGAGTACAAAAAGTCCATAGAGCTATGCACACTTCACTGAACATTAGTTTGCAGTTCATATTTGTTAATCTAGTTTAGGCTGCAATCCTATGGCCTCTGGGAGGCCATCTTAGTGGCCAAAGGATAATTTACACCTTCCCTTCTGACGGCGGAGGAAAAAGTTCACTCTTGCAAGGAAAGAGCCTACCTTGCATGCCTCCTAAGAAATCACCGCAGCTCTCACCTCTCCAGCATCAGAGTTCTAACATCAATAAAGGAAGATGGGGGCATATTCTGGACATATTCATGGATTAAGGAGGTAGATCTGCAGAACCAGCCTCCTGGTCACTAGATATGTTTCTGACATTGGGGTAAATCTACATCAGCCTTGGAAATAGTTAAAACCAATCAAACATACACAGCCTGGAACAGATGGGAAAGAAAATACTGCTTCTCCCTCCCTTTCACTCTACTGGAGTGAGCCCAGCAGGACTTTTTAAAATATAGTTTCTCCAACTTTGGATTTCTCTACTCCCACCATGGGATTGCTCAGCCTATAAGATAAATGGGATTAGTTCATTCTCTTTTCCCAAAAGGAGACTTGAAGATGGATTTTCAGAAGCAACATTTCACAGGGAAGATTCTCAGAAAATTCTTCCTGTTTTATACTTACACACAGATGTGACAGTATGAGCTAGACATTTACTCATAGAAGCATCGGGCCTGTGAATCTTACCAACAGCACTGGCTGTCATTATCCTTGGAACCAGCACCTCTAATTATAATGCCACTTTGCCCCCACCACCAGTTTCCCCTTTGTTTGGCAGAAGAAACTCTGGAATGGGTTTTTCTTGAGAAAGGGTGAAACCTAGGAAAGCACAATGAGGTGAGAGGAAGAAGTATTTTGCGGCACAGAAGTGTGCCTTCAGCCATTTGAATGGACAAAGTAGGTAAGGACCTTTTGGCAACTAAATCTCTGCTTGGCAGTCTTTGAGCTTTTTGACATGCGGCTGTTAATTGGCTGTTAATTCACTGCTCCTTCTTGCATTTTCATCAAAAATGCACTCCACAAGAAGCATTTCCTTCCAGATTTCCCCCTACATAACCTCTAAGGGATGCTGCACTAAGCAGAATAATATAAATATATGAGGAATCATGCTTTCTTTCACATTAACAAATGCTGCACTTTTTTCCTCAAAAAATGCCTTTGCTATCTGAAGCTTTTATTGTGTACTACTACTCATTGTTTTTACAGATTCTTCAGACAACACTGTGATCCTCCAGTTTTACTTCTATATCCAAGCAGCACTTTCAAGCTTTTTCTTTTTTTAAAGCAGGGAAAATGCAGCACTTTGTTGCGAACATGAAAAAGTGCAATAGTCTTCCTTGTATGAGCAGTATTCAGCTATACCACAGTGCCACCTAGAGCTTAAGTAATGGAAAAACAGGCAAGAAAATGCTATTTACGTACGGTGTGTACATAATAACCTTATGTAGAAAAATACAAAACTGCACAGAAACTGGAGAGCTGCAACAGTAAGTGATGATGAGTACACAATTGCATAAGAGCCCCTAAAATGGACTGTACAACCATAAGAAATTGCTGAGCATGGCTGTCAGGCACCAATTTAGCTTCCAGACCACAATTTGAAGAAGGGAAGGGAAACTACGACAGCTTAGCAATATGGAAGCTGTTGACTCAGGACTCAGAGGAGAAAGCCCATGTGCAGTTGCTAAGCAGCCACTAAATATGTGGGGTTTTTTCCAAAACACAAAGCATGCACAAGTGAGCAAATGGCCAAGCATGAATAAGGCTGACCGTAAAAAGTAAGGAGAATGTGCCAAGGTTGGGCCCAAATTGGGAGAGGAAGCTTTTTTTGGTTTTGCTCCAGCTTACAGCTGCCCCTGGATACTCCACAGGCAGAACCTGGTGCTTCCCAGAAAGGTCTTCTATGCATCTTTGAGTGTGGTGAGGCTTGAGAAAAGCACTGCTGGGTCAGTCCGTTCGCTCCAGCGCTCGGTGGCAAGCCAGCTGTACACAGGATCCCTCAAGCAGAATGCTTACGCGACCTCCGCCTGCCCAAGCTCCTCTGCCACTGGTGTACGCGGCCACGCCACCTCGGCCAAAGGAGGCGGTACCAAGCCAGCAAGGCTAGTAGCCGCCAAGAGCTTCCTCCCTCATGGATCTGTTCAATCCCCTTTTAAGGCCATCCATATTGGTGGCCATCTCCACTTCCTGTGGCAGTAAATTCTATAGTTTAACCATACACGGTGTGCAGAAGAACTCCCTTTTATCTGTCCTAAACTTTCCACCAATCAGCTTCACAAGACAACCCCGGGTTCAAGTGTTATGGGAGAGGGAGAATACTGTCTCCCTCTCCAATTTCTCCTCACCATGCTTCATTCTGAACATCTTGGTCATGTCTCCCCTTACTCTCCTTTTTTCTGTTTAAGCTGAACAGTTCCGGAGTTGCTGTAGCCACTCCTCACAGGGGAGCTGCTGCAGCCCCCCGATCATTTTTTTTTTTTTTTGCCCTTTCCTATACTTTTTCCAACTTAATAATATGCTTTTTCAGGTAAGGTAATCAGAAATGTATACAACCTTCTAAGTATATCGTGAATATTGAGGTGTCTCACTTTCAGTCCTTGGAGAGATTTGCACAAGGGGAATACAATCTTGCTAGTTCTCTTTTCTATTCTATTCCTAGTTATGTCTAAGGTGGAATTTGCCTTTTTCACCGCAGCTGAGCACTGGGCCGATATCTTAATCAAGCTGTCCACCACCACCCCAGGATCCCTTTCTTGCTCAGTCTCTGCTAGCTCTGATCCCATCAGCAAGCTGGGATTTCCCCCCCGGCAATATGCATCACTTTACCCTTGCTTGAACTGCATTTGCCACTGTAATGGCATTCTCTCAGCTTGGAGAGATCCCCCCCTGCCCCCCCTCCCCCCGGAGCTCCTCACCATCTCCTCTGGCTTCATCCACCCTAAATGGTTTACTTGCCAGGCTTAATCTCTGGTGAGTGGGCAGAGGGTTGCAAAGCAAGCCACAGAGACTGAAATCCTACACTTAGTTAACTGGAAGTAAATCCCACTGAGTGCAATGGGACCTGAATCTGAATAGCCCTACATATAATTGTGCTTTTAGAAAGTTAAATTTAAATTAGCCAGGGCCTGAGTGCAGCAGATTCAGATGCCTCAGTGACTGTTAGGCTGGTTGCCACTTATTTAGAGGAGGAGGGGGAGCAGCGGCAGCGGCACATCACATTTAACATTTGCATATGCTAATATTTATACAGATACAGGCACATTTTATCATTATTATCATTACTACCACTATTCCTATTCAAACAGGACTATAGCACACTTCACCATAGTGAGGAAGGCTGTGGCGAGACGACCTGGGCACGTGCTCGTTCCCTCAGTCTGTCATTCAAGTGCAAAGTGTGAACAGCAGCAGTCCTCCTGGGGATCCTTAGTTTTAAGCCAGAACCGGACAAAACAGATTTTCAAATAAAGTAATCTTCAGGAAGAGGACAGCCCTCTGGTAGTCTTCTGAACAGAAGAATAACCTTTGCGAAAGAGGGTGCATGACTACTGAAAATTTCGTTCATCCTGGTTCAGATGTATGTCTTTGTGGACCTTGTAATGTTCACTTCAGATATGAGATAAGCATTCCAGTTTCAAGTAATGGAGGAGTGGGGAGCTGCTGCTTTGTCTGTTTGTTATTGTTAGGTTTTAAATTTTGATAATGAAGTTTTTATTCTTTATTTCATTTTTTAATCTTTATACATGTATTTTATGTGTTTTTATCTTTATTGTAAGTTGCCTTGAGACTACGGTGGTAGGCAGCATATAAATGAAAGTATAAATGAATGAATGAATAGCTCAAATAAAACCAACATTTCTCTCTGAGGAATCTCTGAGAAAGCTATGAAAACTTTCTGAAGCTTGTTTTTTGGGGCAAGCCAGGAGAAGAGTTTACCCATAAGTGAATATGGAACACCATTCAGCCTTGTCTATTATTGCTGCTGTTGTTGGTTTCAACAAAAATATTATAAAAAAGAAAGAGAAAGGTATCTATCTATAGTTGAATGCTGGAAATGCAGTTAGGTCCTCAATGCAATATAGGAAGTGAGCATTATCCTTTCAATATTATTAGACTTTTTAGTTCTCAAAATAATGTGGAGAACCTATTTGCATGGACCATGCAAATTCTAAGGAAGCAGGTAGGTAATTTAAAAAAAATAGGCATCAATAAATATTGAAGACTATTCCAGTACAAAGTATCTGTATTATAACCTCCCCAAAAGTGGTAACTACTGGACTCAGCCAAAACAAATGATTAAGAGAAGCATTAGCAATATTACACCTCCAGCAGTTAGCCAATTTAGACAAACCCTTATTAAAGAGATAGGGCATCCAATAAACACCAAACAACAGTGTTTGTTCAATAAGACATACCCTGAGATCCACTTAAAACTTCAGATAGATACACTAAAATGACAGTCTATTCCTTAGACTGAATATAACATTTCAATTCCCTATTCAGTTCTTGCTTATCATATTTATTCACTAATAATAAATACTTATAAACATGGATCACAGGCTTGCATCCACAGACAGCCCTTCCGAGGTGCTACTTGGGCACTTTGAAGGGTCTGTCAGCAGCTGTCAAAAAGGAGGGGGGGGTCAAAAATACTGGCTGTCCAGTCAGAAATCACAATCTCCATAGGAAAAGGGGGGGGGATTCACAGTGAGCCAAAAGTGCTTGCAGTCACAGGAGGGGGCATCCAGCTGTAGGGATGCAGCTTTTGGGGTTGCTGGCACTGGCAATAACTTGGTTTGCTGGCTAGTTCCCTGATGGTGTTCAGATGACATAGTCATCTATCATGGGTATAACAGCAATCACAACAAGCTATGGATAGTCAGCAGAGCTTGTAGCCCATGAACAAGCCAAACTGCAGTAAATGATCCAGATGTGCATAGTAGGACATCTCACCATGGCTTGCCACCCATGGGGCCGGTCACTGGCTACTACTCCTGATCATGATACGCTACATGCAGTATCAGAGGCAGGATGCCTACCTACGTATGCCTGTTGCTGGGGAACATGAGCAGAAGGGTATGACTGCTCTCATGCCCTGCTTGTGGGTTCCCATGGGCCCCTGTAGAAACGGAATGGTGGACTAGTTGTACCAAGAGTTCTTGTGCTTTGCCCAATGTACAAAACAGGAGCAAGGCCTCCCACCACATACCTTGAGTTTACTGCTCTTGTAATATAAGTCAAAGTTGTGGCTAAGTGACACCTCCTCCCATACTGGATCATCTTCCCAAAGTTTGTTTATTATTTATTTATTTAAAACAATTATAACCCATCCTACACAAGAAAAATGTCCCAGGACGGCTTACAAAATTTTTAACAATTAATAACAAATAAGAACAAAATCATATCAATTAATAACAGCAACAAATAACCCCCATAAACAGGGGAACATAATCTCAACAAAAGTTCAAATCAAAATCAAAATCAGAAACAAAGGCAAAAAACAAAAACAAAACTAAAAGCGACTGTGGATGTTAAAACCAATTAAAATTTCTAATTCTTAAAATGACGGGTAAATAAAAAGATTTTCACCTGGCGCCGGAAGGAATATAAGGTTGGTGCCAGGCAAACCTCTCTGGGGACCGCATTCCAGAGTCTGGGTGCCACCACAGAGAAGGCCCTCCTCCGGGTAGAGACCTTCTCTACCTCCTTCAGGGAGGGTTCTCAGAGCAGAGCCTCCTCTGCAGATCTTAAGGGGCGCAAGGGCATATAGGGAAGGAGACATTTTGTTTCTTGTTTAAACCATATATTATTATGTAATCTCCAAAGCACCCTCTGTAGGGGAACCTGCAATGGAGAATGACAAGGACCCTTCAACTTTTCCCTGGCTGCCACTTTTCCACTCCTTCTCTCCACTCCAGTTCTCCCCCTTATTTCAGGGTTCTAATCCTGTTTTCCTTACAAAACCTGGACTGAAACCCTACAGAGGAGATAGAAGGTGGAGTTTGGGGATGGGGAAGCAGAGGGAGGGTATGGGTGAAGGACTCTGCCATTTCTTTGCTGCAACATGCTTTACAGTGAAGAAGCAGTCAGAGGTCTGGCCTGGCATGTGGCTATAGCAGAACATAACTTTCCTCCACTCAAGTGCCTACCAATATGCTGGAAACACTCCATGCAGCCACAACATACCCAGCCAGGTATGGGAGTTGCAGCACAACACATCCAGAGAGCACAAGGCTGATAATGTGCGTCATTTGGGCTCATGAGGCTGAGGAATGCACCACTGAAAATGCATGGAGGTACCTTTTGGGGTACCTTGAAAATGAGTGGGAAATTCCACTGAGTTGTTGGCAAGCTGCTTGGCAGCAGGGTGGAAACTGTGAAGTAGAGTAGGAGTTCGAAGAATGTACACAAGCTCATACAAGTGTCTAGATGAGCACTTTTGGTAATACAATATAAAATGCAACGTTCCATATTGGCACCCACTTCCTCCAATTTCCCGTGAACACTTCAAGGAGCTGGCTGTATGGCCACCCATAAAACTGTTTGATTGGCAATACAGGTGCAGTAATGATCACTAAGACCCCCAACAGTGATTGCTCAGATGCCACTTTCCCCAGCCCCAAAACACAATATTGTGTTTGCCAAAACACATACAGCTCACTCCTTCCCTACTGAAAGCCCTAAGGGAAAAGCATGAAGTGCGCACAACAGATCTGAGTTCCCCAACTTTGTCCTCCGGGAATTAGTAATGCAAAAGTAAGGTAGGCATTGGGTGGGTGGGGAATCACAGTTAGGGGCTGGGAAAGATCTGTGGGGGAAGGTTGGGAGCACCTTCGCCCCTTCCCTTCCCTTCCCTTCCCTTCCCTTCCCTCCCCACAACCCACTTCCTAAAGCTCTGTTTTGCATCCTGTCTGCTCAGCAGACAGGGACCTGGGCGAGAGACTCTCGTTGGCTGCAGTGCTTCCCCTCTGGAATTCTCTTTCAACTGAGGCCTGCCTGAGCCTGTCTCTGCCTGCAACTTTAGAAGGCAGGAGAAAACTTTCTTCACTGAGGAGTTGGTTTGTTTCTGCACTTCCCCAACATTTTTGTTTAATTTAGGTCGAATGATGTATTATTGTGCTGGGTTGATGTATTTTAGCATGCATTGCCTTGAATATGTTGTTGTTCTTGGCAAGGCAGTTGATAAAAACAGACATATGACTTCATTGTTCCTAAACTTGAAATTCTTTAAAATCTGACTAACGGCTGAGCAATATGGTTGGAAAAGGCACAAATCAAGGAAACAAGCATTTTGCAAGGCAAATTGGGTAAGTTTGGATGATCTCCAGCCAAGAATTAGAAGAAGGTGTGGCCCTCTACAGCAAGTAGATCAGTGTGGTGCACTCATGCAAATGTCAGACTGGGACCTGGGAGATCTGGGTTCGACTCTCTCTCAGCCAGTGGGTGATTTTGTGCCAGTCACTGACTTTCAGTGCAACTGGAAGGTAGGACAATTAGGTGTTGGAGGACTGTATGATCATAAGAGGACAGTGCATGCTGTGCAAAGCGGAGGATTCAGTCAAAAGGGGAAGGTGCTGACCGGCAGCTCTGCTCAGGGCCTGTGCTGCTGCAGTCATTCACATGACTTGGTTCTCTGCTTACTACCAATGCTCAACCAAACACGCAGCCTTCTGTAAATTGTGCAGGTCAGTGGCACATCTGCATAGATCGGTCATAAAACTGGCCCATAGATGTGCATGTGTTTGTGAAGCGACGAGACAAACAAGAATCTCCATCTCAAATCTGGGAAGCTGCAAGCATAGAAAGAACAGTGAAGAAGGCAAGCAGAAAGCCATGCGAATGCACATCAGTGGATGCTGTGGAGCATTTCTTAAGTTATTTATTTATTTATTTTGATGTCCTGTCGTTTTTCATTCCAAGAAACTCAAGGCAGCTTACATAATTCTCCCCCTCCTCTCAGCCTTATCCTTACAACACCAACACCCCTGTGAGGTAGGTTGGGAGCATACAATACCACATTGGCTCTCTGTACATTATGCTGGGACTGATATCAGCCTAGCCATCACATTCCTTGTCACACCTTTTGCACATGTTCAGGAACCCTCTTCGGTCCCACATCGTAGGAGGAAAGCCAACATACAGCAGAGTACACACTGAGGGGATCTACTGCAAGAGCAGCAAGGTCTGTGTCAGCGGAGTACATCTTGAAACAGTTGGTCAACTTGTGGTCCTCTGGATCTTTTACCCTGAAATTCCCATCACGCTTCACCCTTGTCTATGAGAGTTGTAGGCAAAAATATCTGGGAGACAGAAGTTGCCCATCCCTTCTTTAAATCTGGTACGAGAATGTCAGGTCCTTCGCCCTGATCCTGATCTGCTTCAGTGAGCGTAGACCACACCTCACACGGCCGGTAGGCCTGCTTTCCCCCAGCCACCTCCATGCTGCACCAACTGGCAGGCAAGGAGAAAAGTCACCCGCAACGACCACGAGGCCAGCTTTGCTCCCGACCTTGTGTGGAGGCTCACATTACCCATTCTCCAATGACATTAATAATGCAGGCCGGGCTGTGTTGTGCTCAATAGCTCGCTGCTAATTTGCTGTTCTATCCTTTTGTGCGCCGGCCGAACGGGACTTTAATGGATGTAATGATGAGAGGGGGGAAACCTGAGAGCTAGATCCCAACCCAGCCGTGCCGCCAGCTGTGTGGCTCAGGCGTGGGGCACAGCACCTGCCCCCCCCCCCCCCCCCCCACCTCCACATTGCCAGTAGGGCAAGCCATAGGTTTCTACAGGATCAGGGAAATTTGACAAGTCTCTCCTCCCACTTCTCTGCTCACACCTTCTGATATCACTTGTCTCAAGGGCACCTCCTGCTTCACCCACACAGGCTTCTTCTGTAAGAGGAAGAGGTCCAGGTAGGAAGCTGAGATCCACATGGGAAGGGCCCTCCAAAGAGTTCCTGCTGCAGGCTTATGTTGTAAGTTTCAGATGCAGAGAAGCAAGTAGGGAAACCTGTCAGGCTCAATCTGAGCCTGTGTTCAGTTGGAATTAGACCCAGAACCTGTTCCTAAAGATTTTATTTTATTTTATTTTATTTTGATTTAGAACATTTTTGTACGGTTCATCAGTCAAATGTCTCTCCAAAACAGTTAAAAATAAAAAGTACAATAAAATTAAAACTTACATATATACTAACACAATATTTAAATATAAAACTATAACCTCAACAAGAATGCCCCCCAAGACCCCACACACAGTCCATAACAACACAACCAGGTAAAGTACCAGGCTTCAGCCCTGGAAATTAGTATGTAGTATTTTGACTTTCTCCTGGCTAAACATGCATAGCATTGCCGTCTCAGTGGGTGAATTGTTAGCCAGGAAATTGCTGCTTCAAATTTGAACTCATCTCTGGATTCACTGGGAGGAAATGGGTTCAGGCTGAGGAGGAGGTCAGCAGATGTGTTAAGACTACACTGGTCAGCCAGTAGGATCATTGTGGATGATGGGAGTTGTAGTATAACACATCTGGAGGACATCAGGATGAGGACGACTGGGCCACCATGTTTGTTTAGGGTGGAGGAAACCAGCTCACTCTTTGGAGATCAAGGTACATTCTTCATTTACCAAGCCCTTCACCCAAGAAGAGCAGAACATTGTAACAGATTTTCTCCGTTGCCCATTTTGTCCTGCCAACAACACTTTGAAGTAAGCTAGGCTTGGGTGGTTTGCAGCCCACCCCAGCAAGCTGCCTTCAGTGACATGTGAGGCCATGCCAGTGAGGGTAAGTGTGCAAATCCGGCACATAAGCGATGCATGAGGTGGTTAAGAAACTAGGGTGGCTTGTTACGTATTATCTACCCTATGATTGTGCAAACCAAACCACTGTATTCAACTGCACTGGCAGCGAGCTTCATGGCTGTGTGGGGACTTGAATCCAAGTCTCTCCAACCCTAGTCCAAGACTTTAAGCTGAGCTGCAACCCTCCCCACCCCAGCAGCCTATGGGCCATGGAGCCTCTTGGATTTTTCCTTCTTGGTCTTCACGCTCTCCCCCTGGGGAAATTGCTCTGGCTAGAATCCCTGCAGTTATCCACACTGATG
>NW_025335954.1:4754996-4768925 GCF_004798865.1 Varanus komodoensis
CATAATAAATTTGATCATTTTGTTATGTTGCCACCAGATGCTTTCTTGTTTATCCTGGAACATGGGGCATGGCTACTCTCTTGGAAAACGTAGTACTGTAATTTTGGAAAAGGAAGCGTCCACCACCAGGAAATTCCAGAGTAAACAGATACAAGCATTTGGGCTCATAGAAAGGTCAGTGATGGGCAAGCTAGGCAGGAACAGTTGGCCAGCATAGAATAATTGTAGCTACAGAGCCCTTCCTAGGACCCTGCTGAGCTGCCATCCTATTACCCACTTACTTAGGAGTGAACCCACTGAACTCAGTGGGAAGTACTTCTGAGTAGACATGGATAGGATTGCATGGTTAAGGATGCTTGAATTAAAGCATGTCAACAGGCATTGGCCACGTTTGTTGTGATCACTGCAGCCCACCATGTTAAATTACCCATGGTGGGTTGTGGGGTCCACGGATGCCAGCACAATGTGCTGTCGCATGCAAACCCAGTGAGGGTGGGTTGTTGGGGCAGTCAAAAACCCATCCAGTACACGTGGGCTGTTTTAAGGTTGCTACACTCTACTCTCACCAGGCTGGTACAAGTCTGGCCACGCCCCATATCTCCAAAGAGGCAGCTGCAGTGAGAACCCCTGCTAGGAAATTCACCCCCAGAGCCTTCTTGTTTTGTGTAAACCAGCCCACTCTCTGGGGTCCATTTTGTTACATGCAGTATACTCACACAGGAAATCTTTTCGGAGACTCTTCCACTCCAGCTGAGCAATTGCTTGTCGAAGGGCTCCCTCAGGGGGCTGGGAGTGGAAGGAGAGCCTCCTCACATGTTACTAATTAGTGTAGCACAGAGACTAATTAGCCTGGCCTTTCCCTTTACATGCTATTTCCCAAAGTAGGCTGGTGGGGAAGTTTCTCCCCATCACCACTGGGAAGAATTCGGACACACACCCTTACTTCCCACCTGAAGTATTACAGTCTAGGAAGTGGTTAAAGCATCACTACTTGAGTTTGATGTGTGTACTGGCCATGCCCCGGTAACCTTTATGACAATCCTTATCCTCACTGCAGTGGGGAGCCAATCAGAGCAAAGGCTCATCTGGTCCAGGTTTTTGTTCACACAGCAGCAACATAGATGACCCAATGGCAAGCTCACAATCAGGACACAAGCATCCTCTACATTTCATGAAAGGGAGGGGAAGGTGCACAGCATAAGAACATATAACTTCAGCCTGTCCAAAGGTAGGAATAGGGAGGGACAGAAATCCAAAGGGGGAATCAACAAACCATCCCTGCCAGAAAAGGTACTTTTATTTTTCATTACTAACACCGATGCAGCACCTTCGCTGTTAAAAGGAAATCCTTAAAGCAGTGTATACAACAACTGATGATGATAAAACTTCAAAATAATAAAAACAAGACTGAAAAGTTAGACATTAAAACAATTTATTTTGAAAGGCTAAATTGAAATGATTTTTAAAAATGTCCTTCCTAAGAGAGTGAGGCCACCCATCTTGCTTGTGAGAAAACTTTCCCTAGTTTGGGAGCAACATAGGAAAAAGCCCTCTCACGCATACCCCACAGCTGGGCCTCTGCAGACTATGATGCCCTCAAAAGGGCCTATCCTGCAGGGTTTAAATAATCGGGCAGGTCTAGCTCGAGGTAGGTGTCCACTCTCCCACCATAATAGCATAATTATCTATAAATGCTACAAGCCAAAAGCAGTGTCACTGTCATCTTCCAAAGAACACTGGGACTGTCCTTGCAACATGTCACTAGCTAGATGGCTGTATGGGTGGAATACACCTCAGCCATCTTCAGAAAACTACAGTGGCTCTCAGCCCATTCCTCAGGCTAATTCAGGGTGCAAGCTTTGGGCTAAATGGCTTGCCTAGCAAGGGTCCCTCCCATCATGAAATAAAAGGCTGCATCATAGACCTATCAGGGAAGGCTTTCCTTTCTCAGTGGGAGAAATGCAGGCCAAGTTCTTCAACCTGTGATGTGGGGAACACAGTTAGTTAGAACTGGAGTCCATCTCGCTCAAGAGTTACTTCTTGCAGGAACACTTGCCTATATTCAACTTGGCCCCTCCTGTTATAGCTGGAAAACAAGTGCTGTGTGATGACATGAAAATCAGACAAAGGCTTGAAAACTAAATGTAAAAGAATGTCACTTCCTGGAATGGAATGTAGAGCAGTATATAGGTAGAAAGAAAGGTTTATAATTTTTTCATGGCCCACACCAGTCAATTTTTGCAAAAGAATGTTCTTGAAGTGAATTCTAGCCCCTGAAAGCTTATGCCAGAATTGTTGCTACTGTTGTTTTAAATTTTACCAGTACCTACAAGAATCTGTCTTGTTTTCACTGCATCAGACTAATTTGGCTGAAACCCTCTAGAAACTACTCCTTTGTTTAGTCCTGCTACAACTGCCCTATCACTGAGCATAAAAGATAATACAGATATTCCTAGTGCATGTCTATGTCTTTTTCAATTTTATTTAGAGTAGGTTCAAGATTGGGAAACTAGTGGGGAAGGAAAGGTTTTTGCTTTTTACAAACTGAATTGCTGGCATTTTATTTATTTATTTATTTAAAAATTTATATGCTGCCCCATTCGCTGAAGCCTCGGGGAGGCTTACAAAACATCAGTTAAAATACAAGACACATTAATATTATAAAATAAGTCACCCTGGCCGAAGAATTAAGCAAATAATATTAGCAATTAAAATGACATTTGAATAAAAAGGTCTTCGCCTGGTGCCGAAAAACAAATAACGATGGCGCCAGGTGGACCTCTCTGGAGAGCGCATTCCATAGATTGGGCACCACCGCTGAGAAAGCCCTCCTCTGAGTACCTACCCTCCTAATATCCTTCATTGAGGGTTCCCGGAGAAGGGCCTCTCCCGCAGATCTCAGGGGGCGGGCGGGCGTATATGGATGTAAGCGCTCCTTCAGGTAACCAGGACCCAAGCCGTTAAGGGCTTTATAGGTCATCACCAACACCTTGAATTGGGCCCGGACTTCAATGGGAAGCCAGTGAAGCTGACGGAGGACTGGAGTCATGTGAACATAACGCCCAGTCCCCGTCAGCAGCCTGGCAGCTCTATTTTGAACCAATTGAAGTATCTGGACCGTCTTCAAGGGTAGCCCCACATAGAGCGTGTTACAGAAGTCAAGGCAGGAGGTCACCAAAGCATGTGTCACTGTCGCCAGGCAGTCATACTCCAGGTAGGGGCACAGCTGATGGATCAGCCGAAGCTGAAGGAAAGCGCTCCTCGCCACTGCTGTCACCTGAGCTTCCAATGAAAGCTCTGGGTCAAGGAGCACTCCCAAGCTGCGGACATGTGAACATACTCTACAGTAAAGAAGAACAAGACATTGGTAGGTAGACTTACCTTTAAGATTTGGGCCCAAAGTGCAAATTCCTAGGTTTTATGCCTAAACAATACATTCTGGCTGGGTTCAGATAACACAACAAACCATGGTGTTTTTTTACCATAGTTGGTCTGTTGTGTTGCCCAAATCCAGCTGCGGTATTTCACCACGGTAAGTTTGGTCATTAGAAACCTTGCTAAGAAACAACAGTTTTTCTATGGTTTCTCCATACCACCATTGCTTGTTGAACACAGGATCATGATTTCCATGGTCCTGATAGATATGTAACTACTGCAGAGTGGCAACTCTAGGATCCACTCCAGCCAGCCAGCCAGCCCGCCCGCCCGCCTGCCTGCCCCTGTGTGTGGACCAATGAGACAGATGACATAGGCAGGGAGTGATATATCTTGGGACTGAATTTCAGGTACAGTAGCTGATGGAATACATGCCAATAGTGAGAGGACTGAGTGAGAAAGATGGAAACCAAGGTAAAGTTGAAACCACTTGATTATCCGTCAGATAGATCATGGCAAAAAACCCCCGAAAACTTGTGAAGCAGGATTGCTTGTCATGTTGTGTGATCACTGCTTCAGTGAAGAGTTGAGGGTCATGGGGCAAGATGGATGCCGTGACAGATTGACAGGGCTCTTTCTAGCAAGCAGACCCTAGGGAGAGAAACAGCACCAGCTGAGAAAACTGTTTCACTCACACTTGGCTCCTCGGGAGAGATGGGGCAAGCAGGCGCAACAGTGGAGGCGTGGGGAATCCATCCTCCCACCTCCACGCAGAGTACCCCGGACAGGGAGCACCTGGGTGCTGTGGCGAGGGTGGCATGAGGAGTGGGTGATAAAAGGCAGATGAAAGCAGATGCAGGGGGATGTATGACGGAGGTGAGCAGCAGAGGCGAGGGAGAGAACAGATCAGAGAAGATCAGGAGAGGAGCAACAGCAGCCATGTTGGGTCAAAGGAAGCAGCGTGTGGGGGGAGGTTGGAGAGTGAAGCATCCTGGGCTCAAAGAGGTCTCTGGATTGTCCAGGCATCCCCTGGCTACCCAGGAACCCAGACGACCCTTTGGCTGCCAGTGCATGCAGGGCACTCGTGATAGCCGCACGGGAGGTGGCAGGGGAGGACAACCTGGTGTTGGGGCAAAGAGCGCAAGAACCAGTGGGGAGTGAAGGTATTGGGGAACCCAGCCCCCTTACATCTGCGGGAAACCCAGGCTAGTCAAAATACTGGCTGGGAAGGCATCCCTCCCTGCCCTAGGCAGGGAAAAGGATCACACTCCTTTCCTTAAGGCACTGAAGCCAAAGCTTTTTTGTGTTGGTCTCCTTGAACTCAATCTGGAAAGCTAATTCCTCAATAAACCTGTGAATTTGGAAACACATTACCTCTAACCTGGAAGCAAGAGAAGTGTGGTCCCATGACTGAAACCAATGGAGCTGGGGAGTTTTAATGTCCCTCTTCCCTCTAACACAATCATAGATGCCATCTTTAAAAGGTCCGGTATCCCATTCATATTGATACCAACTTGATGGATCTTGTGGCATTAGGGATGTGCAAAGTAAGTACATTGCACTGGATAGCTTAAGGTAGATTAATATGTTTGGAGGCACTGTAGCCCTAACAGACACTGTAAGCTATGGGTTTCAAACAGTGGACCTGGTGGGTCAAAACAGACCCATCCATGACCCCAAACTGATGAGCCTCATCAGCAGTTCCAAACCGGTCCTCCAGAGTTCCCCCTCTTCCCTGAGCCCCACTGCTAGAATGTGGGCCCCTGAGACAGCCCTCTTCAAAACAGAATTTGGCCTGGGTCTGGCCTGCATGAAATTCTGCACTGCTTCTATAACCTATTCGACAAAGCCATGATTGCAGCCCATGAGCATAAGAGCTGTGCTGTACCAGACCAAAATCTATCCCATTCAGCATCCTGTTTCTCACATTGGCCACCCAGATGTCTCAGGAGAAAGCCGACAAATAGGACATGAGGGAAATGTTCCTCTCTCACTTTTGCTTCTCAATAGCTAGTATTCAAGAAACACACTGACTATAGCTTGAAAGGAGCGTGTAGACATTATGACTAGTTGCCAGGAGCCCCTTACAGCCTTTCCCTCCATGAATTGTCCTTCTGAAGCCATTGGCAACCATCACCAGAGCTCAAGCAGGTCTTCATGGTGCTTACCCTTGACAGCACAAGGTCTATGTTATAATTCTTCTTTCTCTTCCTGCACCACAGAAGCCGTCTGAAGGTAAAAAAGGCACCCTGTTTATTTCTGACAAATGTTGGAAACCTTCTGATGTCAGTGCAACGTTTCAGTGCCCTCTGGTGCCCAGAAACGGGGAAGCTACTTTCTCCCTGCCCCTGCCTCTACTCTGTCCCTGCTCTGGATTGAAGCCAGTGGCACGGGCAGAGAAGAGGTACATCTCTTGCTCCATAATAGGATGGATGTATCTAGTGTGACACCAGTTTCACACACACACACACACACACACACTGGTTGGAAGTTGTAGTTAGCGTACACGCAGGGGGCCAAGCAATAACTGATGGGAAGTCAGATATATTCTCCCCATTATAGCCCATGTGTGCAATGCAAAGAAAGTCACCAGGACTGCAAAATTCTATCTGATGTTGCATCTTCCACAAATACCCATGAGAAAAAACATGTATCTCAGCTAGGGATGGACAAATCTATGCAATCCACTGCAGGTGTCCATCCGTCCGCCGTTTGTCTTTCAATCCCTGCACCCTCACTCATAGGGGGAGTGAGATTTTGCATATAAGAAAGAATGGAGCATCAAGGTTTAAGCAATGCATGCTGAAAAGGGTGTTGAGTTCAGCCCTGAGAGTTTAAGAGTGTCTCTGAGTTTCCTTCTGACTGTCAGCATGTATGAATGGCAGGCAGAAATGAGGTTTTGTGTACCTATATGCATTTTTAAACCAAAGGTGGCCATGCAAGGAAGTGGATTTATTATCACAGTCCAACTTGTAGTTTTATTGTCAACTGTGAACAGATGCATTTCATCTCAAGATTTTTCATCTTCTGATCACTGTTTTTTTCCATTCAGCTGCAACACAAGTTGTAGAACGTATTTGATCCTGACTCCCCCATTCCCCCAGTGTAAGATCTCTAACCTGGAGCTAAGTAGAACTCTGATCACTATTAACATGTACAACACGATTCCCCTATCAGGTTCCTCCTTGTTTCCCCTGCCTATGGACACGTGCCCCTGGGACATCGCCTTCAGCTGAACCTGACATGTCATGGAAGGGCTTGTCAGCACAAACCACAGCACCGTGTTTTCTTTAAAAGGGAAAGTATATGGAGGATGTGCACTAGCAGGGAGTGGGAAAAATGGCCCAGAGTGAAATGCAGCCCTTCTTTCCTCCCAGCCTTGTCTGCCTCACTGGGTGAGATACGCCAAGGAAGCGGCAGTGGAGTAAGGAGGCAGATAACGCAGACAGACAGGTCACACATGTCACCTGTCACCAGCCATGCCCTGGTGGGGCTGCCTCTGAGTTAAGATGTGGGACAATGGCCTGCTATGGCTGGGGTGAGCTTAGCCCTGGGACAAACCCATTAACAAGGGTGAAGACAGACACAGGTCAGAGATACAGGGCGACCGGTCAAAGAAAGAGTGGCCCAGGAGCAGAATCTGAGGAGGAGGCTAAACACAGGCAAGCAGTCCTAAATACGCATGATCCAGGCACAGCCCAGGGCTAGCACCATGGGAGATTAGTCCAAAAGAAAAGCAAAGTCAAGGAAGCCAGGTTGTCAGCTCTTGCTCCAGAAGTGACTAGGGTGAACTGAAGGGTAATGAAGCCTGAATTCCCAGAGCCCCACTCAGGGCTCAACTGCTGTTCATCATGGGCCCTCTGGAAAAAGTCCCCCTTGTGAGGTGGGCCTGACCAGTGAGGAGACTTTACTCTTAAGAAGTCCGTCCCTGAAAGTGGGCACTGCACAGGTCTTAACCCGTGCTTTCAGGTGCTGGCTGAGCAGATGTTCAGCACTACCTGCTGATGTAGAAGCAATGCTCTGCAGCTTTGAGGGAAAAGATCTGAAGCCCTTTCTCCAGAGGGTCTCCTGAAGCAGCACCCTCCCTGGGCACACCCAGCTCTGGGGGCTGGAAAGAGCTCCTCCAGCAGGTGAGGAGAATGACAGCCAGTGTGGGCCAGTGTCTGGGAAGGCTGCAGCAGGGTGTTTCCCACAATCACTGGAAAGGTGAGGGGACACCAAAAGTAGGAGACGCTTGATGTAAATACTGGCAATCAGCATCAACTGAAGTAGCTTAAAATTCATTGAAATCCATGCAGACTGTATATGTTCTCATTACATGTACAGGTTGTTCATATGCCCTGCATCATTCGTTCCTGTTACAAAGCATGCCAGCCTATCTATCTATCTATCTATCTATCTATCTATCTACCTATCTATCTGGGAAACTTCTATGCCGCCCCATTCACCGAAGCCTCGGGGTGGCTCACAACACTAAATAACAATAAATAACAACAATAACAATATAAAAACAATATAACAATATAATTGGAGCCGTCCTGGCCAAAGATGTAAAATCAATAAATAATATTAACAATTAAAATGACGTTTAAATAAAAAGGTCTTAGCCTGGCACCAAAACAAATAACGATGGCGCCAGGCGGACCTCTCTGGGGAGCGCATTCCATAGATGGGGCGCCACTGCAGAGAAAACCCTCCTCCAGATACTTACCCTCCTAATATCCTTCACGGAGGGTTCCCGGAGAAGGACCCCTCCTGCTGATCTCAAGGGGTGGGTGGGCATATATGGACGTAAGCGGTCCTTTAGGTAACCAGGATCCAAGCTGTTAAAGGCTTTATAGGTAATAACCGACACCTTGAATTGGGCTCGGTCTTCAATGGGGAGCCAGTGAAGCTGACGGAGGACTGGAGTCATGTGAACATATCGTCCAGTCCCAGTCAGCAGCCTGGCAGCTCTATTTTGAACCAATTGAAGTATCCGGACAGTCTTCAAGGGCAGCCTCACGTAGAGCGTGTTACAGAAGTCTATGCCTCTTCCAACTGTCAGGGAGCTGGTTCCTTCTATTTTGGCATTTCTGCATTTCTGCTGAGGAATCAGTTGAGCTTTGAACATTGAGCTTTGGTACTGGTCATCCAGGTGCTCTACTTTTCTCTCCAGTCTTGCAGACTGGGAGATTTACTGCCTCATCCCCTGAAGAACCAGCAGACAGGTGTTTCTTCCCAATGTGCTCTCTCTTATTATACCTTGGCCTCTTTCCTCTGACTTCCTTTTCTCTGCCATCTCTAAAAGTACATGGCAAATCAGATAAGCACTATTATCATTATTGTCATTACCACTACATGGCATTTATATCCCACCTTTCTTCACTTGTCAGGATCCCAAGGCAGCTTACATAGCTCTATTTTATCCACACAACAACCCTGTAAGGTAGGCTGGGCTGAGAGTGTGGAGTGGCCCAACATCACTTAGTGAGCTTCATGGCTGAATGGGGACTAGAACCATGATCTTTCAGGTCCCTAAAAACCACCACACCATGCTGGCTCTCTGTTCCCATGACTGTGAATATATCCCATGGCTCTGCCATCACAGAATTGGGCATCTTGAGTACCTGGCATTTTCTTAAAATTGTGCCATCATCTAATAAAATTTACAATTTTAGCTTATTTCCTGTACTGTCATGTTAGCTGTCAAATACTGCCAAACTTTGACTGGCAGGAGTGGGGACCAGATCCCTTGGCATATGAAATGTTAAAGCAGGAAAACACCTGAGAGAATAATTGAAATGACAGATGTGACAGAGGTGTGATTTTGTCAGGTGACAGTTGCAAAATGGAGAGAGAAAAGGTTGGAAGACAGAGGGTTATCACTTGAGTGATTTGTGCTGATTTTCATATTTGATGAATAATGGTTTCGCTATTGATAAAAACAATGATACATCGTAGCATTCTGTTTTTAAATTTGGCATGCCACTTACAGGGTTTCCCCTAAAATGTAGTTTTAAAATATTTTATATAGAATGGAACAGAATAAAATAGCTGGATGGAAACAGATTTAGAAGATGACTTGCTTTAATTCATCCCAGGCTTCACTTTACTGCTGTCAGTTTGCTTTCAATGTTCCTCAAAGAAACACACAAAACTTGTTGACCCTGAGCAATTGTCAGGGAAACCCAGGCTCAAAGGATTTGAGCACCAGCTCCAGTAGCTACACAATGCCATTAGTGTAAAATTAACACAGATCTGAGTTTAACCACTGTTTTATCCCTGCCATTCCCCTTGTTTTCACACTGTTTATTATTGGCGTTTTAAAATTGCATTTTGAAGCCTTCTTGAGGACCAAAGGCAGAGCCAAAACCTTTGAACACAGACCAACAAACCAGCAGTGCTTATTTTTACTAAGAGGATTTCCACATGCTAAAATGGGAAGCCTGCTTGATATGGACATTACTGTGACAGGGGCTTAGAGAGCAGATTCCACCAAACGGCACACCATCCAGGGAGGAATGCTCATCACATTTCAAAGACCGCTTTTATTAGGGAAGGAAGCACCAGAGGGACCTTCTGCAGGGGCAGAAAGATGATTTACATGGCCCAGGTGCAGCTCGGCTTCCAGACGGAGTCCCAGGTTGCAGCTCCACCTCCCTCATTAAAGAGCTGTGAATAGTTCATACCTCCCTCACCCACCTGCCTATATTTAGCATCCCTCATGGAGGCCGGACACATTCCCAGCCTCTCTCTATCCTAGTTCATTTCCCTCCTGGGAGCCTGCAGTCAAAGCAACTCTTTTGTTTACCGCCCCACATTGACTCATCATCGACTGCAATGACATCGCAGGCAGACTCATCACAGCAACCAGCTATGATGTCAGTGGCACAGTATGGTGACCTCACCCAGAATGGGAGCCAATGGGGAAACAGAATGAGCAGAGAAGATTCCAGTGCTATGCACATGAAATCTTCTTTGCAGACTTATAGGCTTCCTGGTGGGATACACGTCACCTGCAAGGAGGTGCAAATGATGAGACACTGGAGGTCAGCTTAGAGCTGTCACTGCTCCTAGCAACTCAGAACTCTTGGGAATGTCCTGCTTCTTCCTCTTACCAGCCCCAGTTCAGTCAAAATTCAGGTCCCTGTAGCTAGGCAGAAAAGTGAGAAAGCAAGAAAGGGTTGGGAAATCATGGCTGCTTCCACTGTGGTGCAGGGAAGCCAGGGTTCACCGGCATGCATCCCCAGCACGTCTGGATTACCAGGGAGGCTGACATCTTCTGCTTCCCCTCCCAGATGTCTCTGTGTCCTCTAGGCTTAGCTGCTGCAATCTGCACGATAGTTGAAGGGAAAATGAATTTTCCTAACAAGGGTATGTTTTTCCTTGTAATGTTAAAAGTACTTTAACAATCACCAAAGACCTCCTTCTAGTAGATATTAATTTTTAGAACCGGTTTGTTGATATGGGTCTACATAGCTGCCTGGATTTCGGGGCTCTTGTGGCGCATGTGGTTATGGGGACTGCCATGCTGAGTGACTGAACTTCAGCAACTACCACCATTTAGACAAGACCCATTGAAATAAATCGGTCTAAGCGTGACTAAATCTGGATTCAGCCCTGCCCATTTCTTTTCCTGGAAGTGCCAACCTCTGTTCATGGACCTTTTGCAGACTGCCCAGAAGAGACTGTGGACAAAGAATTACATTCCAGGGTTTATGTAATGCCCACCCAAACCTGATTTTTTGTGAACACACAACAAATCACCTTTGCAAAAGTGGGGGGATGGCAAAGAGCTATTGAGGATTTGCAGGACTCCTGCATCTCTAAATCATTTGTATCTGTGGGAAGGCGGTTGAGAGTGCGGGACAGGGCTCTGGAGATTTGGGTGCTAGTCCCCACCCAGCCATGAAATTTACTACGACTTTGGGCCAGTGAGAGACTCTCAGCCTAACCTACCTCATGGGTGGTTGTTCTGGGGATAAAGTGGAGAGGAGGAGAACCTTGTAAGCCACCTTGTGTTCCCTACAGAGGAAGAAAGTCAGGATGTAAACGTACTAATTCTAATGCTATCAGCTGGTCCTGCCTGCTCTACTGCTTCCCATTCAGTGAGGTTGGGGGACTGGTCATGAATTGTCCCGGTGCTGGAAGCAGACAGTCCTTCAAAGAGATTATGAACCTCCACTGTCAAAGAGGGCACTTGGACACCCAGCGTCTGGTTACTGGGATTGCCACATCTTCTCCAGCTCTGACCAGGCACTTTCAATGTGGGTATGCAAAAATTCCTGAAGGATTCACTTCACACAGTGTCAATCCAGGGCACATAATCTTCTTTTGAAAATGCAAACAGTGCTGGTGGACTAGGGGCAGAATTTTAGTTAGAACCAAGGTGAGGCATATGTGACCGAAGCCAGCCTCCGCACCACCTGCAGCTCTGCCCTGGCAGGGGAAAAGAAAGCTCCCTGGACGAGTCCCAGGGCTGGCTCCTTTCTCAATGGGATAGTTCCTGGAAGACTTAGGCCTTAGTTTCCCTTCTTGCTTAGGATGGGGTGGAGCCAGGGCTCTCTGCTCCACATACCAGTTTCACAGCACTATTTACTGGCTGCAGTGTTTTGGATTCTTGAGCTACTCAGAGAGAGGCCAAGCCAAGCTGCAGAGCCCAAGAGCCAAACAAGTCATACGGAAGGGAGGTGGGCTAAGGCTTTATGCCAGCATGCTTGGATTTGTCCCTGACACCCTTTGCTTGTAATGATGAACAGCTGGAGAAGAGGGAGTTGACTTGGGGCCCTGAACCAGCAACAGTCCAACTTGCGAACAGGAAACAATATTGGGCTGCTTGCCTTAAATGGGGAGTTAATTGAACATTCTAGAATGAAGAGTAATGAGCCTCTACCATACCCCATAGCCAGTTTTGGAATGAATGAGCAACTGGTTCCGTTTTCATTTGTTCCGGAACAAATGGGCCTGGAGTAAGAATGGGCCTGGATGGGTTTCGTTTCCTTTTTTTAAGCTATTCATTACTCCTGCAAGGATGTACAGCCAAGCTACTGGTGGCTAAGGTGATGGTGGCATCCCATTGGCTGCCATTTTATTTTCTCCAAATTTCTCCAAATTTTCTATTCTTCCCCCACCCCTCCAATCTTAAGAACATAAGAAAAGCCATGCTAGATCAGACCACGGGCCCACCTAACTCAGCACTCTGTCCGCACAGTGGCCAGCCAGCTGCTCACAGGAAACCCACAAGCAGGGCCTGAATGCAATGGCCCCCTCCTGCCCAGCTTCCCCAAAAAGTGGTGTATGTAGGCACATGGCCTCTAGCACTGGGGGCAACATAGCACCATTGGTACTAGTAGCCATCGGTAGCCTTCCCTTCTGTAAATTTATTCATCTCATGACTGTTTAGACAGAGAGAAGAAATCCTACAACTCACAGCATTCCCCACCCGGTACCTTTTTCCTATTGAAATGTGCATAGAATTGCAGTCTATATCATCACTCCTACTGGAACAGTAGAGCTGGGAGGTTTCAGCCTCTGAGCTAGTTTCTAAAAATTAAATTTAAAATAATTTCAAATGGCTATTTTAAAACTTTCTTAGAATACTATGGACATAGTGGGAGAGCCAGCGATATCACAGGCACTGGGAAAGGGAGGCCTGCGATACTAACACAACCTTAGGTGCTTTGTTGTCATCTTCCTTCTGTACTGGTGAAGGGGCAGCGTCCTCCACTCCATCTGAGGCAGCAGGCTAGTTTAGGAAGCTTAAGATAGCCACGTCTCCATTCTGCAACAGTGGGAGATGGTAGGAGCAAACAGCCAGGAGAGCAGCTGTCCTGTCCCCCTGTCCCAGACTTTGCTGCCTGACCTCCAGAAGTCAAAGAGAATGAACCTCCCCTCGGCAACTCCCAAGGATTTGCACTGTTTGCTAGCTCAACATATTCCCTTAATAGCATACAGCTTTGGGATACCTGGTACCAGTACTGGCAGTGTTGAAGGAAACAGTCCGACAACTTGCATGTGGCCAGCTAGAGAGATGTAAGCATGATTTTTGCTTCCAGTTGGCAAGAAGCTGCTGAGGAGGAATTGATGCTGCTTTAAATGCTGGGGGCATGCCAAGCGAAGCTTGTATGTTTGCTGAGCTTTTATATCTGCTGCTGAGCTTGTATATTTGTATATAAATAGACACCACCAAATATTATGAACCTCTAGTTGTAGTCTCCTTGCAAAAATTAACCTATACAGAAAGGAAGGAAGGAGGGAGAGAGGGAGGGAGGGCTTTCCTTGTAATATGTGTGGCGTAGTGGTTAAGAGCCAGTGTGGTGTAGTGGTTAAGAGCATGGGACTGGGACTCGGACGATCTGGGTTCTAGTCCCCGCTCAGCCATGGAGCCAACTGGATGACTTTGGGCCAGTCACAGACTCTCAGCCCAACCTACCTCACAGGGTTGTTGTTGTGGATATAAGATGGAGGAGGAGAATGATGTAAGCTGCCTTGAGCCCTTTGTAGGAAAAAGGCAGGATATAAACCTATAAATAAATAAATAAATAAATAAATAAATAAATAAATAAATAAATA
>NW_025335954.1:4769025-4782285 GCF_004798865.1 Varanus komodoensis
TGCAACTGAGTTTGGACAGCACCGCAGAGCAACCCTGGCACGATTTCACCACGGCTTCTGGCAAACCCAGCCAGTGAGGAGGAAGATCCACAGCAGGAGATGCTCCAGTCTCCTTGTTCCCAGGCTCTCTGCCTGCCAGGCAAGCAAGCAAGCAAGCGGTGGCAATGGCGAGAAAAAGGAGGAGGAACAAAAGCAGCTGCTGACAGTGGTGGTGAGGAGTCAGACTCAGAGAGGGAGAGGGCCTGTCAAGGGGGATTTACCAGCAATATTTTGGGGCGGCAAGGAAATAATGGGAAGAACATTCTCTGGGAAGACAGAAGCCGCAAACAGAAGATGCAGGGGAAGAGAGCCTAGAGAAACAGTACCAGACAGCAGAGATAAGGGTAGATGGGCCAATATGGATGTGACTCCATATGCGGTAGCTTTTTCTGCTCAGCTAGTATCAGTAGATGGCATGCAAATATAGAAACAGATACAGAGGAGAGGGTTCGTGGCTGAGTGGTGGAGCTCTGCTCTGCATGCAGAAGGTTTCAGGTCAGTCCCTGGCCTCTCCAGGTAAAGCTGAAAATCTCTCCCATGAAAGCCTAGAGAGATTTTATTTTTATTCATTTATTTACAGTATTTTTATCCCGTCCTTAACAATGTCTCAGGACAGCTTACAAGATAGTTAAACATAGCAAAAAATAAACAGAACAAATACAACAAACATAATAAAATAAAATAAAGTGAAATGTGACTAAGCATGAACAATAAACACTAATTAAAATATTTTAATATTATAATTCTAAGCAAATAAAATGGTTTTTACCTGGCGCCAAAAAGAATTTAACATTGGCACCAGGCAAACCTCCCTGGGGAGCACATTCCACAATCGGGGCACCTCCACAGAGAAGGCCCTCCTCCGGGTATTTGCTCTCCTAACCTCCTTCAAGGAGGGTTCCCGGAGGAGAGCCTCTGCCTCTGATCTTGGGGGTGGGGGGACATATAGGGAAGAAGATGTTCCTTCAGGTATCCTGGTCCCAAGCCGTTTAGGGCTTTATAGGATAATACCAGCACCTTAAATGGGCCCAGACTTCAATTGGGAGCCAGTGTAGCTGATAGAGGACCGGCGTTATATGGGAATGACCAGACACTGGCAGCAGTCTGGCAGCTCTGTTTTGAACCAATTGGCGTATCCAGACCATTTCAAGGGCAGCCCGACATAGAGCACGTTACAATAATCAGACTGGGACGTTACCAGAGCATGTGTCACTGTTGCCAAGCAGCTCTCGTCTAGGTAAAGACGCAGCTGATGGATCAGTCGAAGCTGGAGGAAAGCTCTGTCAGTCAGTGCACAGACATGACCAAACGAGAGGGACCAGTGGCGAGACCCAGTATAAGGCAGCAGCTGGTCCTCTGTAAACAAATTTGTACTTAAAACACAACCAAAAGTTGGTCTGTAAGTATTTATACCTAAAGCTGTCTTTCCCCAGCTGGGTGCCCTCTGGCTGTTTTGGACTTCAGCTCCCATCAGTACTGGCCCACCATGGCCAGGAATGCTGTGGGCAGCATCCAGCAAAGCATCTCTCAAGCACCAGGCTGGGGGACAGCTGCCCGAGTGGGAAAAGCCCTACCCTTGCCAATTCAGTAACCACAAAGCCCCGATGGGGGCAATACCATCCTATCTCTTACCTGAGCCCAACATGAAGCTGCCGTTCACAGAGCAGATGGTGGCGACGATGCAACAGCCTGGGAAAGATCAGAAGTCACAACAGGTGAAAGGTGCCCAGGAAGTTCCAGCTCTCACAGGGAAGGATGCAGCCAGAACTGCAGCAGGTTTCAGAAGTCGTGAAGCTGGAAGTCTGCTGGTGCTGGTTGGTTGCCACAAGGCGAGCTGGTCACAGGACTTGGAGGTCACGTGGATGCCCACGGTGGAAGGCGCTGGAGGTCACAAGCAGACAGAGCCACATGGGAGAATGCTGATCCACTGGCGAGCATCCCAGCTTGCTTGCCAGAGTCGCTATGACGTGACACAATGGGGTTACTCTGTCTTGTTCCGTCTCTCATCAGAGGCACAGCAATGAGGCACCCGATGCAAAGACGACAGCAGGGAGTTCAAAGGCAGCGCGTGGCAGTCGGGGCTTCGTCAAGCCCTTCGAAGGCACAGCAAGGGGGAAGGCGGGCGATGCAGGCAACCCAGGCTGAGCCCTGGAGCCCAGTGGGTGATGGGGAGCCTCAAGTCTCCCAGCCCAGCGTAGCCACGGCATATGCAACCTCGGCTGGGAGCAGCTGACACTGCCAACAGAATAATACTGGGAATTCCTGCCCTTGCTGAGCCGAGAAGTTCCAGGAGCTGCTCTGCTGAGGGGGCAGGACAGCTTGCACAGCTGGGAAGTGGTGTTGGCTTTCAGCCTCTGGGAGAGGTGAAGAGAAGAGGTGGGCCCATCTAGAAAGCAACAGAGAGGCCTTGGATATTATTCAGTATGGGAAAAATGCTGGGAAAGCATGGCTTTAAACACCGTACAAAACTGTCATGGTCCCCAAAAGGATCCTGGACTGCCTTTAGTAGTGGCAGATCAACACAAAATACTGAGTTTGTACAACCACTGTGGCTTATTGTGGCTTATTTAAGCCATAATAAATGGTGATTCCTACAGTGCTATTCTGATTATTCAACCGTGGGTTGTTGGGTTGTGCAAATCTGGCCAGCAGGATTTATGTAAGAGAGGAACAACCTTTATATTTTATTTTATACTGTATTTTTTGGATTTTTAATGTTTATATTTATTGTAATTTATTGTTGTAAGCCGCCCCGAGGCTTCGGCGAATGGGGCGGCATAAAAATGTTTTAATAAATAAATAAATAAATAAATGGTCCTAGAACAGGCCAGGTTTAAGCCAGTTTTCTTTCCAGCTTCTTCTTGAATGTCTCTAGTGTGGGGACAGCCTCTCTAAGCAACTGGTTCCACTGACAGTGAGGAAACTTTTCCTGATATCTAGCCTGAACCTGGGATGTTGCAACTTCAGTTGATTATTCCATGTCCTACACTCTGGTATCAGTGAGAGGAGATCGTGACCTTCCTCTTTGTGAGAGCTTTTTATAGAGGGTTATCATGCCCCCACTCAGTCTTCTCTTCTCAAGGCTGAACATGCTCAGTTCTCTCTCTCCTCATGGGATGGCTTGAAGAATTGTGGGTTACTGAATTGTGGGTTGTCATTACAAGTGAACCCTGCACTATGGTTTGTTAACTACCGACAGTCCAGAGTTCAAAATACAACACACCTTGGGTTCTCTTCCTGGGTTGTTAGTGCATAACAATCCACACTCTGCAGGGCAAGTATTATGAAACAATAACCCACAATTCCTCAACTACCCATTCTCTGTGTCGTAGCCACATGCCAATCAGCTCAGACAGACCTTCCCCACCTATTCATTGCCAACATTTAGGCTGCATTCCTACGCATGTTCCTTTTGCACTCTTTTTACATTACTGGATGTTAAATTGCACTGTCAGTTTACTTAGTACAAGGGTATTGACCTTCAGTCCATGGACTAACTTTCTATTTCAGAGAAGCTCCACCATTTCTGTGGTGGGCAAGGCTGAAGGCAAAAGAGCAGGGTCAAAAATGCCAGCACATTGAGCCTTCCTGCCAGTGTGTAAGGTTTAGAGGGGCATTTCAACTGCTCAGAATTTGTGGGGGCAATCCACCAAAGCCAGGGAACCAGGTTAGGGGAGAGGGCACAGTCAAGTGCAGAACCCAGAAGGCTGGATTTGTCCCCAGGTCTGGCTTCTAAGACCACATGTGACTTGTAGGAATGAGGTTCTGCAACCCTTTTCTTGCAACAGACTTGATATCTGTACATTGCAAGTCATCTGAAAACCAAACTGTCTTGTCCCCACTGCCTCCTTTCAGGAGTCATCCTTAATTTCTGTGGAACTGGGATCCCTTGTACAAGCACAAGTGCTCCCTGAGACCACAGGGAAGAAAATGCTTAGCAGCCAGGTGTTTCTTGAGCATTTTCACCACCTTTCTGAAGAAATAATTTAGGTTTCAGCTTGAATGTTTCAATTACGGAGCCAGTGTGGGGTGGTGCATAGAGTGCTGGACAGGAGACGGAGGAGATCTGGGTTCTGGTCCCCACCTGGCCATGAAGTTCACTGGATGACTTTGGGCCAGACACTCACTCACCTTACAGGTTTGTTGTGCAGACCAAATAGAGCTATGCAAGCCACCTTGGGTTCCTCACAAGAGGAAAAAGGCTGGGATATACATGTAATGGAATGATTCAGTAATCCAGCTTGTGTTTTCCCTTCTGCAGGTACATCCGTTGGTATCACTTGCATTAATGGAATAGCGCATGGGTCCTCAAATACGGCCCGGGGGCCAGATCTGGCTCGCCATGGCCATTTATCCGCCCCACTTCAGAGGTTTTCAAAGTGCTGCACATGCTACATGCGCCCACCACCGCCTGCCTTGCCCCCCACACGGGGAGGCGGCAGGTTGCTTGCTTGGAGATCATTTTGCACTCGCTTGGAGAAAACGATCTCCAAGCGAGCAAGCCGCTGCATTGCGCCCGCCCCCCGCCTTGCCTTGCCTCGCCTTCCCTCGCCGCGCCCGTGGGCCCTGCCCCTTGCCTCAGCGCGTGCACCCATGTGCCCCACCCCCACTCCTGCGCTGGCCTGCACACCACGCCGGCAACACCTTTCCGGCCCGTGCCCAGCACCGGCACCTTTCAACTGGCCCCCTGCTGAAAAAGTGTGAGGACCCCTGGAATAGAGCCCCCTTGTTCAGAGAGTATGCCTCTGAAGACCCATTGCTGGAGCACAGTCATTACTCATCACAAAGGATAAACAAACAAAACCAATACTGTTGGCATGTTTATGTGTGTGTGCATGCACACAAGCGCACATGTGCATAATTGATTGATAGCAGGATCGTGACAGCAAAGAATAAATGCAGAAATTAAGTTTTAATTAAAAAAAACCCTGCTTCCTGCAGAAAAAAAGAGAAAATGTAGTGCATAGAGAACAGCAAAGCAGAATAGTGGCTCTTGGTTAACCAAGCAGCACTTTAAAATTATCTTAGCTGGATTGACAAATTGAGTTTTTAGTAAAACATTGCCCTCTTGTGGCTTTCCTTTGCTATTGCAGAAAGATTTGGTAAGTGTTTGTACTCAGGGTTTGGAAAGATCTGGCTGGAGTTCTTAGTCTGAACCAGAGGTTGCCATAGCGCAGCCTCTTCAGTTCTGCTTACACACTGGGAAGGGTCATGTCCAGCTTAAAAGATCAGAGCACTTTGCTAGTGACAGAAAGATCTACTGGTCACCCCTTTCATAAGCGAAGATCACTTACAGTTTTGCTTTTTCTTAACAGCTTACCTTTTGGTAGCTGTCGGGGGAAACGAAGTTTAAAAATAACAGTATCTGTGTCAGTGTCCTTGGTTGCTGCCTAGCAGCAGAAATCTCCCACAACATTGCCCATATGAGACCTGCAGAAGTGCAGGCCTCTGCTCTTGTCAAAGTCCAGCTAGTTTTAAAAAAAATCAAAGACATGTGCATATTTTGGGTGCCAAAATAAACATTTAAGAAATAGGTGGCGAATCAGTGGTAGCCCCTCAGTGTGCTGATTGGCCACTTTGGGGGGTTGTCACTGGCTGTTAACCTGAAGATCATGAAAATGATCTCTGGAGGGAAAGGGGTTATAGAAAGGAGTAGGACCCTGTCAAGACAGCAAAAGATCTGCTTAGTTAGATTTATTATCCATCAATTGTTTTCTTACAGAGGGGAGATCTAAACAGGATTGCTGCCTGCATAGCAGGAAAAAACCAAAAAGTACAATTTTGCTGGGTACTGAAATGCTGTGATGGCCATGACGGGGAAATATATAACATCTGCCGTACAGCTGTTGAAGGCACAGAGCTCTGTTACACAGGAAAGAGCTCCTTTCCTGAGGACATGATTGGTTTGCTTTACTTATCACACTTGCACCTCTTTCTTCTTCCAAGCTGTTGTTCACAGTGAATTGTATCCAGTGTTAGTCTAGCTTAAGTCTCATTCATTTCGAGGGGCCTAAGTAGAGGGAGAGGGGACCTAAGGAGAGGGGACTGCAGGTGGCACAGTGGTTTAAACCGCTGTGCTGCTGGGCCGGTTGATCAAAAGGTCGCCAGTTCAAATCTGCACAATCGGGTGAGTTCCCGTTGCTCCGTCCCAGCTCCTGCCAACCTTGCAGTTCGAAAGCATGCAAATGCAAGTAGATAAAAAGGTACCACTTCGGTGGGCAGGTAACAGCGTTCCGTGCACTTCAATGTTTAGTCATGCCGGCCACATGACCACGGAGACTGTCTGCGGACAAGCGCTGGCTCCCTCGGCTTGGAAACTGAGATGAGCACCGCCCCCTAGAGTCAGGCATGACTGGACTTAATGTCAAGGGGAAACCTTTACCTTTACCTTTATTCTAAGGAGACCAGATATAGCCATAGTGACTTAAGGTTCAATCCTTCTGTACTTACTTAGGTTGAGCAACAAAGCCTGCATCATGTTTTCACATGCCATTCTCTGGTTGCTGTTTTCTCCCCGATAATGAGGGAAGGAGAGATGAGCCCTCTGCCTTTAAGAACAGTTTAACAGGCAGAAATCCAACAGACAGAACTTTGCTCATAATTCTATGGTGGGAAAGAAATTCCATGACTGATACAGAGAGACTTTCTGTTTTTAGCAGCAGTTTAGACTGTCCCTTTTGACCTTCTTCTGTCTCAATTACACGCAACTGTATGCTTATAGAGCAACCTCAGCTGGGGAAGCTGTTAAAGCAAAGTCCTTCATTGGACCAAAATGCACATCACCAGACATCTAGATCTAAAGGTACGCTTGGAAACCCTTGCCAGCAATGCTAATGGTCAAGAATACTGTAAGCTGAAGTCCAAAATATCTGGAGATCTACTTTCTGCATAGATTGCCTTTGTCTGTTCCCAGCATTCCCAGCTGCTTTGTATATCAGAGCCACCCTGAATTGGAATGACGATTATATGGGATGTCAGTAAAACACCCTTCCCCAAGTGGATACTCTCCAGATGCTTTTGACTTCAACCCCCCAATAACTTCAGTCACTGTGGCCAATGGCCATGCATTCTGGAAGTTGTAGTCCAAAACATCTGCACAGCATCAGGTTGGAGAAGGCTACGTTAGGGGGGATCAGTGCAAGAATCAATATTTGGCAGCTGAAGCTGCATGGAATTCTCTCTTTCTCTCTGTTTCTGTCCTTTGGAAACAAATTAAAAAGAAGGCACTGCGGTCCTTAAGGCAGAAAAGCTTGGGCTGGCTACCTAGGGAGAAAGATGGATTCCCTTCCACTTAAAATCTCCCAATTAAGATTTGATAGCCCTTCTAAGAGAAACACTTTGGCCAAGTACAAGAAAATGAGCTTAATGCAAAAATGATAAGTGGAGGGAATTAATTCCCTTGCCAGCTCTGGAGAGGAGCAGGTCCCTTGAAGTCTGTTGCAGTCCAGAGTTTCTGTAGGCACACCAACCCCCTTTCCACAAACAGTTCTAACTCTTTTTGTCATTGATTGTGCGTGTGTGTACACATATTAAGGGTGCGCATTGTCTGCCCACCCCTGTCCCCGTCCCCGCCCCCCTCCAATTGATTCAGCCAAGTTTTGAATGGCCTGCCCCTGCTCAATATGACATGGTCTGTTTTGACTTGCTACAAACTCTAGGCCAAAGTTTGGGTAAACAAGGCTCTGTTTCCCATTGGCTTGCACAGGAAATCCAAACACAGCTAGAATCCTGTGCATGCATTCGTGCATTTATGCGTCTTGATCAGATTTGGCAAAGTGCCCCCTTAGATGAACATGCCAATAAGTTTTCTTCGTTTTTGTCCCTCCTGGGGGGAGCAAGCCTGCCAAATTTCAGGGGGTGCAAGAGCAGCGACTCTGAGGATCTTCCAAAAAGCGCAGCTGGGGGAGGGGACAGGAGGACCATGATAACTGCATTTCACCCCAAAACTATATGATGGCCTGGATTTTAAGGAAGAAGAAAGTAGAGGAACATTTTCACAGCTTGACGTATGAAGAAATCAAATACTGCAAAGAGGTGCTGAAGTGTGTTGTTGGTGTTATCTTTCTTGAAGAAAGAGGGCTTCCATTTTATGATGGCAACCAGACTTTGGGATCATCCAGCAATGGAAATTACTTTGGAATACAGGAATGTATTGCTGTGTTTGATCCTTTTATTGAGTACCTTGTAGAGAACTCAAGGAAATGAAGGGTCATGCTTCATACACTCCCTTCGTAGATATGTGAGTGAATTGGTTGAGCTAATGGGTAATGAAGGTCTTATTAAAGTAATTCAGGAAATTAAAGAAGCAAAGTGCTTTTATTGTTGACTCTATACCAGTTAAGATTTCACTGCTACATTGTTGTTGTTTTAATACTGTTTGAATGGCAAAGCAAAGTTCTGATTTTCGCATTTTGTGCTTATGCAAAGCCACATGGGAGAAAATGTATGCAAAACATTTTCAGCATTCTTCAGAAGGATGATAAGGACATCAAGCACTGTAGAGAACATGAGATTTGGGTTCTGGTTCCCACCTGGCAATGAAGCTCACCGGCTTCAGGCTGATCACTGTCCTTCAGTTTAACCTACCTCCAGAGTTTTGTGAGAATAAAATGGGGAGGAGACAGACTATGTAAACCACGTTAGATTCTTTATAAGAAAGAACTAAACTCTTTGGTAAAGGAAGTCTGTATTTTTAAATATATTTTTATGACAAAAAGCCCTGCA
This sequence comes from Varanus komodoensis, assembly GCF_004798865.1. Taxonomy (NCBI): domain Eukaryota; kingdom Metazoa; phylum Chordata; class Lepidosauria; order Squamata; family Varanidae; genus Varanus; species Varanus komodoensis. The sequence continues at coordinate 4,777,789 of NW_025335954.1, forward strand.
CGAATATGTCAGTATCAACAATTATTCTCCTTTTTGTGTTCATATTCAGATTTGCAAACATAAACAAAATTTTCATGCACTGCTAGTCTATCCAGACTGAAGACTCTTGATTTAAAGCATGGGTTCCCAAGCTGGGGTGACTGCACCCACAGGGAGTGTGAGATGGCATTTCAGGGGGTGCAACAAAAAGGAAGGCTGTTTTGCCAAAAATTATCCCAATAATAAAATTATTATTACTTTGTTTGCATTTGAATTCAGTTCTCTTTTGCCAGTCAAGACAAAATCTAGGAATCGCCTGAATCCACAGGCAGATTTGTGGATCTCAATCAGCAAGAAAGGTCCATGTTTTGACAAAATTGTGAATGAGCAGTAGAAACAAAAAAGTAATTGAATTTTATGTTCACAGTTAGGACTGATTTTACTGTTTACAATTTTTTCTAATTGCTCAATGTATATTTGCATTTTAAAAGCTTGTTTTTAGTTCAGTTTACTCACCTACTTTACTGTCTGTGGTTTGTGGTTCAAAAATTAGAAATTAGAAACTATATGTGGTTTGTGGTTCAAAAATTTGAAACTATGGTTTGTGGCTGAAAAATTAGAAATTTGATTTCTTCATCGTTAAATGTGATATTACTTTTGCAGGGGATGTGAACATAAATCAAACATTTTCTAGGGATGTAGGACATAGAAAAGATTGGGAACCACTGGTTTTGTGCAAGTATATAAATCACTTTACAGTATAGTGACACTGATAAATGTTACAATATTAAAGAGTGAAATTAAATATAGAAGATATCAATATCCCAGGAAAGTTGTCCCTCTCCCCCCCTCCCCCCACCCCATCCCACAGAAACCCATTTCATATTGTAGAGAAACTAACAGCAGTAAGGAGGCATCAAAACTGTACCTCACCTGGGGCACAAAAATACTTTGAGAGGGCCCTGTCTTCGGGCCTGTCCCGAAGAAGAGCTGCGAGTGTATTTCGATTGTTTTTCCTGCTCTCTGGCTGCTCCTTCAAGCACTTCTAGAAAGGAGGCTGGTTGAATCAAGGCATCCATGATTTTTCTGTCTGCACCTTCCTTCCTTTTCTCTACTCTCAGTCCCCTGCTTTCTTCTCTGTCCTAATTTGTGTGTCTCTGCCAGCAGGGATGAAAAAGAAAAAGAGGAAAAATAAGCTATATTTGCTATTGCATAGCACTAAAATGTTCTCAGGAAAGCTAAATTCAATCTTCTCAGTGGTCTGTTGCTTGTTGGGGAAATTCAGATAAATCCTGGTAAGAAAAGGTCGCTTATATGTCCCTTCATGTTATAAAATCAAATCTGCAACATCTCTGCACCTCTTTCTCAGAAAGTACCCGAATTCCAAGACAGGCTTCTGTTTAGTGTTATTTTCAAGCTGTTCCTTTACTACCTTTGTTTGGAAAAGCCTTTGCAGAATGGTGCTCCCAAGTCTATCCTTGTGCTTTCAGCAAACAAAACTGAGAAGGCAGCCAGACAAGTTTCCTAGCAGTATTGCAATCAACCTCATTTGCATGCCAAGACCCACAATAATCCTGGTGCCTCAGTGATTGTTATGTTAATTGTTTTGTAATCAAGGCCTCTTCTGATGATCTCTCACATTCTTTTTCACTGTGTTCCCCTTATCATCCGCCCTGCTGCTATGTATGCCATGTGATTCAGAACCTATAAAACATTCTGTGTATGTTCTAAAAGCTTGTGCTTGGCAGTGGAGGCCACTACCCGGTAGCTTGCTGTTGTAAGTAACTGCAGGGGGCCTGGGTGATCTCACCAATAAAACCACTGTGGTGCAAGGCGATTCAATCTTCCCTGCAGTCCCTGATATTCTTTCTCACCATTGGTAAAGAGACTCTGACGTTCAGATTGTCACTTTCATTTCCTCCTTTGACATCACAGGGGTTTTTCCCTGGCACTGGTAGGGCAGGGTGGAAACAGCCCCTGAACTGCCTCAAAGCTGCCCATTTCTGGTGCGAAAGAACAGATGGAATAGGGTATGTGTGTGAGAGAGGGCACATTTGCTTGTAATAAGAATCAACAAGAAGCCGCCACTGATTAATTTCCCTGCAGGGCCTCTGGTGGACACTGTTGGAGAATCCAAAGTTATTTGGAGGTCCAAATAAATCTTATTGAAGCTAAAATGGTGCCTAGTGTATTTTGTGGGAGCGCAGAGTGGTCCCAGAATCCAGTCTGAAAACAGGCAGAAGCTCCTAGAATCCTCCCCCGCACCCCCCGACTCACCCCTTTAGCCAAAGCCTCAAGAGAAAGCAGAGATGAAGTTCTGGTTTTCTATTGAGCCACAATCTAGTGATACAAAATAACTTGCTGTCACAATGATACTGCACAATCCCCTCAGGAATTCACAGTTTTCACAAGAAGTATCCAGTTAACTAGACTTGCATGTTCGATGCATCACAGCCGATCAGAAGGCTGAGATTTCTTTCTTGGGTTCAAAGTCCTCCCACTAGTGGAGCGCAGTAGCTGGGGTCATGTTTTCATGAATGGTTTCCCAACAGCTCGCATTCACATGTTTAAACAGACTCAGAGATTGGCTTAAGTTTCAGGAATTCACTCAATTGAAACGTCAATACACTGTAATGAGAAATATTTTCCATTTGTTTGTAACACACATGTATGGTTAATTTGCATTATTGTTCTGTATACGCTGACATCAGATTCTCATTGTAATTCCTGCCATCAATTACTCCGTACCTGTGTACATGACTAGGAGATTATGAAATACTCTGTACATGTTCTGGAAACTTATAGTTGGTCTGGCAGTGCTGTTTGGTTTTCCAGAGTGATCTGTTCATTAAATTGCAGAGGTTCAGGGCAAATGGGGTCAGTCCTTACCGAACCTGGTTCTTCTGTCTTGAGGCTGCCATTGAGGCATCCCAACAACACCATTTTGAATATGTGAGCTGCAGCAGGGGCACACAGTAACTTGTTGCACCATAGAAACCTGACATGGGCTTTACTGGGGTGATTAAAGAGCCACTCTCAATCCTAAAACAGGCTATGCATTCTGGGTTGCTTGTCAACTACTTCCACAGCCAATCCTCCCTAGAAATGCACAGGATGACCAGCTAAGGTGCCTCCGCCCCTACAACTTCTTGTTGCATGTGAACCAGGTCAGTGCAGGTGGGAGAGGCAAAGGAATAATATTACATGTGGGAGGAGCAAGGAAGGATAGATGGACGGACATTGTTAGGATAATGAAAGGAGGGAAGGGAGTGCCTTTCTTTTGGTCGTGGAGCAAGACATTCTTTCAGGGTGACTCGAAACTCAACTCTGGAGTATATTACAGTCTTTCTATGCATGTTTATGCAAGAGCAAGTTTCACTGAAATCCCTGGCACTTCTGAGAAAACAGCATGTATAGGGTCAGGTTCCGTAAGGATAATTATTCATGGGTTAATGAACAAAAGGAGCAGGGCAAAGTGTGCACACAAGCCCAGAGGACATACTCTGGTCTATGCCTAGTACTCATCTTTGATCCTGCCCCAGGTCTTTGAATTTTAGATGCAAAGATTGTGAAAGCTAGTACTGTGGGTCATGTTTGCTTCATTTATTAATCTGAAATGCAAATTTTAAAGCCAACCCATTGGACAGCATCGGTACTGATTGTGGGGCACTTCCATAGAGGCATCAGTTCCAGGATGTGTAGAAACTGAGCCAACACGAGAACTAGCTTTACCTCTAGTCATCAAGGGGCAGTTCTTACATTGTTGAATTTCTCTGGTTTTTAAAAAGGAAATGCATTGTTGCAGCATTTGGCAGAGATGGAGGGTCATGCGCGCACACACACATCATAACGCAAAATACCAAGAAGTCATTAATGGAGTCCATGTGCACAGATGAAGAGATATACCCACATATATTCACAAAAGCTTACTTCTGAATAAGTTCCAAACCTCATGATTTCTTTACCTTCCAATGGAGGTAAATGGCGAACAAGGAATTGGGGCCCTTGTGCTGAATTTCTACTTTCAGAAAGTAAGAGTTCTTTTTTCCCCTTTTCCCTTTTCTTCACTTCAGATTTGCTGCTGGGGGTAGTCACAAAAGCCACAGTCTCTTTTTTAACTTTACTTGCAGTCTGCTCAAAGTGCCCCAGTGGCAAGGCAGGTGAGATGCAGACACTTCAGCATTGCTGAAGACCTGCATTGCTGAGGCCATACAGGCAGCAGGGGCCATCTCCGAGCAAACGCTGTGAATTTGGAAGCATTCTGCTGACCTGCCCATTTTGGCCACTTTTGGGGCCGTGACCTGCTGGTGGGCATTGTGGGCCGATTTTGGACATTGCAGTCTGATTTTGGGTGCCTTCCCTTGACACTACATCCAGGGCTTCGGAGAAAGTGCTTACACACGGGGGTACCAGAGGCCTTCTCTGAGCAAACGCTGCAAATTTGGAAGCATTCTGCCAACCTGCCCATTTCGGCAACTTTCAGGGCCGTGACATGCAGGTGGGTGTCACAGGCCGATT
>NW_025335954.1:4782385-4802177 GCF_004798865.1 Varanus komodoensis
TCAGGGGACCTCTCCAAGCAAATGCTGTGAATTTGGAAGCATTCTGCTGACCTGCCCATTTCAGTCACTTTCAGGGCCGTGACCCAGGAGTGGGTGTCACGGGCCAATTTTGGACATCACGGTCTGATTTTGGGTGCCCTCCCCAGACACCACTTCCAGAGCACCATTGAATGCCCCAACACAGCACATAGCCCGGCAGGAACCACATGTAGCAAGAGTCAGGCAAGGTGTAGGAGCTGAAATACACCATAGCTCACACGAAGATCTGCATTACTGAGGTGAGACAGTAAGACAGGATACATACAGCAAAGCAAGATCTATGGCAAACAAGATGCAGATACTACAGAAAACAGAAAGACCTGTGTTGCTAAGGCAAGTTCTGGAGGGAAGTGCTTGCTGTTATATAGCTCCCCTGCCCCTCCCCCGAGCTCCCAGTTGGCACTCATCAGGAGGCTGAAGCTACAAGAGGGTCTGGGGCCAATTATGCAAATACTGAGGGGGGTGACCTGGTCCTGGCCACCAGATGGCGCCTGAGAGCAGCTTGGCACCTGCAAGTAGCAACATTTTGCCTGGAGTTGCTAAACCTTTCATACTTTGATACCACAATTTTTTGCAAATATTTGGAGAAATACATTTTGTCCTGGTTGCAGTTGTGTGGGTACAGGAATGGGATGCCTTCGGTGAGCAATGTGCAAGGAGGGATACCTGCTGGCAAATGCCAGAAAGTACCCCCCTTGACATTACTCCTCGGAGAACCCATTGTGGGTAGCAAGATATAAGTTACCATGTCATGCAGACCCAGTCAACATGTTAAACCCAAAAGCTGTGTGTGTGTTTGTTAAATATGTTATTGGGCAAGGTTGCTTGCTTCTGGGTTCAGACTTGACCTCCCTTGTTATTTGTTAGGATTTCATTCAAAAATATTTTGCAGCTCAATCTCCTTTCATATTTTTCCTACAACTACTTGAATTTCTCCATGGTGTGGCAGTGTAGGTATTTGTCTAAGCAACTAATTAGTTTGCAGTTCCACTCCCCCTACCCCTTAGCTGGAAAAGAAATAATGTGATTTATGTTCTCACACAGTTTTTAGCATCAGGTTTCTGTGGTGAGGCAGAGTGGGGTGACTTGCTTCTACATTAAAGTTTTACTTCAACTTTTTGGTGAGGGGTTGGGATTTCATTCAAACACTTTTCCGACTCAATTATTCTCTCATACTTTCATACATTTCTCCTTGTAGTATCTGTGACTGACAGTCTTTTAAGTTACTAATTAGTCCCACCCCCACATTCTAGTTAGGAAAAAAATAATGTCACAATTTTAAGGATGTTAAATGTTTAAAAAGTTTTATAGTATCTTATACAGCCATGCAAGCGATTGCACCCTAAGTAATTGGAATGAAGTTCTCATGCCGTTTTTCTGGTGCAGGTATGTATACATGGGAGGGTGTTTTACTACTTCCTTATTTTGTCTGTGCCTTGTTATTTTGTCTTCTTATTAAACATTTTTGGTTGACTTACATTTGCTTCAACTCCTACTTTGATCACCATTACATTATTATTGTGACAGTTTCCACTGCATTTTTCCCAGTAGCTTTATCCTTAAGACTGTATTACTGAGTGTGTTTTCCTAAAGTCCTACAACACCCAGCATGGTCTAGGTGGCCATGCAAGGGATTGTGCTGTAAGTTATTAGAATTAAATTCTCCAGCAATTTTTCTAGAGTGGGTGTGCACATGTAGCTGTGTGCTTCCCTACTCCCCTGTCTGTGCCTTCTGCCTTGCTACTTATCTCCCCTTGTATAGTTTGCTTTGATAGTTCAATAACCCCTTGCTGTTTTTCTCACTATTGAATTTTGAACTTTTACTCTGTTGTTTTTGAATTGCACATGTTCAACAGTTCCATTGATCTTCATTCTATATTATTAATAGCAATGTCCTTTTTTTTCTTGGTAGCTTCACCCTAAAATGAGACCCTTAAGCATATTTTTCTAAATCCATATTGCTTTGCTTCAGCTCATTCTATAAGGGTGCAATCCACTGAAGCTGCCTGTAACCCTTTTAACCTGGAGGATGATGGGCATCCTGTGGGCATTGCTCCTTCAAAGCATGCAAAACTCATTGACCTGGAGTTGCATTTCTGCAGCTGCAGTTCCTTCTGCACCAGCTGAGTGTGGGGAGGTCACTCCAACTTTGGAGCCACAGATGCAACTTCAGAACAAATTTCCAAGGTTGGCGCTGGGACTCCAAAAAATTCTATGGTTATCTAGACTGTCTTTTAGACATGCCATTGTTCTGTCCATTGATTTAGTTTACTGTTGCTTTAAAATAGACATTTTGTTCTGGGGTGTTTCTGAAATTCCCAGTTATAAATTCTGAATTTTTAAACAAAAGTGTGGGATACCCTTTCCCTTCCTTTTTTTTTTTTTAATAATGACTAATTGCCATAAGACCTTTGTTTTGTAGTTTTTGCTAATATTTTATTGTTGTTTTTAATGTGTTGTGGTTTTTATTATGTTTTGTTGTGTTTTTATCTTGTGGTTGTGAACCGTCCAGAGATGCAAGAAACATGATTTTTATAATTCAACCTGTGGCAGCAGATGTGTGCTTTAAAAGTCATGAAATCAGGATGATCCCCATTTCTGCACCATGACAGTGTCTACAAGTCCATGATTTTATACCCCACTCCATAAAGGCAGATGTGCTTTGTGATTGTAGTTTGGTACAGTCCTCTTTAAAAAATCATATGAAATCAGCAGGATCTGTGTTTCGTTTCATGGATTCTAGTTTTGGCATGTCCCAGTAACATGCAAGCATGTCAGGTTAACATCTCCAAATAGGATACTAAACCAAAGACTTAGTTAGTAGCCACTGGAATCAAGCAAATATATTTTGTCAGTATGAGTTCCAGCTACCCTTTTCCACACTGGAGTCTCCATTCCCCATCTTTAAGCTGCTATACGGGGCGTTTGTTTTTCTTTAGTCTGTACAGAAAACAATCTATTCAACTTTCCTCAGAGCAGGTGTTTCTTGTATAGACTTTCTATCACTGCAAGCCCTCAAACCTACGTAGCAAAGAAAGTGCAGAAAGGGGACATGCAAAATTGTCAAGGAAGGGGAGCAACTATTGCATAATGAAGCGGGGGAAGGGTGAAAAACGATTTTTCTTCTTTTTTAAAATACTGTTGTTGAGCTTTTCTCTTTAGACTTTGTAGAGGGTTCACCCCGCTGCGGAAGTGAATTCACTTGCTACTCCCTTGTATTTAAACCAATACAGCGCCAACATTTCTACGTTTCTTTGAAAGAAATCCACGCCCTGATCCTAACAGCGAACCAGTTGCAGTGCAGAAAAGAAAGTTCACTGGTTTCAACCTTTTTTTCCTATGTCTTTTTTTTTTTTCCCCCCCTTGGGAGTCTTTCAAGATGGCAACTCTATTCTTCTCTAATGCCTTCCTGCGTTTGATGTTTTATTCCAAGCTCTGGGATGGGCGGGACTTGTGCGTGCGTGCGTGTGTGTCGCTTTCCGTGTGATTCCTCCTTGTTTCAAAACATTAATCATATCTAAGCGAGCGCAAAAAGGGAACAGGCAGAAGGCGAGGTTTGCCAAGCGTCGGAAGCTGCGCTGCTTCGACAGGGAAAAGCTTGGAGGTACCCTTTGCATTTTCATAGTGTCGATTGTAAAAGCTGCCAAAAGGTGCCATTTTTCTTGCGAAAGGGGAGGGGGGCGCCTTGTATACTTAGCCTTCTAACTCTTCTGTTCAGCGGTCATCTATTGAGGAAGGGCACAAAGCTCCAAGAGTGCGGCGGGCGGCTCGGACGTCTTTGCAAGGCTGAGTTTAAGAGCAAGAGTAGCGGGCAAGCGCGTGCAGCGCAGCCCTTGCAAGGCCTGACCGTGAAAAGCCGGGGGTCTCTTTCAGTCCCCACTGGCTTGCAGCGCAAATCGGTGTACGCCTGCTCAGAAGCAGGCTTCTTGGGCAAGGAGGTCCTCTGAGTCGTGTCTACTCGGAAGTAAGTCCAGATGACTTACTACTTCCCAGTTACTCACGGGGTAACTGGTTTTGGCACTGCAGGGTCAGTACTGGCCATTTCGCTCTAACTCAGACCGGTGTTTCTCAGTAGGTGCTTGAAATTATTTTGGAAGCCTGAAAGAAGGCATGAAAGGTGATTTGTTTTGTGTCCTATTGTTTTCGCCAAGGAGCTCAAGTTTGACATGTAGGAATTTCCTACTTGTATTTATTTATGGGATTTGTATCATGCTTTTTCCTTATGAACTCAAAGTGGTTCACACTATTCTTCTCTTGGTCTCAGTGTTACCCCACAACAACAACACAGTGGGGGAGACCGGAATGAGAGTCTGAGACTGGCCCAAAGTTGGCTCCAGGACCAAGTGGGGACTAGACCTCAGATTGCCCAAGTCTCAGTCCTGTGCTCTTAACCACCTGGTACACCCTGTTGGCTCTACTTCGTTGCTACAGTGATCCTGCAATATAACGGATAGGCAGAGAGATAGAGAGAATAACACAGTCATCGCATGAATTGATTGGCCAAGTGCAGAGTTGCATGTGAGCTTTCCCAGGTTTCAGTTCTACCCACAATACTCACTGACTTTCCCATTTAAAAATAAAAACAAATTGCAAGTGCTCTTTGGCAAAGTGGGGAAAGAACATGAATGTGACTCTTCTGTGCTACAGGTTGCCTCAACACCTTTCGCTCCCTGAGACAGCAAATGCCGCCAGACCTCTTTCGAGGCACATTGTACCCAAGGAAAACAGCAGTCATCTTTGCTTTTGGGGCAGCAGGCTAACAGGGCTTCCTCTCTGGAAATGAACCAAAAAAAGACATTTTGGTATCCAAGGCTGCAAATTCCACTTCCTGCCTGGCAGCAAAAAATAATTCAGTTTACTATCAGCATGCTGCTCTCCTATAATACCCAAAATCAGCTGCCTGAGATAGCCAGCTCATTCTGCCTGATTTTGATACCCTTTCATGATGTCCTGAATCAGTTGCCTTGCCAATGTGAATCCCATCAAAGAGATCCTTCCCTAGTCACATATAGGCTATGTGAATCCCACCAAAGAAACCTGTAACAGGTCCTTCCCATGAGGCTCCATTGAAACTAGATGCAGCTTCTCCTTTCCTGTTGGAATAGGGATACCTATGAGTGCTGGATTCTGCTGCAAGATGGATTGATTTTAAATCAATTATGACTTGAATGGCCAAGAACAACAACAACAAGGCTGACTTTAAAAGCAAGTTTTCTGTTTTGTTTCATTCTTTTTCTACCCAACTGTGCTTCCTGAGCCACCCCGAGGCTTTGTTGCGATGGGGGCGGCATAGAAATGTTTTAAATAAATAAATAAATATGTGACTCTAAACAACGGAGTGTTTCCAGACAGTTGGCTCCTAGCAGTACTGATCAAAAGATACTATACAACTGATTCTGCATTTTCCTTCATTGTGTGTGTGTGTGTGTGTGTGGGGTATAATGGTATTGAAAGCTGTACTTTAGCACATTTCAAAGGGCCACACTTTCTGTATGTGATATGGAAAGTTAATGACTACATCTTTTTGTCTGGCAGTTGTAAAGATTTATAGCTTGTTGCAATGTTACACAACAACCTATTGTGCCATACTGAAAACCCTAGGTTCACACATATTTTTTCTACCATGGTTCTTCTTTTCCATAGTGGGAAAGAAAAGCTTTACTTTAGTGGCCATGTTCACATGTCATGACAAGCAACCTTACATAGTTTCCCCAGTGCACAGGTTTTTTTGCCTGGATGTCCCTAACAGACTATCAAGCAGTTTTTATGCCTGGTTTCCACCCTCCTCACTCACCTTTGTTCATATTTACTTTGAAGTTTTTGAATGACTGCTTAGTGACAGTTCTTTAGGACTCAAGAGCTGCTACAGGCCTGCAAAGATGTCTTTTGCCTCAAACTAAATTCCTCAAACCTCCACCACAGCCTATACCTGTACAACCAGATATAGCTTCTGGGTACAGGTATCCTATGACACCCAAGCCCTTCTCATTGTATTACTGGCTGTTTGAGTGTTTTTCTGGGTTTTTGCTGCCTGCCAAGACAGCCCCTTGGCCTAGTGAAGCCCCCTGTCCCCTGCCCCTGACCTTCACCAACCACCTAAGGTTATCCCACAGAGGAAGAACACCCATAACTTTGATTTTCCCCTCCTCCTTGCCAAGCATCACACACCAGCCAGCAGATCTTCTTCTCTCCCCACAGACTAATTTGGACCCACCTGCCGTAGCTTCACTGCTGTTTCGCAGCTGCTCTTCTCCACCTCACCAGAATCCCCAGATTCAGAAAGGGCTGGTTTGGGCCCCACTGAACAAGAGTGAGAGCCATTCCCTCCCTGCTAGGGCTTGGCACTCTGCAAATCCCACACAGGTCTCAGGCCCACTCGGGCCCACTTGCTGCCTTACAGAAGCCCCACAGAGTGGGTATGGCAGAGCCACAGTTGTATACTTTTCCCAAAATGGATCTTGCATTAACACAGTCATCACATGCAGACATTTCATTATGCTCTAACAGAGCAAGACAGACTTTGCTGGCCTTCTGTAGGGTGCCTTGTGCTGTGGATTTGAGGCAACAACTCCAGCTAGTGTTAGGCCATGTTCACTGATGTTTGATCAAGGTGACCTTGATAGTCAGCGCCGGCAAGTCCATTGCACAATGGACACAGGGTCAGGTGTGCAGGATGTGTCCAAAGAAAAGGATGGTAGGCAACGTCAATGAAGAAGGCAAATCTTTTCCTTCTAGGCTGTTTTATGTATATGAAAGTGCAGCCTGATTGAATATGACTGGACTCTTTGCACCAAATGGAGGCTGTTATTCCCACTGCTATACAGGAAGCTAAAACTGGTCGGCGCCAGGCGAAGACCTTTTTATTTAAGCAGCATTTTAAATGTTAATATTATTGAATTTTATTCGGCCAGGGCGGCTTATTTTATTTTACTGTATATATTTTAATTGTTATTGTTTTAATGTATTTTGTATTTTATTTGATGTTGTAAGCCGCCCCGAGGCCTCGGCAAGGGGCGGCATAGAAATGTTTTAATAAACAAACAAACAAACAAACAAACATCAGCTTTGCCAAGTTTAGTCTGCTTGAAAAGCCACTTCTTTCTTTTCCAGCCTTTGACCATGTGGTTCTATCTGGCAGTCTTGTTGGGCCTCTATTTCCTGCTTCGATGGTACCGTGAGAAAAAGATCGTGAGCAACCTGACAGAGAAATATGTCTTTATAACTGGATGTGACTCTGGATTTGGCAATCTGTTGGCCCGGCAACTGGACAACAGGGGCCTTCGGGTACTGGCAGCCTGTCTTACCGAGCAGGGTGCAGAGAAGCTTAGAGCGGCTACATCAGAACGGCTGCAGACCACTCTGTTGGATGTCACCAGCACGGAAAGTGTGGCCAAAGCCACCGAATGGGTGAAAAGCCATGTGGGAGACAAAGGTCAGGGCAGAATGTGCAGCAGGGGTGTTGAAACTCTGGCCCAGGGGCCAAATTGGGCTCTCCGCGGTTCCCCAAATAGCCATACTGCTTTCCCTCAGCTGGTGCTTGCTTGGTTATTTCCCAGATTTTGAACATGTTCCCTGTTCTGTAAGATTGAGATGTCCCTCCAAAGGCAACAAAGTTACTTGGGTGTTAAGCCAGGATATGCTGGAATTTGTGGGCTCACCCGCCACTGGAATGCAGCTCCTAAAACTCAGTTCCTCCCTTTGAGGACAAGGGCTTTTTAGGGCTTTTCAGGGGATCTTTCGGGCAGAGTCCTGTGCATATTCTGAGAAGTTTTATGAGCTTCAGCTCTTGCACAGTGTGTACATGCAATGAATGAAATTAAATTAATACACTTAAGACAGACTTACCCAACCTGATGCCCTTCTGATATATTTTTTAAATGCAGAAAGAAATAAGAAATAAAATGTATTTCTCTAGGTGTGTTGACAGTGCTTTAGGTTACATCTTCCAGCATTCCTGACAATTGGCCATGCTGGCTGAAGCTGATGGGAAATGAAGTCCAAAACATCTGGAGGACAACAGGTTGGGGAAGGCTGAGCTAAGGAGTCCCCCTAAATGCATAGAAACTTACCTTTGAGTGGCCCTGTTTCACTTTCATATTGATAGGAACTCAAGCACCCAGATTTGGTATCACAGGGAATAATTCTCTGTATATCTTGCTTCTTCTCGAGTGAGCTCAGGGCAGATACAGGGTTATAACTTCAGTATAAATGTTTATCCTCACAGCAGCCCTGTGAGTTAGACTGAGAGATGGCAACAGGCCCAAGATCATCCAGTCAGCTTCGTTTTGTTCTCATGCTGAGCAGAGCTGACCCACCGTCCCCTCATGACTTTACAAAGTTCCAGGGAGCTTCAGGATTGAGGCACTAAAAAAGAAAAGGGGTGCTATTCCAAGGTGCTATTCGAATAGCCGCATAGTCTGCTTATCATTATAGCTCCATATGCAGTGCCATTCCCCCTCCCCACCTGGCACCAAAATATTTTGGACCATGTCAGTTCTTCAGCATTTGTAGATCAGGCTGTGTTTTAAGGAGGGAGTGCTCAAGAAGGTGCTGTGTCTTCTCGTATTCCTGATCTTTCCCCTTCTTTTTCTGACAGGACTGTGGGGATTGGTGAACAATGCTGGTATTTCGGTTCCTGTGGCCCCCACTGACTGGTTGACCAAGGAGGATTTTAGGAAAATCCTGGACATCAACCTTCTTGGGTTGATAGATGTGACCATACACATGCTGCCTTTGGTGAGAAGAGCCAAGGGAAGGATCGTCAATGTTGCCAGTGTAATGGGACGACTGTCTATGTTTGGTGGTGGCTATTGTCCTTCCAAATATGGTGTGGAGGCCTTCTCTGACTGTCTCAGGTAACCTCTGCGAGTGTGTGCCTTCCTTCCCATATAAGTGACAACTCTTTTGTGTGCAACAAGATGCTTTCTTAAAGGGATTCTTTGTGCAAATACTACAAAATACCTCAAAAGTAAGTGTCCTCAACAATGCTATATAAAATCCAGCTCCGGGGTGATGGAAATGCTTCCAGTGATGCTTGCAGCATACACCTGGTGGTGCTTGTGTAGAGAGTTGTGGTCCAAAAAATAGGGAGGGCACCTCCCTACCATGCCTACCATGCTGTTTTGCCAGAGGCTTAGCATTGGAAACATGTTTGGGAGCCGATGCATTTGGACTGTGGAATTCACTTCCACCGGATCAGATGGCTTCCAAGGGGGTGGGTGTTGTAACCCCGCTCTTCATCGAACATGCAGCTAGGGCATGGCTCGTCACAGGTAAGAAGCATGATCAGAGTGTCCTGTTCGTGTAAGAACAAGAACCCCAACGAATGTGCACGCTATGCAAGGCTGACCACAAAGCAGCCTTTGTTGCTACGCTCTAGCATAACGTCACGCCCTGTACCCTCGCTTGCTTGCTTTAGCATAAAAAAATGTGTGCGAATGTAGCTCAGTGGATTTCCCCTATTGTTCGCTGTTATTCAAGCACCTGCATAGCCGTCGGTGTAAAAGAGTATAAAAATCCTGCCTTCAATCTGCTCAGCACCACACTCTCACGAGTGCATGGTCCCTGCCGGCAGGTAAATAAATCCCTCTCGATAATTCCAACCAGCCTCTAGTCTCATCTGTAAAATCGCGCCATACAACAGTGGGCAAAATTCATGGAGGAGAGGGCGCTCAGTGGCTATTAGCCCTGATAGTGTTATGTTACCTCCAGTGTGCTTATGTACACCATGCTGGGGCAGTGTGCTTATGTACACCATGCTGGGGAATGGTGCTGCTGTTGGGGAGTTTGAGCAGGAGGGTGTTGTTGTGCTCACGCCCTGTTTGTGGGGTCCTGTGGTTGGCCACGGAGCAAACAGAAGGCTGGACTAGATGGGACCCCTGCCCTTGTCCAGCAGGACTTTTCTTTTGTTCTTATGGTCATTTCTAGACAGCAACTAAATGTATGTATAGCTTAAAAACTTCCATGACACGGGCTTTTAAAAATGAAGTATATTATTGTTTTCTTAAAAGAATTGAAATACAGAAAAGAAAAAAAGTAAAAGAATGCCAAAGGATCTTACACAAATATACAAATGCATAACCTGCAAATTGAAAGGAAACCAAAAATTTCTACCTTTCTGTCAATTGGTACTTTGCTGAAGCTCACAAAAAAGATAATGGTAGTTCTTTAAACCAGTAAGTTTTCCAATCACTTCAAGTCAAGTATAAATAATCAATATTTTTACGAGCTTCCTTTTGTTCTATATTAAATGGCAAATAAAATAATTTCCATTTATCATTATATTCTTCAGTTGGCTGTTTAGGTAATTAGTTGATTTTTCCATCACTGCATACTCAGCCAACTTATTTTTCCAGTCTTCAGTTGCTGGAGCATACTCTGCTGTTTTCCATCTAAATGCAATCGTAATTCATGTTGCAGTTGTCATATATTTAAATAACGCTGATATAGTCTTTGAAAAAGTCTGTGACATAATATTCAAAAGCATATTCATAGCATTCTCAGAAAAGTTAACGTTAAACATTTTTTTTTGCATTTCTGCATGTATCAGCTTCTAAAACCTTTTAATTTTAGCACATATCTACCACATATGGTAGGAAGTCTCATCTACTTCTTTACATTTCCAACATTTCCCATTATAATTCTTGTCTATTTCTTCTGTATCTTTCAGAATAATGTGCCACCAAAAAATCTTATACCAATTTTTTCTTAATGCTTCACTTTATTTAATGTCCTTCTTCCATAAAGCTTCTCACTGGCAGGATGATATTTCTTCCCCAAAGTTCTGCATCCAAATTATCATACCTTTTTTTTTTTACCTTGCTGAGTTTCAGTATCAGATTGGAGTAAATGCTTGTAAAATCATCCTAACAAATTATCCTTTAGTTGCATAATCAGCTTTTCAAATTCCATCTTACCTTTCCCTGACAGGATTTCCATTTTCAGTCTTGCAACCAATATATAAGTTGGGCTTTTGACCTGCAGAACACAGTTGGTGCTTTTCCAATAACTTCCTCTGTGTAGGAAATTAACATTATTAAACTCTTGTAGTAGTATTACAATTATTTATAATAATAAGTACAATTAATATTATTGTAATTATTAATCCAATACACGTAGCTTTCCATTCATTAAAATACTGCTGTAGTCCAATCCTACAGCCCAATCCTATGCATGACTCCTCAGGAGTAAGTCACATTGTCTTCATTTAGATTCACTCCCAGGTAGGGATGTCAGATTTTGTTAAATTCATTCCTTCTGGGTTTCATAGATTGTCAAGTGCCATTTGTTCCATCATCCACTCCTTGATTTTTTAAACCATAATTTTGTTCTCCTTGCACTGATCGGCACTGGCGATCTAATATTTAAAGGGCTGTGCTACTTCTACACTCTCCAGTGAACTGGATGAAAGATTACATGAAAGATTTGGCGTATCAGTGGCTATCAACACAATAGCACCTCCCAATCAAGAGAGGGGACCTTTGGATAGTAACTGGATGCAGGCTCTGGGTGGCCACTTGGTCTTGCATTCTAAGGGCTGTGTTACAGGATCCTGCCCTTCCTTGTCTTTTCAGGCTTGAAACCCTTAACTGTGGTGTGAAGGTGTGCATAATAGAACCGGGCTATTTCCAAACTAACATCACAAACGAGAGGATCATGCACAACAACTTCAACTGCCTCTGGGAGCGGCTCCCAGAGGAGACCAAGCAGTTCTATGGGAAGTCTTTCTTGCAAAAAAGTGAGTGCCTCTTGAGGGTGAATTCAGAAATGTCCAGATGTTCTATTGCACTGTTGGTATTCCTATTGCAGCTGCGAACAGGGCATCCCAAGGCAAAAGTGACCTGATCCTATGTGTTTACTTGGAAGTATGTTCTCCTATGTCAGATAGGACTTGCATTCAGGTAAGCCTTAAAAGGTGTGCATACTCTGAAAACAAACATAATTCTGCATTAGATGGAAATTGCACATCACTGCTTATGCTCATGTGAAGGAGGAGCGGACAGTGTGTGTGCTACATGTACCAGCCCCTAGTGCCCTCCAAATACAGGGTCAGGTTTATGGAAAACATTGCGTCTGTAACTCCATGGTTACCTGAAGTATTGTTTCCTCCCATGTATACCTGCCCAGACCCTAGGATCACCTTTAGCGGTCCTTCTGAGGGGGCACCTGCTAAGAGAAGTGAGGTGGGGGGCTACAAGGGAGATGCTATTTTTTGTTGTGTCACCCCAAATGTAGAATGAACTTGCCAGAGAAGCCCTGCTGGCACCTACATTGTCCTTATTGGTGCCAGGTGAAGCCCTTTTTATGTTCCCAGGAATTTGCCCAGGAATTTTAGTTTCACATTATTTTAAATTATTTATTGTATTTTAAATTTTTGTACTGCTGCTAGAGATTCCCTTCTGTTTTATACTGCTGTTTGGACTATTTTATACTGTATTTTATGTTTTACAATCTTTTGAATTGTTGTGAACTGCCAGGAGAGCTTTGGCTATAGGTAGTATAAAAATGTAATCAATATATGAAATGGTCCAATTTTGCTTGTTTGTAAGCTATTTTTGACCCTTTTGGCATTGTGGCTACTATGGAGCATCAAGCCTAGTGCTACAGATGCATCATCATCATCATCATCATCATCATCTCCCCCTGGGAGTGAGGATCAGCCCATTGGAGGGCCTCGGCAACTCAGATCTCCAACAACCAACTGCCTGAGTGCGAATTGCCAGCAAGAGGTGTGGGAGGGCTGATTTTTTCTGTATCCTGCAGCCAGTCATTACCAGTTCTGCATGCAAATTGAAAATGAAAGCCCCTTGGAAATGTTTCACGGAGAATTGGGGGACTCTGTGGAATGGAGTGAGCTGTGGCGTGCAGGCAAAGAAGGAGGATCCCAAACCATCAGGCAGAGAGACCTTCCACAAGCAGAGCTCTTTTTCTTGCAGAAGGCAAATCTGGATCCAATCTTGGGACTCCAGGAATAAGCATATTGCTCCGAATAAGTCATCCAAATCCAACAGATCCAGCAGAACAATTTTTATTTATCTGTTCTGAATATGTTATCCTGTCTTTCCAAAAAAGTATCCAAGGCAGTAAATCACAATAACAGCAGCATAACAAAAAGAGTACAAATACTACCATTGGTAATAAAAATATTGTTTTTGGCATAACTTCCTGGTTGTGGCCCGCCTGGTGCCAAGTTTGCCATCTTTTCAGCACCAGGTTAAGACAGCCCTCTTTGTAGAGGCCTTTAAAGACCTCCCTGGTCGTTCAGGGGACTGATACAATTAGCCAGGTGCCTTTTACTCCTGACTGGGTCTTTTTAATTGTCTTCTAATGTTCTTTTATGTTCTTTTAAGTTAATTTTTAATTCTTACAGTTTTATCTATTGCATATTATTGTTTTAATACTTTGTTGTAAACTGCCCAGAGAGATTCAGCTACAGACAGTATAGCAGTGAAAATAATAATCACCATCAAAAATAAATAAAAAATAAATCTGTGCGCCCTTAAGGCCTAGTGGAGACACCATGAGGGATGGAGTTGCCAGTGTACATGAATGGTAGGCAGCAGAGGTGCCTAGGATGTGGACTTCTTGAAATCCTCTTGAAATCTCCTCTTTGGAAAAGCCCTTAGAAAGTGAGCTGTAAGGAACAAAGCAAGGTGCTCTGGTAAAGTTGAGTTGCTGTACCCAGCTTTCCTCAGTATGGCGCCCTCCAGCTGTGTTGAGACTGCAGCTTCCATCATCCCCATGCTGTCGAGGGGTGGATGGGTGTTCTAGTCCAAGGACTTCTGGCAGGTGCCTTGTTGCGGAAGGTTGTGCCAGGCCCAGTGAAGGGACTGGGAGTAGTACCGCGGCATAGCTGTGCTCGAAGGCAGTGCCTGGATGGGAGATATTGAGATGCTCCCCTGCCAGCTGTGCTGGGCAAGATACACTCTCTGGCCAGAGCAACCTGGGCAGCAGCAGCAAGCGAGTACCTTCCTCTGCAAAGAGCCCTGACTGCTTGAGTGGGAGGGGAGGACACTTTGTCTGCACACCAACCTATTGTGTCAAATAGCTACTTTTTTAGATGGAAGTCAAAGACTCTGCTTGCCTCTCATAGCTGCCTGCAGGTACACAGAAATGCACATGGGGAGGACAGTTTGCGCACCTGAAGAAAAGAGGGCTGCTGTTGAATGAATTCACACCTGCTGTGAAGGCTAATTTGTCCTGTGTTTTCTCTCTCCCTCCCCCCCTTTCTCCCCTCCCCCCTTTCTCCCCTCCCCCCACCATTTTTGTCTTCCTTTGTAGTAATTGAGGCAACCTCTAAAATGCAAAGGCACTGCAGTCCCGATCTCTCTCTGGTTTCCAACTGCATGGTACATGCCCTGACTGCCGTTTACCCTCGGTTTCGCTACACAGCTGGCTGGGACGCCAAGCTCATTTATATTCCTCTGAGCTATATGCCAACTTGGCTGACTGACCGAATACTCACCAGCCAGTACATCAAGCCTGAGCAGTCCTGTTAGGATTGTGGGATTAAAAAATGTAAAGAACAGAGGTTGGAGGGTTTTTTGTGGTCTTTTTCCAGTTCACAACTCAACCACAATTCACAAGAATGACCCATGGGTTCTCTTCAAGGGTTGTTTATGGATAACAAGGGTTGTTTATGGATAACAAGCCATGATTTATGAGCACAGCTGAATTCAGACAATACTTTTGCCCACTTTTCAACAATAGCCCACAGTTCAAAACAGCCCGTGAGCTATTGTGGATTATTGTTTTGTCTGAACACAGTTGATGAATGCCTGGGCTGGATTCTGCCCTGCAGGTGGAATCTCTGTTTTGTTTTTTCCTAATTGCTTTTCAACCCTTTTAAAGTCTTGCATGGTTTTGGTGAAGCCCTTCTGGTTGCATGGCAGCTTATTTTCAAGCTACGTATATCCCATGTTGGCTTATACCTATCATGTCTGTTAACAGGAGGGGGTGTCCTGCTGTTCTTCCCCGTGTTTCCTTGGCATTTGGCTGTCATTGTTTTCTCATCCCCTATGGTACAGAGGGAGGCGATGTCCACCCCAGTCCTGCCTCTCAAGCTACCTCAGGGCAAGGGCATCTGAAGCTGCCTTATCCCAGTTCAGAACATGGATCCTCTAGCTCAGCACAATTGAATGTGGCTGTCCAGAGTTCCATGAAGAGGTCTCTTCCCAGGTCCTTGGAACTGGAGATGGTGGAGATACCCCATTCCCATGAATGCCTCAGATTTCTAGTGCTTTTGTAAGTCTCAGTTTATGGCTTCACACAACACAACAAGCAACCCTTCATGGATACCATGGTTTGCATTTTTTAACCATGGCAGACAATCAAGTGGTTTCTACTTTATCCTGGTTTCCATCCTCCCATGGTTGGCATCAGCCACTGCACCTGAAAGCTGCACTGGTCCTTGCTTGTGGCTCCTGCTTCTTCCTCATTGGTCCAGACATAGAGGTGGGGGGCTGGAGTGGCTCCTGAAGTTACATACTATGGAAATCATGATTCTTCGTTCAGACAACATGGGAAGCCATGGGGGTACAAAGAAAGCATAGAACAAAGTACTGTTTCGTGTAGTCATTTCTAAACTTACCCTGGTGAAATCCCATGATAAGGTTCAGGCAACCCAATATACCAACAATAGATCACAAAAATTTAGACTGAATTGCCTCCAAGGGAAAGAAGTGTTTATATATACATTGCTGAGGTTCATAAAGTAATTGAGCCATTACCTTAGTCTAAAAATTTTAATTGCCATGAAAATTTGAGAGCATGCTTTCAAGAAAAAAATGGCAGATGGATGGCAGAAAATGTTTGTTTGTTTGTTTTACATCTTGCATGGTAAGATGCATTATTTGAGCTCTCTAAAGACCAGATGCTTGAAATCCTACTCCAAATATTTACCAGTCTTGACCTGCTCAGTGTCATGGGCACTGATCCTCTATTTACGGGATGTATCTGTTCAAAAAGACCAAAATTGTGCCCCTTTGCTAGTTTATTCTGAACTGCTCCTTGATGCTGAAAAGGCCTCCCATGCAGCCCTCCTCAACTCCCTTGTCTTTCAGTACGAGACTTTCTGTCCTCTCCCACAAGACTTTCCCCAGTCTGGCCTTCAATTGACAAAAGTTGGCCCTTGTGAAGTCCCAGCTTCTAATACTTGTCCTGCCACTCATCCCAATTCCCCTGATCTCAAAGCAAAGGATGGAGTGATCACTCGCATCCAGAGCTCCCCTAATCTGCACCCCCATCTATCAGCTTCTCCCTGTTGGTCAAGACCAAGTAAAGGACATCCCACACCCCTTGTTGCCTTCTGGATCCTCTGTGTGAAAAACCCTCCCTCTATAGCTTCTAGAAA
Organism: Varanus komodoensis; assembly: GCF_004798865.1. Classification (NCBI taxonomy): domain Eukaryota; kingdom Metazoa; phylum Chordata; class Lepidosauria; order Squamata; family Varanidae; genus Varanus; species Varanus komodoensis. The sequence goes on from NW_025335954.1 coordinate 4,798,776, forward strand.
CTTCCCAGTCCAATCAAGAGACCTTCACACGTGGTCTTCCCAAGATCCAACCCATCGTCTTCCATTGGGAGAGCCTTCCCAAGCGATCAATGGTGGAGTGGGCCGACCTAAAGCCAGCTTGTTTCTCAACTAATGCATTCTCACTGTCAAGCCATTCCTACGGTTTCCAACACAAATGCCTGGCACAGAGCTTACTTTACTTGCTAAGCAAAATGGACAATAATTAGAAGGATCATCCTTGCATCCCTTTTGATATATCGGGATGATGATGGCCAGGCACCAGTCTGGGATTATGTGTGCAGAACTGACCAATAGATGTAAAAAGTGCACCCAAAACTGGAACACACCAATCTGTACTATTTTTTATGAGTTCTACAGGATATAGTCTATCTCAGAAGAATTCTTCCCATGTTTAAACGAAGTGCCTAATTTTTTATTTCTTGGAGTGAGAGTGGCTGCCATGAAGTGAGTTTTGGGGGTTACTAAAGAATCTGACCCTGCAGAGTAAGGTACACTCAAGTGAGTATACCTGTCAATCTGCAGGTGACAGCAAGCAAGACATTTTAGGACTAAATTTTTATATGTTTTGGTAACCACTTCAGATGACTTCATGGCAATTATTTTGCTGTAGCATTCAATGGCTCTGCCAGAACTAAGCAAGTTAGCATTTCTCTAATTTAACTTGCTGAACCATCTAACTTTTTTGTGATCATCATCAAATATATTAACTATTCCTAACTTACCTGTCAGGTGAATTGCCATAGATCTAGTTTTGAACTTAAGGAAAATGGGTAAGTGGTCACTATCCCAACTTTTAAATGGATCAACTCATCCAAGCAAACTATGTAAACTCAAACCACAGTCCGCTGCGCTAGCCCCTTTCTCTGTAGCAAGTAGATTCTTCAGGGCAGTCACCACAGATCGCTCCATTAAGAATAAGCCCTGACCAAGCTTATTTATTGATCTCTTTCAGGATGGACAACCTCAGCAATAATTGCCTTCTTTTCTCAAGAGCACTGAAGCTGTCAGTGAGCATTAGTTCTCCTTTGGTAGAAAGGCACAGGTGTGCTTTGCTGCTTTCATTCCTATCAGCCTCAGTGAAGAGATCTCTGCTTGAGCTGACTTTGGTCAGTCAATCAACAGATGCTAAGGATGGATCATGAGTTGAATTAATTTAACTAATTGGTTTCCCCCTGGGTGGATCCTTATTTAGGGAGCCAGCAGGAAAACAATTTTGGTTCTGTAAAGGTCCAGGTAGGATAACCTTTGAGATGTCCCTGAGGTGTCTCCTAACACTTGTAACCTTTCTTCTTCTTTTCTTAAAATCTTTTGAAATTTATTTTCACAAAATAGAATAAGAAAGAGAAAGAAATACAGAAAAGGAAGGTGCCAAGGGTCAATCCACAAATCTAGTATGTGACATCAAAATTTAAACACATTTTTTTAAAAAGCGAAAATCAGTCATAATCCCATCAAAACAATTCAATTCTCAATCAAAATTTGTTCAGTTTACAGAATTAGCTATGAATTAAATCATTGTTTTGACTTTAGAAATTACTGACATTTATAAAAACTACATTTTCTTTAACAGTTACTTAAATTGTTCATGATAAACTTTCCATCTTTGAGTAAATTCATTGACTGGCCTTCTGCTTATGTGACTAGTTAATTTCACCATTGTTGCATAGTCAGCTAACTTGTCTTTCCAATCTACAACAGGTGGACACTCTTCAGCTTTCCACTTTGAAGCAATTATTACTCTTGGTGCTGTTGTCATGTATTTAAATAACTCTGCCATAATTTTTGGGACAGTCTTTGGTACAATATTCAATAGCATATTCCTGGCATTCTGATGGAGCCTGATTAGCTTAACTAACGCCATTTGCTTTTTGTATAACTGCTTGCTTTGGAGAGGGAAAATGCGGAGGCAAAAGAATGTTGATAAAGAGGCAGTGAGTATAGAAAGACCCCCAAGCAAGGACTGGCACGCAGTGATCACGCTCCCCCGTGAGGGTATTGAATGTAGATAAGGGGCCTGCACGAGGCCAGGCATGCAGTGGACATGCAGACCCCGCAAGGGATGGGGTAAAGGGTCAGGCAGACCCTGAGAGGGGATTGGGTGAGGGAACAATGGGGGTGAGATTAAGTGGAAAAAGAGGAAAAAGCAGGAATGTGTGTGTGTTGCTGCCTGCCTGCGTGGTGGCTTTGCTCAGCTGAATAAAGAAACTGAATGAATCTCTGCCTGGCTGAACCTCATTGGCACTCGGTTTAGTGGGTCTGTAAGTCACCTGGCTAGCAGGGACACCAACAATTCATTGGAAAGTCATTTTTAAGTATTTTCTGCATTTCCATGTGTATCTGTTTCCAGAAACTTTTAATTCTATAACATGTCCACCTCATATGGTAGAAAGTCTCTTTATGTTTCTGACATTTTCTATTATAGTTCTTATTGATTTTCTGTATATCTTTTGGGGTAATGTACCACTGAAAATAAGTCTACAGCAAACTATGTTTTCTCTTGGCTTGCAATGGATTCTGTATCTTTCGTTCATAAGGCTTTCCATTGATGAGATTGTATTTCTTCAAAATTCTGCATCTAACTCTGCATACATATTTTACCTTGTTGAGTTTCAGTACCATGTTTAAGCATTAGTTTATAAATTCTTCCTAGGAGGTGATCTGTTTGACATTTAATTATAATTTCAAAATCAATGAGATTCCTTATTATGCTTTTTCCTGTTTGAGTTTCCTTTTTTAATCTTGAGACCAATTGGTGATAGAGGAACCATTCTATATTTTGTCCTTCATCTTTTAATTCTTGCCAGGACTTAATTGGTCAATCATGTCTCCATATGTTATAAGATTATTTTTTCTCAAACTTTTCTATAGTATACTTATATTGGAAAAATAAAAGAAGAGGTTGGAGGGCTAATTCTTCTTTTCATTGGCTGTCAATGTTTATTAGGCCATCCCTAAATACATGGCTGTTATTTAGGATCAGTGCTTTTTAAAAAGGATTCTTTGGTCCGTAATTGATTATGTATTCCTTCTTCAGGATCTGCTATCACCAATTTCAGTAATCTTTCATTAAAATTAAACATCCAATCTGTAATCCAGACTAGGCCAGCTGCATAATAATATAGTTTAATGTTAGGTACTGCGAGGCCTCCTCTCTTTTTTTGGTCCTGTAAAACTTTGAATCTAATCTTTGGCTTTTTTTTCCTTTTCAGATAAAAGCATTTGATTGTCTTTGCCATTCTTATAAGGTTTTTCCCTGTATTGAAATTGGTAACATCTGAAATAAAAAAAATAACTTTGACAATGCAGTCATTTTTATGATGAAAATTCATCGCAGCCATTGTTGTTGTTGTTGTTGTTATTATTATTATTATAACATTTCTA
>NW_025335954.1:4802277-4804996 GCF_004798865.1 Varanus komodoensis
AAAAAAATTAGTGCATCAGGAAGACCTGGTGTTTTGGCAAAATGCATTCTTTGATATTTTTGTAGCCAGAAAACCTTCATCCTTTGTAAATGCACCTCCATGGTATAGAAAGATAGGTGCTGTCCCCTTTTAAACAAGTCTCTAATGAGGAAAAATCTCCTGTCCCTGGAGTGACTCTCGTTGGCCTTGTATCCCTCAATGCAATCATAAGTCCCTTTTTTCCCTCTCTTCAGTTTTTCCCCTTTCACCCTTTTTAGTGGTGCGGCGAGAGCACTTTTTGCAATTTCCAAGGTGACAGCCAGCACAAAAAGCACTGCCAAGGTGCCTAGCACTTTCTGCCCCCTTAAAAACAAACATGAGAAATTTGCAGTGTTTTAATCCTGTTTTAGAGTTGTGAAGGACAGAAATGGATTCTTGTGGAGTCCAAATTGGAAATCCTCACCTGGACAGTGCCCTCAGAGGGTCTACTTTTGGTGTCACAAATACAGACCCAAAGAGGCTGCAAATATTTTTTTTTCTTGGTTGCTGACTGATTAGTTTACTTTGCACTCCCTTGAGAACTGTCCAAGTGTGAACTGTCAAGGGAGAGCAAAGCCAAGAGTAATATTTACTCATGAAGGGGAATCACCAGTAGATCGCTCCCTTTATGGCAAGATCATTCAGTGCTTTGGCCAGACCTGATTCTTTTTACTGTCCTCATACTTTTTCACTCTAGTTCCTTGGGAAAGTGCAACTCACCACATTTATGGGAGCACAGAGCATGCTTTCTGTTAAAATGGGATGTTTGGTAGGGTTAATCAGAGTTTTTTTGATGAGCATACTTATTTGTATGTCCCGGTTAAAAAAAAGAAACCCAACCCTGGGAAGACCAATGAAACCCCCTGTTTTAAAATGAACCTTAAATAGTGATCTCCAAAGCAATGCTGGGGCAAGGGGGGAAAAGATGCTGTGAGTTTAAAAGGCCTGTGATCACAGCAGAGAAAGGAGACCTGGCAAGGTTAACTGCCAAGTCTGCTGGGAAAACCATCTGAAGGAACTGGTGGGAGGGAGAGGAGGTGAACTCACAGGGAGCTCAATCATTCTTCGGGTTCACCATGGGTTACCCGTGAACAACCAGCCCACCTCTGGTTATTTGCAAGGTGGCTTACCGTGATGTACAAACATAGCCAATGTGTACCAAAGAAGGCTGGTGGGGTCTGTGGCATGCCGATTGTCTATGCCAGTGGTTCCCAAACGTTTCTGAGCTGCTGCCCGCTTTCCTCTTTGGCAACGAACACTAGCATCCCCGCGCCTCTTTCTTTGTATTAGATCTATTGCTCTACTACAAATTTTAAACAATCACAGCCTCCTTTCCACCACCCGCAGGAAGGGTGGCATTACCCACTCTTGGAATCATTGCTCAATGTGCTCAACAATATTCTCTCTAAGTGTGGGCAAGTTTGCATTCTGTCTCCTCATAAAAGTTTTGCTACTGATGATATCTGGGTTTGACATCAGTGAATCATATTCATTAAGCAGGCCTAAACTAGCACCAGTTACAGCTGGCAAGAGTGGCTGATACAAAGAGGAGTTCCATTTATTATTTATTTTATTTATTTAAAACATTTTTATGCCACCCCCGTCGCAACTAAGCCTTGGGGCGGCTCACAACAAAAGCAAAATACCTAAATATAACAATTATACAAGTAAAAATTAAAACCTGGTGCATCTCGGCTTAAAAGATTTAAAATCCTATAAATACAAAAAAATTAACAATTAAAATGAGTTTTAAATAAAAAGGTCTTAGCCTGGCGCCGAAAAACAATTAACGACGGTGCCAGACGGACCTCTCTGGGGAGCGCATTCCATAGATGGGGCGCCACTGCAGAGAAAACCCTCCTCCGGGTACTCACCCTCCTAATATCATTCACAGAGGTTTCCCGGAGAAGGGCATCTGTTGCTGATCTCAAGGGGCGGGAGGGCATATATGGATGCAAACATTCCTTTAGATACCCAGGTCCCAAGCCGTTGAGGGCTTTATAGGGCATAACCAACACCTTGAATTGGGCCCGGACTTCAATTGGGAGCCAGTGGAGCTGACGGAGAACTGGGGTTATATGAGAACAACGTCCAGTCCCCATCAGCAGCCCGGCAGCTCTATTCTGCACCAACTGAAGTATCTAGACCGTCTTCAAGGGTAGCCCCACGTACAGCGTGTTACAGAAATCTAATCGGGAAGTTACCAACGCGTGTGTCACTGTCGCCAGGCAGTCGTTCTCCAGGAAGGGACACAGCTGATGGATCAGCTGAAGCCGAAGGAAGGCGCTCCTCGCCACCGCCATCACCTGAGCTTCTAGAGACAACTCAGGGTCGAGGAGCACTCCTAAGCTGTGAACCCTGTCCCTCAGAGGGAGTGCAGCCCCATTTAGGACAAGGCCCAAGTCCCCCATCCTGAGGCCCAAACCACCCACCAACAGGACCTCCATCTTGTCTGGATTGAGCTTCAGTTTATTGGCCCTCATCCAGCCCATTACCTCGGCCAGGCACCGGTTCAGCACAGGCACTGCCTCACCTGGATTGGTGGAAAACGAGAAGTAGGGCTGGGTATCATCAGCGTACTGATGATTCCACAGCCCACACCTCCTGATGACCTCTCCCAGCGGTTTCATGTAGATGTTGAATAGCAAGGGGGACAAAATGGACCCCTGCAGAACGCCATGGCAGTTATGCCATGGAGTTC
>NW_025335954.1:4805096-4942251 GCF_004798865.1 Varanus komodoensis
CCGGTTCAGCACAGGCACTGCCTCACCTGGATTGGTGGAAAACGAGAAGTAGGGCTGGGTATCATCAGCGTACTGATGATTCCACAGCCCACACCTCCTGATGACCTCTCCCAGCGGTTTCATGTAGATGTTGAATAGCAAGGGGGACAAAATGGACCCCTGCAGAACTCCATGGCATAACTGCCATGGCGCAGAGCCATAGTCCCCCAGCACCACCTTCTGGAATCGGCCATTGAGATAGGAGCAGAACCACTGCCACGTGGTGCCTCCAACTCCCAATTCCGCTAGCCTATCCAGAAGGATACCATGGTCGATGGTATCGAAAGCCACTGAAAGGTCCAGGAGAACTAACAGGGACACGCTCCCCCTGTCTCTCTCCCTGCACAGGTCATCGTACAGGCAGATTCAGTGCTGTACCTGGGTCTGAAGCCAGACTGAAATGGGTCCAGATAATCAGTTTCATCCAAGAGTGCTTGGAGTTGTCCCGCCACCACCTGCTCTAGCACCTTGCCCAGGAACGGGATGTTGGCCACCGGTCTATAATTGGCGGCCACCTCTGGATCCAGGGATGCCTTCTTTAGGACTGGCCAGACTACCACCTCCTTTAAAGGGGCAGGTACCTGACTGTCTCTTAAAGAGGCGTTGACCACCTCCAGGATCCAGGTCCCAATCCCGTCCTTGGCTTTCTTAAGTAGCCAGGATGGGCATGGGTCTAGTAAGCAGGTGGTAGGGCGTACTTGTCCAAGCACCTTGCCCACATCATCAGGCTGCAACAACTGAAATTTATCCATTAATTGGGGACTCGACGGCATCGTTGGCATCTCCCCAGTAGAATCTGGTTCAATAGTAGAGTCAAGCTCGTGACGAATCTGAGCGATTTTCTCCCTGAAATGCTTGGCGAAGTCATCACAGTGGGCCTTCAAGGGTGGCACGAGATCTTTCTTTGGGCCCAGATGTATCAGCCCCAGCACCACCCGAAAGAGCTCCGCCGGACGGCATTGTGAGGAGGCAATGGAAGCAGAGAAGAATTTCTTCTTCGCCATCCTCACCGCCACAGCATAGGCCTGATAGTGGGCTCTTAAGTGTGTTCAGTCAGATTCATCCCGTGATCTCCTCCACCTACGCCCTAGACGTCTCCCAACCCGCTTCATCGCCCGTAATTCAGGTGTGTACCAAGGAGATGAACGGGCTCTGCCAGGTGGGAGAGGACGCTTGGGAGCGATCGTGTCAATAGCCCTGGTCATCTCCCCATTCCACAGTTCAACCAGGGCATCGACAGGATCACCAGCCTTGTCAACCGGAAAATCCCCCAGAGCTTTCAGGAATTCATCAGGATCCATCCGGCTCCGGGGGCAGACCAGCACAATCGGGTCTGCACCCTTACAGAGGGAAAGGCCGCTCTCAAGCTCAAACCTTATGAGGAAGTGATCTGACCATTTGTGGCTATGCCCCATGCCTTGGGGAGTAATAAGCATATTCCCATGTGACATAAACAGCAAAGCCATGTTTATCAAGAATCCTGTTTTAGAGTAGTGTGTGCCTTAAGTTCAGGGTGTAGCAGTTCTTCCACCCATGTTGAGGCTACTTGCTTGAAGATTTGTTCTGAGGGGAAGATGAGCCCAAGCCAGTGGGCATGTGCCCTTCGTTTGCCTGTTTTTAAAATTTTAAAATTCTTTACAACATTCATGTTCTTGTTCAAATATTAGAAATAGTTAGAAACAGAGAGGTGATATAAAAGTGCAGTGTATACGATCCTGTGTCCTTTTGACAGAGCAATAACAACTTGAAGAAGTGGAAGGAGGACGGTAGTCCTTGCCAGCTGATAGTTCTTATCAGCTGTGGGAGGATTCAAGGAAAAGATACACCAGTAGTGCTATCTGACACTTTCATAAATAAGATGAAATTTGAGGTAATCAAGAGCCAGGCTTGCAGGTGATAATCAAATTATCCAGTCTAAGTAAACCAAGAAGAGCTCTAAGAGGCTCTCTCCCAACTGGTTTGTGGATCACAAAATATCTCTATCAACTAGTACAATGTTACATAACGTGAGGTAAAGTATAAAAGTTCTTTTACGTACAGATTGTAGATTAACTGGGAATTATGGGAACTGTAGCCTAACAAATCAGTTTTGATATTCATGGAGATGTACATAATACATTAGAATGTAAAGTTACCCTCTATGCTGATGACCTATTATCATTTATGCTGGAACTCTTGTCATCAGTTCCAGCTTAGATGCAGACAATTAATGATTTTGGACACTTACTTGGTTATTCTATTAACCGGCCAAAGTTGGAACATGCCTATTGGAGATAATACACCTAGGGGTGAGATGGCCCTTGTCGTAATCCTTCCCTGCAAGCATTCACAGGCTTCCTCTTGTGCTCGGCCCGATCTTCCAAAGTGAGCCGATTCCACGAACACTCACAGAGCCCTGGTTGTGCAAGCAGCAACCTTCTCCCACAGCAGCTGCAGCAGGAAAAATGCCAGGCCTGCAAAAGCTGGGAAAGCAGCTGTAGCTGGCGCAGAAGAGGACTGCTTGCCTGGTGAGTGGAGTCCCTCCTGACCAGTCTTCTTCAGTACAAGTCACAGCTGCACAAATGGCTTACGCAGCACGTGGGACTTGATTCCAGGCAAGGTGCATGGGGCTTGCTTGCTAGGAACTTGAGTTCTGGGCTGCTACAAAGCAGATTGGAGTCTGGGAAGCTGAACCCAGGGGATCCAGTGGATTCCCCCACCCACCCCCCAGATGAATTCCTAAATACACCCCTCAGAGTGTTAACTATCATTTTATACTTTGTGCTGAGTTTATTAATTATTTGAGAATACTTGTTCCAAGAGATATATAGTCAGTGATTAAGTACATTTGAATAAGTTGAGAATAAGGTCTCAAGAGACATTGACAGATGGGCATCTATAAAGTTAAGTCTATGGGTTAGGATAAATAGACTTAAAATGAATATTAATGCCTCAAATTGTTTATGTTTTACATGGTATTACTATATTTACACCTGGCAAGTATTTCCAGAACCTTAATGTTTTGTTTTCTTGGGAATCAGTGAACTAAAATGGAAAGGAATTGGTGAATTTATCTCAGATGACCATCATATATACTACTGCGGGCAAGAATCCCTCAGAAGCAATGGAGTAGCCTTCATAGTCAATAAAAGAGTAGGAAAAGCAGTACTGGGATACAATCTCCAAAGTGACAGAATGATCTCGGTTCGAATCCAAGGAAAACCATTCAACATCACAATAGTCCAAGTCTATGCCCCAACCACTGGTGCTGAAGAGGCTGACGTTGACCAGTTCTATGAAGGCCTACAACACCTTCTAGAATTAACACCAAAAAATGATGTCCTTATCATCATGGGGGATTGGAATGCTAAAGCTGGAAGCCAAAAGATAACTGGAATAACAGGCAACTTTGCCCTTGGAGTACAAAATGAAGCAGGGCACAGGCTGGTAGAATTTTGTCAAGAGAATACGATGGTCATAGCAAACACTCTTTTCCAACAACCCAAGAGATGACTCTACACATGGACATCACCAGATGGTCAACACAGAAATCAGATTGACTATGTGCTCTGCAGCCAAAGATGTAGAAGCTCTATATAGTCAGTAAAATCAAGACCAGGAGCTGACTGTGGCTCAGATCATGAGCTTCTTGTTACAAAATTCAGGCTTAAATTGAAGAAAGTAGGGAAAAGCACTAGGCCACTCAGGTATGACCTAAATCATATCCCTGATGAATATACAGTAGAGGTGACAAATAGATTTAAGGAATTCGATCTGATAAACAGAGTGCCTGAAAAACTATGGGTGGAGGTTTGCAACATTGTACAAGAGGTAGCAACTAAAGCCATCCCAAAGGGGAAAAAAATTCAAAAAAACAAAATGGCTCTCTGAGGAAGCTTTAAACATAGCTGAGGAAAGAAGGGAAGTGAAAAGTAAGGGAGAAAGGGAAAGATACACCCAACTGAATGAAGAATTCCAGAGAATAGCTAGAAGAGAGAAGAATGCCTTTTTAAATGCATAGTGCAAAGAAATAGAGAAAGACATTAGAATGGGAAAGACTAGAGATCTCTTCAAGAAAATGGGAGATATCAAGGGAGGAAAGATATCTTTCCTTTGCAAGATACCATGCAAAGATGGACATGCTAAAGGACAAAAATGGCAAGGACCTAACAGAGACAGAAGATATTAAGAAGAGTTTGCAAGATAACACAGAAGAACTATACAAGAAAAATTTTAATGTCCCTGATAATTACAATGGGGTGGTTGCTGACCTCGAGTCAGACATCCTGGAATGTGAAGTCAAGTGGGCCTTAGGAAGTCTGAGCAACAACAAAGCTAGTGGAGGAGACAGTATTCCAGCTGAGCTATTCAAAATCCTAAAAGACGATGCAGTTAAAGTGCTACACTCAATAGGCCAGCAAATTTGGAAAACTCTGCAGTGGCCACAGGATTGAAAAAGGTCAGTTTACATTCCAATTCCAAAGAAGGGCAATGCCAAAGAATGTTCAAACTACTGTACAATTGCACTCATTTCACATGCTAGCAAAGTTATGCTCAAAATCCTACAAGCTAGGCTCCAGCAGTATGTGGACAGAGAACTACCAGAAGTATAGGCAGGGTTTCAAAGAGGCAGGGGATCTAGAGATCAAATTGCCAGCGTACGCTGGATCATGGAGAGCTAAGGAGTTCCAGAAAAACAACTGCTTCATTGACTGTGCTAAAGCCTTTGATTGTGTGGATCACAACAAATTGTGGCAAGTTCTTAAAGAGATGGAAGTTCCAGACCATCTTATTTGTCTCTTGAGAAACCTATATGCGGGTCAAGAAGCAACAGTGAGAGTTGGACATGGAACTACTGATTGGTTCAAAATTGGGAAAGGAGTATAGCAAGACTGTATACTGTCCCCCTGCCTATTTAACTTATATGCAGAGCACATCATGAGAAAGGTGGGCCTAGATGAATCACCAGTTGGAATTAAGATTGCTGGGAGAAATATCAACAACCTCAGATATGCAGATGATACCACTCTCATGGCAGAACATGAAGAGGAACTAAAGAGCCTCTTGATGCGGGTGAAGGAGAAGAGCACAAGAGTTGGCTAAGAAAACTGAGATCCTGGCATCCGATCCTCTCACTTTCTGGCAAATAGATGGGGAAGAAATGGAAGTAGTGACAGATTTTATTTTCTTGGGCTCCAAGATCACTGCAGACACTGACTGCAGTCAAAAAATTAAAAGACATTTGCTCCTGGGGAGGAAAACTATGGCAAATCTAGACAGCACACTAAAAAGCAGAGACATCACCCAGCCAACAAAAGTTTGTATAGTCAAAGCTGTTTTCCCATTTGTAATGTACAGTATGTCTGTGAAAGTTGGACCATAAGAAAGGCTGAGCGCTGAAGAATTGACACCTTTGATTTGTGCTGGAGAAGACTCTTGAGAGTCCCTTGGACTGCAAAGAAATCAAACCAATCATTCTTAAAGGAAATCAACCTCTTCAGAAGGTCAGATACTGAAGATGAAACTTAAATACTTTGGCCATCTAATGAGAAGGAAGGACTCACTGGAGAAGAGCCTAACGCTAGGAACGATTGACGGCAAAAAGAGAAGGAAATAGCAGAGGTTGAGTTGGCTAGATGGAGTCACTGGGGTGGTGGGTGAGGGCTTGGGTGAACTCTGAGGGATGGTAGAGGACAGGAGAGCCTGGAGGAATGTTGTCCATGGAGCCGTGATGGGTTGGCCATGACTTTTGAGACTAAACAAATGTTTTGTTTGGTAAATTTTTATGGGGCTCCACACTACCTGGAATATCTGTGAAGAAAATGAAACTTTCAATCAAAGAGGATGGATTTGAACTTCCTGACTTTTCCACATAGACATGCACTAGATCTTGCTGTTTCTCATTTAGATTAGAGTCTGCCCCCTGGTCAGTTTTAGGATCTTCTTTTCTGGATCCTCTTCTCAAATGGATTGCATCAGGCTCTCATTATAGCAAAACAGATTTTGCCGCTGCTCCAGTTGAGGCAGCTTGAGAGCTGTGGCATATGTTTTCTTGGCTATTTGCAGTTTGACATATTTTCATGTGCAAAATTAACTTCATGGGGAAATCTGGATTTAAAGATTGGCAAGAAACATTAGTTTGGCAGATCTGGATGAACAGGCTGTGTTTTACTTTGCATCAGCTTGTCCATCCTGAGGACAACTGTGTGTGATTTTTTCATTGCATGTTAAACACAAATTGCCAGCAACGACTGCATGGCAATATATGCAGTGGAAACTGCTTAGAATCTGGGTCTGCTCCTGCTCTTTTTAAAGCTTCAAAGCTGCCTGGGCTATTGGGATTACTGACTGAGCCCAAGCAGCTACATCGTTCTACAATGCATGCGTAATAATGTCCACTGTTGGTGCATAAATACGAGTCACAAGATTTCATCCAGGAATTGAATAATGAACTACAGCATCCCATTTTGTCCAATCAGTAGAGTGCTTAGTTATCTCTCGGGGGATCATGGATCTTAGGCTACATTAAATTCAGCTGAACATGACATTGCAAGTATACCAGGTGCCATAATGTCTCTTCATTATGGACTTTATTAAATCAGCCAATTGTCGGAGGTGCAATGCTTCTTCTCTTCGTATGGCTTGGCCATGCCCCAGTGGCAGCTTCCTTTTGAAAGAAAATCATAAGTAAGTGAGACAAATCTTGTGGTGGAAAATTCTTCAGTAGTTAAGGATACACATGTCCTTATCTACCCACCTCTTGGAATTTAATGAGAGGTCAATTTTTATTTTATTTATTTTTATTTATTAAAACATTTTTATGCCGCCCCATTCACCGAAGCCTCGGGGCGGCTTACAACATTAAGTTGTAATTCAACTGTAATTCCACTGGATTTTCCACACCCTTTTGCTATCTAAAAGACTGATTCTACAACACAGGAAGAATGAACTGCCACCTGCAAGAGCATAATAGGTGAAGGATTTAATGAAACTTTTGATCTTTGAACATTTTGGTTTTGTATTGCACAGTGAGCTATATGCCACAGAGAGCCAGTGTAGTATAAGAACTGGGACACAGGTGATCTGGGTTCTAGTTCTTGCTCAGCCTTGGCGCTCACTGGGTGTCTCTGGGCCAGCCACAGACTCTCAGCTTGATCTACCTCACTGGGTTGTTGTTGTGAGGATAAGATGGAGACGAGGAAGAGAATTATGTAAGATGCCTTAAGTTCTTTGGGTGGAAAAAAGGGTGGGGTATTAATATAATTAATTAATTAATACACCAGGAGTCTGATCATCTGAGCCCAGTTCCATTATTGTATTAGGGTACCTTTAAGTAGTAACCCTCTGTACGATGGATGGAGCACAATAGTGTAAAGAAACAGTAAACACAGATTTTCTGGGGCTAAACAATCAAAGAGCATCTTCAGTTTATTCAGACATACAGGAAATACATGCAGCATGTAGGGACCCCCCAAAGGGGCTACAAAGATGGAGTCGGTACAGGCCACTTTTATAACTTGTCAGCTGCATACACAGGTCGGGGCAGGGTGGAGGATCACCAGGGCAGTTTGCTAGAAGAAAAGAAAGTGGTACAGGCTTGCATATCTAAAGTGTAGGTGGGGAGCAAGGCTTGCAACATGGATTCCTGATCAGAGCAAGGTTCCCACCTTAAGTCTAAGGTTCTTAGAGTGTCAGGCTTTCAGCTGCCTTATCATGGAAGAACTTTTACTCATTCAGAGAGAGAGAGAGAGAGAGAGAGAGAGAGAGAAAGGGAGGGAGAGATCTCCTGCCTGCTGGCTCCCCTGCCAGGTAGGTGGATCTGGCCAATCACTTCCCCCGCCCCTCGCTGCCACCTTCCCAACTGTGCCGGAGGTCATCAGCCCTGTTTGCACAGCCACATTAACAGAGCCTGTGAAGTGAGGGCCTCATTCCTCCTGGTGGAGTCCCCTGGAATATTGCCAGGGGAAATGAAAGGGAAATGCGAAGAGGCAGCAAAGCATCTGGGATAACACCAGGCTCATGGTGGGTGCTTGAGCAGCCCATCTTCTGAGAAGGAAGTGGAGCTCCCCAAAAGGGAACCATTAAGTCATCAAGACTAGGCCCTCTGGAGAGGTGGCACTGCCTGGAAGAGGGAGCTGTGCCTGCGGGGCAGAGGCTGAAGAACCTCCTGATTCCCGCGGGTGTTGGCGGAAGTAGCAGGCAGATGGGGCTTGGGTGAGCAAGAGTGCTCACTTGTTAAGGGGAAGGAATGCCTCAGGAGCAGGGTCCTGAAAGGGACCTCTGATGGGCAAGGGTGGCTCAGCAGGCTCGGATGGTGCAGATCTTCCATGTGTTCTTAACGAGTGCTTGAAACAGCCACCAACACTGCTCTTCAGCTCCTGGAACTGCTGCCTTGTTTCCGAAACCTTGCCTTGCTGCCAGATGCTCTGTGCTCCTGACTGTGGGATTGTCTGTACCAGACTGCTCCACTGTGTTTGTGACCTCTGCTTATGCTTGGACTGCTCCTGCCTGTCTCCTCCTTGACTGAAACTTGGTGCCTGATCATTTGCCTGCACTGTGAGCTTGCTTTCTGGACTGCCCTTTTACCCCATCTGTGGCTGTCAGTTTTGATATGGACTGATCCAGGTTTAGCAATACTACCTGGTTGTTAGACCAAGCACAGCAATTCAGGAGAGATGCGTGCAATTTTCTGCAGAGAGCAACTTTCCTCCAGGTGTGATGCAAGTGCTGACAGGGCATTTCTCTGTCTTAAACACTAGAACTTTGGTCACAATCCTGCTAATCTCAAGGTAGCCTTTTCAAGATTCCAGGTGGTCTTAACACAAGGCTGATCTCAGCCTTGTGTGGCTAGCCAAAAGCAATCTTGACTCTGCTGGAGAGTTTTCTTCCCCCTTTCACTGTTGTCATTAGATTTAGAGTCTTTCAACTCCTTTGTTGTCTTTGTTTAGCCTTTTAAAAAGTCCAGGCTTCAAGTTGCCAAGGGTTCTGGTGCTGCCAGCCGATTCCTCTTTGCTGAAATCAATTATTTGGTTCCTAGCTACCCCAAGGCAAAGCATCATTTTCCCACTGAAATTTTTGGTTGCATGACAAGTACAGTTAGTCCTGGACTATTGGCTATTGTACCCTTTGGCTCTTGCTCTGCTGAAATCACTCCAAGTCATGGAGCCCCAAGTTCTGCCTGACACTTTCGTAACCACTGCATTTGCTCTGATCTTCCAGTTCCGTACTCTGCCTGAAGCTGTGATGACCCACCCAGAGCTTCTTTAGAGATATCCTTCCTTTTGCCAAAGCCTTTGGAGTTTCACTGCACACCAGAGCCATCTGCAGAGAATATCAAATGAGATTTCAGGAAAGATGTCTTTCAAGCCCTCCTATCTTCTGGAGGTACCTCCACCTACAAATTGTAGCCTCTAGCTCAGTACCCACTTTCATATGGCATGCTTCTATGAGGTGCAGAAATTTGGGCCATTTTTGAATGAGCTTTTGTTTGTAAGACCAATTTACTACACCTTGTCCTGGTCATCCAGTGAGAAGAATCATGGCCAGACTTCCTTTCTGGAGTAGATTGTTTCCTCTACACGTGTGCATGTGCAAACACAGCTATCAGGTTAAAGCTCCCAGAGAGGCTGGCTAAATACACTGGAGCCCACTTTTTCTGCAATGGAGAGCAAAACTGGAAGGGCGAAGACAACCTGGGCTGCAGACAAGTGGCTAGAAATCAGCATGAGTGAGGAGGTCGCATATCAGCAGCACACATTCTTCCTTCCCCTTTTATTGCAAGCTGGAGGACTAGCTCTGATAACACCACTGCTGCTGAAGAGCTGAAGACCAGTTTCTGTGAGATCTTTTCTCATCACTGCTTCTCCAGTTCCATTCGGCCAACCTCCTTCCCTCCCTTCTTCTCATCAGCATTAAGGATCCAATCTGCTTATCTCTGGCCTAGGCAATTCCCTTAAAGGTGCAATCCTAGGCATGTCTGTATCACCAGGTTATCTCTGCCCAGGCATGGCTACAACCAAAGAGCAAAGTTGTCTTAGCTGGATGTGCAGTGAGATGACACAGAAAGGGAGATATTCAGCATGTTACCTGAATCTTCTACGCACATCCTTCAGGGTTGCTAAGCAGATCGGGCACACTCCACTTCCATTCTCTTTCAAAATGACTACATGGATGCGTGCAATGCATCTTATTAGTCTTCTGAGGTTTTACGATTTCAGTTCTAATCCCTGCTGAAATCCATCCAATTCCTCCTACAATGCAATTTTTTTTCATGGATCAGGAAGTACAGGGGACAAAAGCAATGGTACACACATCTTGCATTTTGTGTTGGTTCTCTTTGTATTTATTCAAATGTCATTTCTTTTTAAAGGCTTTTTTGGAAAGATTTATCTCACAGATATAGGTGTTTGGAAGGAACACTGTGGGTAGGAAAGTGTGTGTAATAGCAAGGGAGAAAGTTGCATAACAGCCTCCTGAGGGCTAACCTCCTCTTCTGGAATGCTGGAGGTCTGGCAGGTTGTACAAATTCAACCAGCAGAGGTTGTTTGAGGACTAGGGGACCTCCAAATAACTGAAATAAGCCATGGATTGCCTTACCTTTAAAGAAACCCTGCCACCTTGAGCTTGCACAGCACTGCAAGCCAGGCTTCAAGCAAAAGTGATGCCCACAGGGGCCTGGTGCAACATGGCAGCCCCCGTGGGTAAATTAAATCATAGTGGGTCATTTGTGTGGTGTGTACCAGGTCAGTGCGACTCACTCTAAGTGGAGCCCCTGAAGGCCACAGCCTTCAGGAGAGGACATACTTTTGAGATTGCTTCTCATGTGAGGAAATTACGTATGCATAAGAGGCTTTGAATGAAGCAGGCAAGGCATTTCATTTCAGTTGGCTGCTTTATTAACTCTTTCTGCACATTTCCCAATGAAGGCTTAAAGTTTCTACAGCAGAAAGGCCATTTCGGAGGATGTCTGTAATAATGCAGACACTTTTCTGTCTTCAGCAGAAGGAAAAACTGGCACGTGTTGATCGGTTTCGGAGTGTGTGTGGCTGTCCCTGAGGAAAGGACTCTGGCGGGAGCAGAGGCTAAGCAGGACTGAAGTGAGAGGTGGGCCAAATCCTCCAGCTCCGGGGTCCCAGTGCAGCTGCCTCTGGACAAGCAATGATCTTGTGCCCAGATTTGCCTCAGTGGACCAAGAGCTCCATTCTGTGGCTGCCCTTCTTCCGGCAGGTGGGCGCCGTGCCCTGCTCCCCAGCTCTTGCCATCACATTGACTGTGATCTTGCTTTGTTTAAACCTCACTGAAAACCTGTAGGAGGCAAAAGAAAAGAAAAGGCAAGGCTAAGGGAATAAGAGATCCATCCTGGCTCTAGCAACTTACCCAGAGAGGATAACAACTTACCCTCAGGCTTGTACTATCTAAACTTCTGCAATTTGCATCAACAAAACAGAAATAATTTACAGAGGCTGTAATCTTGCAACAGCTTGTCCATGACGTCACAACTTTTGTTCAAGTTTTGCTGAGAACTTACCACTGTGCTTGCCACTGAACTTTGGGGTGAACTTTGCCGTCTTGCTTAGTCTCACATGGCTGGTCTATTAGTGAAGCTTATTTGCAGTCCTTTTACCACAGAGGCAGCTGGGGACTTGAGCTGTATTATTTTGTTATTAAACATCCTGCACGTGTCCTTTACTCCAAGTCTCAAGTTTTGCCTTTCAAGTCCAATCAAGTCTTGAGTCATTGCAAGAAATTTTCAAGTCAAGTCTCATTTCAAACCTGCCCATCCCCTTGCCCCTGCCCCCTTGAAACTCCCTCCCTCCCACTGCCTCTGCTGTGTTCATGCCTGCCTTCCAGGATATTCTGCCTCACAGTACGCTCTGGAGTGACTCAGGCTCGGAAATCACAAGTTAAGTTGAGTCACTCACTCACTGCTCCCAAGTCGAGCCTGAGTCAAGTTGCTGATTTGACCTGAGTCAGACTTGGGAGTGAATTGCTCAGCTCGAGTCCCAACCCTGCACCTGTTTAATGGGGAATTATCTTGTTGCTGCTCTTGTTAAAAAGCTGGGAGTCAGAATTGCTTTGCGAGATACTGCAAATTGCCCAGGCAGCAAATCTGCAGCTACCTTCAGTCCATTCCTGCTGTACATAACCAGCGCACATTCCAAATCGGGTAAATTCACAGGTGGATTAGTTGGTGAGGACTGGCTTTAGCCCTCTGTGCATCCCTTTCCTTCCCTGCCTGAACCATTTTCCATAGCTTTTCAATTAACAAAAGGAAAGGAGGGCAACAGTCCTGAGAAAGAAAAACATCCAAAGAAAGGCCCCAGTGCTTGACCCAGACTCTCTCCTCCCTCCCTCCAGCCTTTCCCACTTTGCCCTTACTCGTCAGTCACTTGGAGCTTCAGTTTTTGCTTGGTAACCTCCAGCACGGTCTGATGGAGCCGAGTGACCAGTTCAATCAGGTGGTCGCTGAGAAACAGGAAGTCCCCTTTGGTGCCCGCTGTGGAAGACTGCCAGAGGAAACATAGAAACATAGAAATAGAGCGAGTCAGAAGGGGTCTCCCGGGTCATCTAGTCTAACCCCCGGCTCCAGCCAGCTCCGCTCATGACATGCCCACCATGGAAGAGAAGCAGCAACCTGTTTCAGGCACTTGCGTGATGCTTTTTGACTGTTGCTCAGTCTCAGCTAACCACTAAACAACTTATTTGCTTGCCCAGTCTTTTATCAGCTTGGTGCCTGCTAGATATTTTGGACAGCAACTCCCAAGATTCCTGACCATTGGCCATGCTGGCTGGGGCTGATGGGGGCTGCTCCAAAAGACATGCTTATGCTGCCTGATAAGGTCTGTTACCTCTGCACACAGCTGAAAACCGGCCCAGTCATGCCCAATAAGGGGCACAAGACCTGAAGCCCAACAGCTGTGTACACAGGCAAGTGGGGAATGCAAGTGCAAATTCTTTCCGATCCTCCTTTGTTCTCCCAGACCAAGAGGATCACACCCTCTCCATTCTATTGAAGCTTGCAGGGCAGGCACACGAATCTTATTTCTGTGCTGATGATGGAAAATATCCCTCCTCTGAGCCAGAGGAGAGCAGACGAGCTTAAGAGGCTGTGTGGTCTCTGACCTAAGGAAGCGGAGGGACAGCAGCTCAGGAGGAACTGGTGATGTGGGGTGGGGGGAGAGGCATTTGCCGTGGCCATCCTGCAGCATCTGCTGCCTGAGATGGTTGCCTCCCTCTGCCTGGTGAAGAGGCCGCCCCTGCTCAGAATGCAATCCAGTGGGGGTGCCTGTAACCTTCTGAACTGAGATGCTCTAATTTTCTGGGATGCTTCCTGCAAGCTGCCCTTCCCCACCCAGTCTGGTCATAGGTGGTGCCCCTGGCAAAGTTCTCCCCACTTGTCGGGTACCTCTTTGATATGCAGGACGAAAAACCCATCTGAATAGCGGCTCAGGGAGACACTGTCGATGTCGCTCAGGGTGATCACTCTTTTGGCCTGATCAGCCTTGTCATCCGAGAGGATGATGTGGCTCTTGGTGAGCAGGAAAGCAAGGCTGTGTGTCTGGAACAGGGAAAAAAGGGAAAGACAGCTGCCTTCCTGACTGTCCCATAGGAAGAACATTAGAACAGCCCTCATGCGAGTAAGTCACATTGCCACCATGAGCACCTTGTAGCTCTTCCAAGCAGAATATTTTCCAATTGCTTGTCGCCACACAGTCCCCGGGATTTCACAGCATGCTGCCTCTGAACAGGGAGACCCTTTTTTTTTTGGCTACCGTGGCTTGTAACATTGTATTTGGGACATATTGAAGCTAGAAGCAAGGCACTGCTTTCTTTGGTCCTTAAGAACCGCTTCGTGGGATGCTGACGTTCAGGCTATGTTGGCCTCTGCACTCAGAGAATGAGTTCTTTTTAGGATATGCTAGAATGCCTTTTTGTAAAGAACTCCAGAATAAATTATGCACAGAATTATTGTGCACTGTGCTCAAGGAAATGTGCCACCAGTTGCATGTGTCAGCGTCTGGGTTCACATGACATGGTAACACACTCATGCTGTGCAAACCGTTATTCTCACATAACTGCAGTCCTCTATCAGCTCCATTGGCTTCCCATTGAAGTCCGGACCCAATTTAAAGTGCTGGTTATGACCTATAAAGCCCTAAATGGCTTGGGACCAGGATACCTAAAGGAATGCCTTTTTTCCTATATGCCCTCCCACCCCCTGAGATCGGCAGCAGAGGCCCTCCTCCGGGAACCCTCTTTGAAAGAGGTCAGGAGACAGAGTACTCGGAGGAGGGCCATCTCTGCGGTGGCGCCCCAACTGTGGAATGTGCTCCCCAGAGAGGTCCGCCTGGCACCGTCATTTATGTGCTTTTCGGAACCAGGTCAAGACCTTTTTATTTGACCAATATTTTAAAGCTAATTAATTTTAATTGTATAGTTATTCATTTAATTCATTTTAACCATGTCATTTTATACTCAGTCATGGTGTGGCCAATTTATTTAGTTTAGGACTGGATATTGTACTTGGGCACCCAGAGAGCCCTCTGGGCTGTTGGGGTGGTATATAAATGCAATAAATAAATAAAATAAATAAATAAACCTGGGCTGATTCCCCCAAGTGGTTTGTTTGGGTGCCCACAAGCTGCCCCAGTGACAGGGTCTTGCATCCACAGTGGACTGTTGTGTCATCCAGCCCCAGGTGACGGACCCCATTGTGGCCAGTTGCTTGGCAAGAACAGCAGAAGACGCTCTCTGCCCTTGCCAAGCAGCTCCCAGGGGACTGTGGGTGGCAGCCACTCGCGGTGCACGCAAGCAGCACGTGGGGGAAGCTGGCCCAGCTTTCCCCCCTCCCTATTGCAAGCGTTTCTGTGCTCACTGCAGCTATTTCCCCTCTTAAGCTTTTTTCTCTTGAAATCCCTGTTCTGACACCCATGGGCCGTCCCCTCAGAATGCTCCATTCTCAAGAACAGCAATTTACATTTTCTCACAGGAATGAAAAGGGAAAAGTCACCCATACATCAAGCCCTGCTCTTGTTTCGAGCCCTCTCTGTTTGGAAGGGGGGGGGCAGATGGGGATAGTGAGAGGTTTTTTACCTTTCCGTTACCTCGGTTCACTTTCTTCAATCTGTCGGCCATCACCAGCTTTCCACTGACGGCGGCCTGCTGGAGCTTCCGGTATTTGGCATTATCCTTCAGACCCAAGTAGTCTGCTCGGAAAGGCTGTGGGATGCTGGAAGGCACAAAACATGGATTGCAACCTGCACCGATCCTGACCGGTTGTCCGGGAGGGTGTCACCTCCAACCTTTGCACTCACCTCACGGGGTACAAACTTTTCTTGCCCTTGAAAAGTTCGCTAGCACAGAGCTTGTCCTGTAAGGCTTCTTTTTTCTGGGGTGGCAGCTGATCCCGATATTTCTTACACTGTACCAGGAAAGGGGCCAGTATGTGTGTCGCGTGGCAGAGAGAAACAAAACAAAATCAGGCATGCAGGCCAGAAGAGATGCCTGGGAGACGCTCGGAACCGCAGGCAACAGTGTCACAGTGGCTTTGAGTCGACATCCTCCAGAGTCGATGGCTCAGTTCATTTGACATGCAGCCCACTCGGGCGCTACTGGATGAAGGGCTCTCAGAAGAGCCCTGGCAACTGAGTCTGGCAAGCCAGGTCATGATCCTGCCTTCTTGCTTAGAGGGCAAGAGGAGGGGCCAGTCCTGGAGCCCAAGGCTGGCCGAGGCGTTCTGGCGTTTGAGAGGAGACAGCTAACAGTGCCAGCCCATCCACCCGTACCTGAGGCAGGAAAAAATCTGACAAATGGCCCTCCTGGCCTCTGGCAGTAAAACTGCACCAATAATGCATTTCATGATATTCCAAATCAGCTGCCTTAGGTGGCCACCTCACTCTGCCTAATGGTAGGGCCAGCTCTGATTTTTGCAGCTGGATCACAAAGCTAGAGGGCCAGATAGGCCTGACCACATCTAGAAGGTCACAGGCTGGTTTTCATTTGCAAGGTATTCGAGGGGGTCTGGCCCCAGCAAGCCAGACAGCCAGATCTAGCCCAGGTGGATGTCTGGAGGTCCTACAAACACCTCCAACACGAATCACCCAATGATATTTGAAATATGACTTGGCTCATCCTGGGCCCACCTTGATCACCAAATGGTGAATGGACCTGCCAAGCCATACTCTTTTCAGCTGTAATCCTGCTTCCTTTTCACACTAGCCCAGCCTTTTTGAATCTTGACTGGGCTTGCAGGGCAACTCTGCTGCAGCCCGTATGCTATCCATGGTGCTGAGGGCAGTGGGAGTGGCAGCCATGAATGTGGCCATGATGCATCCCAATGGTGAAAAGTGATGGAGGTGGCCCACTGAACGTAAGGAAGTCAGTAGGCAAATGGAAGCATCGAGAATCTCCTCCCTTCTTTTGCTCCAGCTGGTCCATCCTATCACAATTTATTGGAGGCCCCCACCAGTATTCAAACACATTTAATTTAATTCCACATTTAATTCTGGAAACCCAACATACATAGGCAGCCCTGCCTCTAAGACTCCCAGATAGGTCAGGAAGGATAATAGAGGAAATGAGCAAGGATCCAACTCTAACCCTCCAGTGGTGGAAAATCTTCTTCAGCTCTTTATCTGTTTCTGCAAGAAACTTGTATGGGACAGGAGGCCAGCTCTGGTCAGTCACTCTCATAGAAGGGAGATTGCTTTTCAGGCTCAAAAAATATTTCTTCAACTATAAGACAGAAAGCAGAAATACTCAGACATCCAAGAAGGTCACTTATAGATTATGTTGTGATGATGCACTGCATTTACAATAGACAGCTGTGGCTCCTTCTTCACTGAAAGATCTATAATGAGTTCTTTCTAGCATCTTGCATTATAGCATACAGATCATGTTCCCTCATCCTGCTAGGTGTTGTCAGCTCTGTTACGGAGCCTGATGACATACAAGAGGATTAGATTATGTGACAAAATCCATAGCAAGGATGGCCATGCTTCCTTCTTCACAGAAGACAGTTCTCTGGTTGAAAGCATCCTCTCTTGGGAGGGTTTCACTGTTCAAGTCTGGTTTAAAGAACCATGAGGCCAGAGAGTCGGGAGGGAGCTTGTAGTGGCCCATCCCAGTGAACACCTGGGTAGCAGACTCAGCAGGCTGCACAGGTCACCTGGTCACAGTCTTCCCCATTATGGTGTGATATGCTGTGCTTGTATTTAGATTGCAGCAATTATTTCCTCACATGCAAACATCTATATCCATTAGCACATATAAATCATATTGCATAAATCTTATGCAAATCAGAAACTTTTTAATGATGCGCAACCTATTTGATGACCCACAGTCCAGTCTGAAAAATAGCATGACTCTCAAGCCTATATAAAGTTGTTCATCCTGTTCTAAAAGCAAAAGCCCTGTGATATTTTGGGGTTCTCTCTAACCAAGCTAGGTTCAGCACCATAGATTGTTCTTTAGACATTCAGACTGAAATCTGGAATGGATACACTATGCATTGGAACTGCTGGTAGTTACAAGAGTTACTCTTGTCCTTATCACAAATATTGTCACTTTACTCCAACATTCCTTACCCCAGGAGAATGGGAAAGGGCTTGATGGGGGGAAAAAAGGGTAAAAAAAGTAAAGATACTTGAATAATTGCAGTATCAGTCAATCTTAGTTTGCTTTCTAATGGCAAACATGACAGTGTTTTGAGGTACCTTAAAAGTCTTATGGTGCATGTCCTTTGTCCCACCCCCACCCCATCCTCTACACATGTAAGTCTCCAAAATCAGAGGCCTCCATGCATTCTATTCCCAAAATGAGGCATGGCAGCAGCCATTTCAACTAGATATAGATTTTCAAGAAGATGCAGAGTGCATACATAGGGGGGAATTGCAAACAGGTGGGAAGGGAATTAAATGCAGAAAGCAGTGACACTGAAAGTAGTCACAGTATTTAAAGTAGACACTGCATTTGGCAAAAGACCCCATTCTCTATTCCAGAAGTTATGTGGGGACAGACTTATGAAATCTTTGTTATTTTTAACTAGAACCCCATTATCCACCAGCTGGAGCTCAGTGCAAAAGATGTCAGGGGTTTCCAGACAGAGGGTTCCTAGTGTAACCAATCAAAATCCTTTGTACAGCTATTCCATTCTTTTCTCTTTCACAGTTTATGGAACGAAATGGGGGCAAGGAAGGTGAAAGCCACCCAGAGAGTTACACCAACCAGAGTGGGAGAAAAAGTGTTAGGTTATATCAAAAGGAGCCCTTGTGAAATTCTGTGAATGAGGCAGGGTGATGGCACAAAAGGAGTTTCACCTGGAAGCACCCATAAAATGCTACCAAGGGTTGAGGGAGCCATAGCCCAAACCATCTGGAGAGCCACAAATTGCCCCCCCCCCCCCGCTCCCCCAGTCTACCTATTGAGTGGCATTGGCTCTCTAGAGTTTTAAACAGGACTCTTTCCCAGGCCAGCCAGTCTTCCCATTGCCTTGCCATACCTCTGTTGATAGAGGTATTTTATATTTATATTTATTGAGCTGTATTTCTGTAAGTCATGTGGACTGGGGACAGTATCCCCTCACAGGGGATAAGTTACCACCCCTGACATCCATCATACACCCTGATTCAAAGGCTTAAAAGCTCTTTCTTTCTTCTAGCTATACTTTTTCCATCTCAAAACTGTGCAGGGAGAAACTTACCAGACTGAAGTAGATAAAATTGGTGATGCACTTTGAGGCCCCAGAGCGGAAACACTTCTGGTATTCTTTTCGTGTCTGTGAGAGGACCAAAAAAACAAATCATGCTTAGCAACATTCTATAACCTGAGTGACATACAGAAACACTGGAAGCTCTTCTCTCTTGGGATGGACGGTTGGTTCCTTTTGTTCAATCCTGTCTGATTCACTGTGCTCTCCATGGCCATGCTGGCTGAGGATGATGGGAGCTGCAGTCCAGCACATCTAGAGGGTGCCAGGCTGGGGAAAGCTGATGTAAAAGCCTGATGTAAAGGTCCGTATACATGGCTGTATGGCTCCACTTTCCACCAGGCTTTCCTTACCTAATGCTTGGGATCAATTAAGGGATAGCCTCTTACTGTAACTTCAGTTCTAGAGCCTGCTAGCATACAGCCAAACAAAAGAACACTGAACTCTAATTCTGGATGCTACTGACAGTGAAGTTTTTGGGTGTGATTAGCCTTAGATTAACAGATTAACAGAAGATTAGATTAACAGAAGATATTAAAGCTATCTTGCTACACGCCATGAGGCTTCCAGTTGAAGTAGCCAAATCCTCTGAAGAGAATAAGATGCTTCCAGGCTTCTGCTTGGAGAAATCTGTGCCACGAACTGAAATGAATGTTAATGGACATTCCCACTGGGGTGGTGATGTGCACTTTTTAAAGGCAACCTCTGAAGGGCTGGTCACTCTAAGAGTCCTGGGTGAGCACCTGCAAGGCAGACCAAGAGCAGGGAATACAGTTCACCTGGTCACAGCCTTCTCCACTCTGGTGAGACATACTGAATTTCTGTTCCAGATTTTGCATCTATATCTTAATCCTTGCTGCCCGGTGGCACAATGCAAAGAGACCAATAGCAGGAAAAGATCAGCACCCTGACTGAATCGCAACTCCAATAGCACTTGGGGAATGGCATGGCAGCACTGTAGTCCAAACAATATCAGTTTGTTGCTGTTAGTACACCCTTTGCTTCTATTCTTGAGAAAGGGAGAACATTATCTCTCTTCCCCTCTCCACTGTTCAATTTCAAACAGGGTTCAGACTCTGGAGAGGAGGCTGAAGGACGCTCTAGGCTAAAGGGATAAGAAGGCAGGAAGGGGCAAGCAGGACACATCCAGCTGTTTTTCCACAGTGGCTAAGACAATAATCGATATGTAACAGAACAGACTAGATCATAATAGAATAATAGGTACTGCAGCCTTCCCCAGCCAGTTTTGCTGGGTCATTTTGGTTGGTGATGCCGGGAACTGCAGCTGAACAAATGTGGGGGGACCAAGTGGGGGAAGGCTGAGGTATCACTGAAATTCAAGTGAAAGGTAAGAGGAAAGGTGGTACATGTATGTTTAAGCTGAAGGGTCTTTGTACATTTATCATCTCTCAATGCACCTGAAATTTATTCTATCAGTCTGTATTGTTTTTTCACAACATCACAAGCAGTGATTATTGGGCAGATGGTTGGTTTGTGGAAACTGGACTTGTTAGTTTTCAATTCACACAATTCCTGCTGTTTTCTGCCATAAAAGCAGAGCAGCCTGGGCCTGACAAGGAAACCGCCTCTCAAGATCCGGGACAGATGCCACTGCAAGATTCCTGCTTTGGCCTCAGTTCCGGGTACATTCTCTCAACATTCCAGAGAAATTATACTGATGGAGATGACAAAGACTGATTTATGGATGAATGTGGACAGCAGGCAACTGAGGCAGCACCAGTGGGAGAGATGTACATGGCGTCTGGAGTAGTATTTGTTACCTGATAACCTTTCCAGTAAGCAGAAATGACAGTGGCAGCCTGAGTGCGGCGTCTCTGCTCCTTCAGCTCCCGTAGGAGCCTACGAGACTGAAGAGGAAGGGAAGGGATAGAGAAAACACCAGAGAAACTTTTCAGAGGAAAAGAGAAGCAGAGCAAAACCATGGAAATGCATTAGAACCACAGAACCCCCAGATGCAAGGGTGGGCCGCCTGTTGACCTGCCCTTCCCATCAGCCTTAACTGGCACGGCCAATGGTGAGGGAGCATTTTGTAGGCCAAGAGGCTAGAAAGCCAGTAGTCACCCACCCCTGACATTGCGGGACAAGATTTGAAGTGATCAATCAAGCAATCAATTCAAGTTTTAAATTGACGAACCAGAGGAGCAATTTTAATCAACAAGAGCAAATTGGCACCTGTGAGGCTGAGACAGGGCACACCTTTATTTTATTTTGAGCCCATTTTGGTTCTGTGCTGTTATTCTAATGGGGGATGACAAAAGAAGTGATCAGAGCTGGCCTTTACCTTCCCCCAATGTGGAAAGTTTTATTTATTAAATTCTGTGATTGTACGCCTCTTTGGTGTCTCAAAATACACCCGTTGAGGGTGTTTTTGCAATATGCAATTTTATTTAAGTACAACGGGTCACGTTAAAAGACTGATGATTCATTCACTCAGAAATAATTGGTTGACAGCCCATCCCATCTTGGTTTTTTACATCTGCTCTGCAATGATGGCATGCCACCATTGCACAGGCAGGAGTGCTTTCCCTCATGCATCCTCCAGTGGGAGAGGGCCTTGCAATGTGACACTTATTCAGTGTTCATCTGAATGCACCCAGAAATGCATGCGCTCAGGAGAAAGCAAGCAGAAAGCAGGTCCCAGAACAAAAAGGAGAAAAACGCTACTGGCATCTTTTTAGGAAGAGGTGATGTGTGCCACCTACACTCCTTAGCACTGGCAGTTTATGAATATCTGAGTCATGCAGCTGGAGCCCTAAGTCTATCCTGTTTCTCTCTGGCATAGTAGGAGGTTGGATGGCAATGGCTGACTCTTGACTGATTTCAGCTACCATGTTTGCACACACGCATATTTTCTGAGGCCTCAAAAGAGCTTAAGCTGCCAGCTCAGCCCTGTTCTTTGCCCCCACCCTCATTCTGTGCCGCCCACTTCTGCAAGGCTGCGCCAGGGCAGAGATTAAGCCAGCACAACTTTACTGGTGCAGAGGGGCATTGCCAGGATCCTAAGGACAATAAATGTCATTGCAAGCCTACAAGTGACTCCATTCCTGGAGGGATTTCCTGCATAGCCAGAAAAAAAAGGTCCCCACTGCATTTTATATTTAGCATAATAACCCCATTAGCCTCAATCCGGTATCCATGGAATGGGCAAAAGATAGGGCAGGCTTGCTGAGGAAGAATAATTCTGTTGCTCACTCATTACTAACACCACCACTGCAGAGACCGCAGAGCAGCAAATCTAGGTTGCCGTTTGATGCACAGGTGAGGCAAATCCAGGCAACAGCCATCCGTTCATGCTCATCTGTTCACACGTAGTGTCTTAGTCCCATTTATTCACTCCTAAACTAAATGCAGTTGAGTGAACACATATTCTGAGGCTTTGAAAAGTGCATATCTTAGCAGATGGCATCACATAAATTGGTGGCTGAATATCCCCAGGGTACCACCTTTTTGTGCTGGTGGGCACATTTGGATATTTTGGGGGATATTTTGGGTTCTCTCACAAAACGGCTGCCATGTTGGTCATGGCCAGCCACTTTGGCACCAGTTTTCCAGAAGGCAAAATGGTAAAGCTAAAAGAAAAGTAGCTTGCCCAAAAACTAAAGTTCAAGGCACAAATTGCCAAAGCACAAATGACTTTTCTAAACCCACAGTTTTCTGCTCTAGCGCTTTTGCCACAGAAAGCAAAAGCCTGATGAGCACACATAACACAGCCAGGTTCTGTGCTTTATTTTGCAGCATGCCTCCATGCCTCTCATTATCAACAAAATTTTGAAAAACTTTAAAATATCAGGAGGGGCGTGGGAACTGGCAGGTGCCATGCATACTGTCTATGGGAGTTATACTGGGATCCCCCAGGATATACCACATCAGTGAGAGTCATTAGAAAGCATACTTGTTTAAACTAGTTTTTTATTTCAATTATTTAATGCAGGAGGTATCCAGCTCCAGGGGCCCTGAATGGCTCCTGGGACAGCCTCTTGTCAGATGGGACCACACGCAGGGCTCCTCAGCTGGGAGCTCCATCTGACCAAAGCCCCCAACCCCATGACTCTTGACATCATCCGTTTCCCAGCTTGGCAATCCTTTCTGTAGCACTGAGCTGGGAAAATCCACCCCTTTTCTGTAGTGCAGCACTGGAAAGCTCTTTGTTTTCCAATGGATAAGAGGTTTCTCATAGCTTGGCCCACAAAAAATGTGCTAGAGAGACACCGCCATGTGCTAGAGAAACTCCCATGAGGCAGGCCTTGAGCATGTGTTCATGCAGGTGAGAAGATGGCAGGCTGAACAAAGAACCTCCACAGGACAAAGGTTCTCCACCCCTGATCTGATCTGACCCCTCAGGTATGTATAGACCTGGCCTAAATTTTGCTTCCTGGTTTCATGCCTCTCACCTTCCAACCTCGGACATTGGCCTGGATACGAACCGCTGATGCTTTCATCTTTGTGTATTTCTTCTTTTGCTGCAAAATAACATGTTCACCTTAGTAAAGAGGCAGACCATGGACAGAAAAGGCCTCCTTTGTGTCTTACAAAAGAGTAGACAGAAGACTTGTGTGTACATGCTACAGTTTTGCAGTATTTGCCTGGTTTTATCCTGATGAAAGTCCCATCTATTCCCAAGGTTATGTTAGGAGTAAGATGCTGTTTCCCTCAGGGAATCTTCTTTCTAAAGGAGACACCAAAGCCTCGAAAATATGTAGGAGCAGTTAAGCCTCAGAGGTAATTTGCATTGCAGACCTATCTTGTTTTATACTGGTTTAACTGTTACGGCTTCATCTGAAGAATCCTGGAAATCATAGTTTGATGGAGTTGCTCAGAACTTCTATTAGGAATTACTGGGGCCTCTCCTGGTCAGAGGTCCCTGAGAAGAAAGAATAACTGTTAAACCAGTAGCAGTCTGTGGTGTAGATACGCCTTTGGTACTTGGGGGTAAAAAAGGACTGAACAACTGAGAGCTAAAATATACCCTCCATTAAATGTGTCATGAGTAGCTGATTCTTAATGTTTTATTTACCTTGGTGCAGGGGTAGGCAAACATCTTGGGCCATTTGGGAACTTGAGAAAGTGTCTTGGGCCCCACCACAAAATGGCTGCCTTAGGAAGCATGGTGAAGAACTAGTAACCTTCTTTGGTAGCTCAGTGCAAGGCAGAGGTGGAGTCCCAACATACTAAACAATTATCTTGGTGGAACTACAGTTTTCAACACCCAACAGAAATCCAGAATTTCCCAATAATCCTAGCTGCTAGTAAGAAAATTAATTAATTAAAAAGTGGGAGGGGGATACTACCTTGGTGGGTCCCCAAAAAAGTATTCAATGGGGCATTTATGCCCACAGGCCCTAAGTTTCCTACCCCTACCTTAGTGTGTGTGGGGGTCCCTGATCTGCACTGGGACCCCAGTGCACAAGTAGGGATGGTTTAAGCCTTCCCCACCAGCCTTGCTTTTCTCATAATTTGTCCCTCTGCCCCTGCAAAGTTGACACTCCCCCTTCGATTGGTGCCAAAATGGTGAGGATCAGCAGCCCTCTCTGCACTGAGCAAGCCCTAAGAGGTGGGTCTAGCCCTATTGCTCAGGAGTGCATGTTAATTTAACACTTAAGCTGCTCTGCCACGGACAGTTAAGTAAAAACACAGAGAGCCACAAAGCTTGCCTAGTCAAGAAGTGCCCAGGCCCGTGCAAGCATCTGCCTGCCACTGCCCACTTCTTACCATACCGCCCCGGAACCAGGCAGAGATGAGGATCTGGCTCTGGCGCATCTGTTGATAGCGCTTGCGGCATTTCCATGCCCGGAAGGCTGCTTGGATCATGGCGGCCAGCTGCTCGACTCGCTGCTGGCGTCTGGCCTCCAGATCAAAAAGCTGTGGGGAGAGGGTTGAAAACCACCTGTGTGGGGGCAGACCCAACCATGCAGGACAGTCCTCCTGGCAGCTCTGATGGCAGTTTTGTCAAGCTTCTGTGGTAAAGCGCAAAGGCCTGTGAGGCTGTGCATGACTGGCTTCAGGGCCACGTGCTTCTCCGGTCCTCAGGTTCTTGTGGACCAAGAATGTGTCGCATGTGGCAACAGGGTGTGTGCTCAGATCAGTTTACAAACATCCGTATAAAACATACATTCATTTTCTCAACTGCACTCTGTCTTGCTTTCCCAGCAATCACACTCAGCAAAAGCCCCTGTGACCCTAGCTGAGCTCTAATAACACGCTCTTGAATATTTTCTGTAAAACACTAGACAAAACCAAAAAAAAAAAAAAAACCAATCGGAACACGTGACTGGATCCAGTGGTTGCTTTATAGAGGAGGCTTCAATTACAGTCATGGTGGGGTTGTGAAGTTCAAAGAACATGGATACTTCCCACTACGGCATTCTGGCCAATTCCCCTGGAAATAGAGAGCCCTTGCACAGAAACACTCTGAGATGAACCATGTCTATTTTTGTTTAGAAAAGGCCTGTAAAGCAGGCATTCCACCAAGCCATTTCTGATAAACTGCCAGCCCATCACCACCCTGGATCTGCTGCTCCTTTTCCCCAGAAAAGGGAGTGGGATGCACTTTTGCATTTTCCTGCCTGAGCAGGTGGAGCATCAGGGAAAGCTGCAAAATGTCAGCTACCCAGAGGACTATCAGGACTTCAACAACAACAACAATGCCAAAAATAAAAATGTAGATGTCACTGTAAAGGATGTATAAATCCCACCACATCTTTGCTGTGAGCAAGCATCACCTGTGCCTTTGCTATCCTTTAAGAGCTTCCCTCTTGACTAGTGGACCCTCTTTGGATCGACGGGCAGGAGTGATCCCTGCTGCATTGATGGGAGGTACCCCCTGACATTGCCAGCTGAAGGCCCCAAGGTCTGCACTCAGGCAACTGCACACTTGTGCCCATTTTTTCCTTTTTTAAAAAAATGAGCTGAAGTTGCACATCTCCTGTGCAAAAGTAATAAGTAAAAAAGGTAACTGGCCCATGAAAGCCCCTCCAAAGTACCATTTGAAGGGGCTGTCAGTGGCTGCCAAAATGGAGATTGTGCAGGCCTGCTGTCTGCTGGATTTTTTGATCTTTGGGGGGAAAGGGACAAAAAGGCTTGCAATCTTGGTAAGTTGCTCCTGCTGTGGGTCCCCCAGGATACCGAAGGAAGCGCCAAAGGGGAAGGATGCGGGGAGTGGGATGGTGTAAACCGGTCACCTGCAACAGCAGGGGTTGGACCAGATGGCCTTCTTGGCCCATTCCAACTCTTCTATTCTATGATTCTATGAGGGCCAACATCCTATGGGGCCAACAA
Source organism: Varanus komodoensis (assembly GCF_004798865.1). Lineage (NCBI taxonomy): Eukaryota > Metazoa > Chordata > Lepidosauria > Squamata > Varanidae > Varanus > Varanus komodoensis. The sequence continues at coordinate 4,831,117 of NW_025335954.1, forward strand.
CCCTATGAAGGGGACCAACAACCTATCGCCAGGGTGGATGGCTGTGGCACGTATTTGCACTGAATCACAGGAAGGAGGAGAGCTGCAATGCTGGGGTGGGGGGAATGGTATGAGATCAACAGGGTCCTGGGGAAGAAACACCACCACCACCATACAAGATTTGGGCAGGGGAGAATATCCACACAGTGTGAGCACATTCTGGGAAAGCTTCTTCCCTGTCACTCTTGGAGAGGGTAACCATGGCCTCTTGGTCTACACCCACATACTCCCACTCCCGTGACCGCAGCAGCTCACTGTGCAGGGTGTTCGAATGAAGATCTTCGTGTGTCCATATGCCAGCTCCTTGGGGTCAATAGGCAGACTGCTTAGAAGGGTTTGAACACCGTCCCTGGTGAGGGGAAAGAGATCAAAGATTAACCAGGAAGTGGTCATGTGCCCAAACTCAGGCAGCCCTGCAGCTGTCCAGCATTCATTCATTCATTCATTCCTTTTTATATCGCCCAATAGTCAACAAAAATTTAAAAAGACATACAAACAAACATTAATTTAAAACAACAAAACCATAATAGCAATTACAATTGAATCAGTACAGAGGCATGGCAGCACAGAATAAAATGCAATTTTCAAAAACAAATTGTTAAAATGTTTGAAAAATAAAAAGGTCTTCACCAAGCACTGAAATGAATGAACGCAAAGTAGGGTGAACCTCGTTGGGGAGCAAATTGCAAAACTGGGTGCCACTACCAAAAAGACTCTCCTTCTGGCAGCCACCCACCTCACTTCCTTTGGAAGGGGCTCCCAGAGAAGAACCCTCAATGATGACCTCAGGGTCCAGTTAGGTGCATATGGGAGGGGGCAATCCTTCAGATAACCTGGCCCCAAGCTGTTTAGGGCTTTAAATGTCAGCACTAGCACTCTAAATGGGGCCCAGACTTCAACCAGCAGCCAACGTAGCCAGTACAGATCTCCCCGTAGGAACCTCAACCTTATGGACAGTAAGTGTGGCTCCAGCATGTTTGTGGGATGATCCACATCACTCCCCATCATACTCCCATCGGCAACCACATGTTTGCCTTTCAAACTGTTTCACAGTCAAGCCACCAGGAATGTTCCTTCTCCCTCAACCATCCCCAGCAGCACCATTCAAGCAGGCTCCTTCATTTTTCCCTCTCACCTCCACATCCCTTTCCCCTTGCATGTTATGTCTTTTCAGATTGCAAGCATCTTTTTAGTGGAATTGTTAGTGAATCACTCAGAGTCATTTTCGGCCAAGGATCAGGATTAAAGTACCTTATTAAACAGTCAAAATAAAATAAACACAGATCTATTAAATCCCCTGCCTTTGGCAACAACATCTCTAACTTACTATAACAACCCCATCTCACCTAGCGGTTCCTTGCCACTGTGGCCAGGTCTGCTTGCAGAGCATTTTGTAGCGCTCCAGGCATGGCTCATAAGCCTGCCGATAGGCATAGCCAGCCCGCCGAACGCGCACATTTTCCAACAGGCCGAGGTAGCGCACCTGCATCCGAACCAGCTCATCTGTGAACACAGCATGCTTTTTGATGTCATTGGGCTTGATGCACCTGGCAGCAAAGGGAGCATAAAAACACCCTTATTGAGAGTGGTGAAGTCGTCTCTTAGTCATTCATTCATTTGACTTGTTTGCAGCCCCATTAGCCATAAGGCTCTCTGGGGAGCTCACAACTTCTTCTTTGTATTATTTTATTATTAGTATTATTATTAATTCAACTTATACTCCACTGTACTAGTCCAACGGCTCTCCAAGCAGATTACATTATCACCTAAAATATTTAATAAAATAACAATTAAAAAAACAACCTACAATAAAAACAAAGAAATATGCAGCCGAGGTCAGTTATCAATAAGTTAAATATATTAAATGTAAAACCAGTATAAATATTATGCAACTATAAAATCAATTATCAAAATGTCTGGAGAAAAGGATTGTTTTTTCTGGTGCTGAAAAGATTGTAAAGAAGGTGCCAGGCAAACTATTTTTGGAAGGCCATTCCAAATGGGGCGCAGCCACTGAGAAGGCTCCTCTTCTATTTGGCATCCTGTTTACCTCCTTAAAAGATGCCTCTCTCAGAAGGGTCTCCTCACCTGATGTTAGGGACCAGGTAGGTATATATGGGAGCAGGTGGTCCTTCAGGTATCCTGGTCCCAAGCTGTTATATTATGCAATAGTTAAAACAATATAATTCATAATATGCTGGAGCAACTCACAATATAAAAACCATCAATAAAGATAACATCAGTCAATAAAAATGGACATAAAATTGAACAATCAATATACTAAACTATTTAAAATAATCTTAATAACAATTAAGATAAAGTATACATAAATAAAGTAAAAATAAAAATCTGGTGCTAAAAGTAAAATAATAATATGGCAGCAGCAGAATAACAACATAAAAATGTTAAAACCATTGAACCAGACAACTCTCAAAACAGCAGCAAAAAATGTGTTTAACTGGCATCTGAAGGAATAAAGAGATGGCGCCAGATGGAAGTGAGTTCCATAACTGGGGCACGATTATGGAGAAGGCCCTTCTCCTTGCCCCCTCCCTCGAACTTTGCTGCGGGGAGGAATGTGGAGAAGTGCCTCAGAGGACAACCACAGTGATCAGGTTGGCACATATGGAGACAGGCGTTACCTCAGATAGCCCGGCCCCAAGCTGTCAGGCCTTTCTGTGTTATTGTAAGCGCCCTGAATTGGGTCTGGATGGCAACTGGCAGCCGATGCAGCCTGCGCAGGACTGGCACAATGTGTTCCTGACACAGGTCCTTGCCAGCCCCATTTAGAACAAGCTGCAATGTCCAGACCATTCCCACGAGCAGCCCCACATAGAGTGCATTGTGGGAGGTTTCCAGTGCAAGGACAACCATGGCAAGGTTCTGTTCATCCAAGAAGGGACACAGCTGACAAACCAGCTGAACCTGGTAGAAAACGCTCCTCCTTCCAACCCCACCTGTGCAACAAGTGACAACTCGGGATCCAGTTGCAAACCTTGTCCTATAGGTAGAGCGCAATCCCATCCAGGACAGGCTGAAAATTCCCCAGTTGGATAGACGGACTCCCTACTGACAATGCCTCCATCGTATCTGGATTGAGCTTCAGAATATTGGCCCACACCCAAGCTGCTACGGAGCCCAGGTACTGGTCACAAGCAGACACTGCCTCATCTGGTCAGTTCCTAAACAGGCAATCATGGGGGCAAGAGGGTGCAACCATTTCCTTCTTTCCTGGATTCCAGACATGCTGCCATTTTGAGAGCAGCAAAACCAGCTACTGTATGGTGCTTGCCATGTCTCTCTCTGCTTGACCCAGTTTGGAAATTTCTCAGAGGCTAGATCTCCCTAATTTGGTGGGCCCAAGGCCCCTCACCTTATCACTGCTTAGTCACCAGATCTACCAGAGTTGTAGATCTGTTCCCTGATGCTAGTACGGCTTTTTAAAAATGTGCAACCATGTATAGTTGTACGCAGGGCTTTTTTTGTCATCGAACACACCGGAACAGCATTCCAGCACCATTTTTTTCAGTGGATTTTACGAAGTGATTTTGAATCTCCTGTCGGCGTAGCAGGTCAGCAGCAAACATCATTAACATAGTGCCTGCGGGCTGCTTTTATGTTCGCGCCACCCGGCTTGCGATGCTGCTCGGCTTGGGATTGGTGTGTGTGGTTGCGTGCCGGCGGTGACATGAGTTCCGGCACCTTTTTTTTTTAACAAAAAAAGCACTGGTTGTACGAAATGTACTGTTCAAGGAAAAACATGCAATTCCAAAAGAACATTGCTGCAGTTCATTCAAGCCATGCAAACATGGTGTCCTTCCGATTTCAAGTCCCATCAGCCCTAGCCAATATGGCCAATCATTCAGAATCCTGAGGTTAGAGTCCAAAACATCTGAAGCACACCAGGTTGGGGAAAGATTGCTGTAGACAGTATTTGGCAATGTTTCTAAGATGAAGGAAATCATTGTAGGACAGGGTCGTCAATATTAGAATTAAGGGTCATGATGCCATAAGCTACATCCTATGATATTCTTAATACAGCTGTACCAGGTTTGTGCATTTGGGTTTTTGTTTCTCTTGTTCCTGGGTGTGTATTTTTTTAAATTGTTCCTTTTCAAAGTAAGGTTTCTGACGGAGTTCATGATGCTTCTTGAACATAACATTTTTCAGCATTAATGGTGTTCATTTCCCAGAGCCTTGTGCTACTCTGTGTAGGCTTGTAAATGTCATGGAATGTAGTGCTAAGACACAAGAAGCACACACAGAGAAACAAAGTACACAGGCGTGTTGCTAGCTATGGGCATGAATTACAACCACAGGCTGCTGTGCAGCTTTGCCGACCTCTCCTCATTAAAAATCCTGCGGGCACCCATGAATACAGCCCTGGTTTCTCTCTCTCTCACACACACACACACAGAACGTAGACTAGCCTTGTCCTTCCTCCCTGTAAAGGCATTTGGTCCAAAGGGTCATTACAGGGATGAATGAGCATGCCCACATTACCTGATGTAATTGGGGTTCTTGGAATAGAGGTTCTTCATGAGGGTGTTCACAGATGCCTTGAACTGGAAACCCGCAGTGGGTGGCCTCTTGAGGGAAGGTTCTTCAGGGTCTCCTTCAGGAAAGAGGCTGTGCAAGAGCATGTGCTTGGCCTTCCACATGGCTTGCGACAGATCTCTGAAGAGCAGATCGTTGTTCTTTTCTATGAATCCAGCCACATTGTACGTGACCTGAGGTGGAAGAGAGTCAGTGGTGAAGTAGGACTCAGACGCATCTTGTAGTGAATGCAGAGGATCGTCAGCTGATGTGTTGTGGATGGGCACATAGCAGAAAAGACCCAAGCAGAAGATGAGAGAGAGCGAGCCTTCAAATAGAAACCAAGGGCTCTGGGCCATAACCCAACACCCTCATTGCTCCCAGGAAATGACCTTTCCTTTGCTAAAATCCCCTTCAAGTTTCCTTAGGATTGCCCAACCTTCCTTTCATTCAAGGGATAAAACCCACCACCACAACTCATGGTATATTTGTTCCAGCCAGGCCTGGTTCTCATAGAGGTGACAAATCTGTGTCTGGAATGTGTCACATCAGACTACAGGGGGGGGTTCACATGCTGAATGCTTCTCCATACAAAATAATTATCTCTGCACAAAGAAGAAAGGACCTGCCCTCTCTCCAATACCTCATTTTCTAACTGGAGCTATGCTTTTTTCATGGAGAAGCATTCAGTCAGGTCAGCCCCCACCCACAATCTGAAGTGGTACAGCTCAGACACAGGTTTGTCATCGCAGTTAGGATGAGGTGGGCAAACTCCCCCCTCCAGAACCCACTGGGGCAACATGCCTGCCCCCAGCCACCAAAGCTGTTGCAGCAAACATGTGTGAAACAAGGCATGTGTGGCATACCTGCCTTATTCTGAAGAAAGATTGTTCTCCTTGCATATATTTTTGCCACTGGGGTGGGGGGGTTGCTTCCTGACCCACCCAGCCTTTTTCTGTCCCTGCAGACCCTTCCCCTTGGTTCCTTCTCTGTCCCTCAGCTCCCATCCTCTAGCCTTGCTACTTCTCGCCAATCAAATTCCTTGCACTTTCTCCCTTTTCTTCATCTTTCTTCCTCTCCCTTCCAGCCCCAAGCCTTGTTCTGCCTCTCCCACTCACCGTTTTATGTTGCCGTTTCTCTTCACTCCCAGTCTGTAGTGCAGTGATTTCTCTTCCTGTAACCCTTTTGCTTCTCCCTGCTTGGGGTCTCTAGCCCCACCTTTTCTCTCCACCTACTACTTTGCCATGCTTACTTTTCCTGCTCAGTGAACACTTGAACAACAGCAGATTTAGGAAAATGAAGGAGAACCTGGTGCCCTAACATAGTTCATTTTTTTAAGGTGGCAGGGAGTGAAGAGTTCTGGAGGTGCCCACAGGTACCCTATCAAGGACCCCTAGGTTAACAGGTACTCAGCACCTCTCAGCAACTGTAAACTCTTAGGGGGAGAGGTGGTGAAACTATTCTGCAGTTAGGAAGGGGAGTAGTGTGCAGTGCAGTGGATTCAGTGAGTTAAGTGGAGGGCAAGCTCTCGGTGGCACCTGGGCCAGGGAGCCTTCACACAGCCCAGGCTTTTCCCAGCCAGGCAAGGTATGTGTGGAGCTGTGAGGCCAAGAAGATACACCACGAGAGATTGTTCCCCCACCGGCATCTTAACTAAGGAATCCCCAACCTCGAATTGAGGCAGGGAGGGTCCCCTCTAACATCACTCATCTGTGATTGGATAATGTTGGGGATTCCACTGCCTGCTGTTGCAAAGTCCTCTCCTTCCCCAGCTCCTTGCATGAGTGAGGCTTGCAGAGCAGAGAGGGCAGGGCTGGTGGAGGAAGTTCATGTCTTCATGGGCTGGAATAGCTTTGCAGGCAGGAGGTTTTGCCCCCTGATCTAAGCCCTATCCACTTCCAAAATGGAGCCCTCCTACATCTCGCATCCTTGCTACCAAGAACCAAAAAAGGCCCCTAGCACCACTGACCTTGCCAGCATAGTGGTTAATACGAAAGCTGTTGACAGACATGGTGGCATCCATGATGTACTTGGCGTTCTGGGTGACTTTACTCTCGTAGCGTTGGTGTTTTGCAAACACTTGGTTGAGCTTGTTCAGGAATGTGGTTTCATTCACTGCCCCTGGGCGAAGGCACTCTTCATCCAACATGGCCAGGATCCCACCATTGTTCTAGGTGAGGAAGGAACAATTACAATGCAGGATTTCCAAGCCTGACCTAGAACACACAAGGCATCTGTCCTGGGCAGCACAGAAAGAGGTAGGAAAGGCTGCATGCACACTTCAACAACCAGAGAGAAAGGAGAATCAGAGTCCCCAGATTTGAAAGGAGCAATGCACTTGGGAGAGGCCAGGTCCAACTGATCTCAAGTGAACTCCTTGCCTGGCTTTGTGCTACAGATGGACAAAACTCATCAGTTTCAGTTTCTCATGTTTCTAATCTTCAGTGCAGTCCTCCTCTCAAACTTTGAAAAATTCTCCAAAAAATTGATCCATCTCTTATTATGAGACTCTAAGCATTGCAACAGATTTTGCCTAACGCATGCATTTTGTATGCATTTTATCCATTCAGGTTTGTATGAATTAGCCCTAATATTTCAACATTTTATGTATTAGCACTATATCCCACTTTTTCCTTTTTAAAGAATTCAAAGTGGCTTACAGTATTCTCTTCCTCCTGCTCTCAATCTTATCCCAACCACAACAACCCAGTGAGGTAGGTTGAGCTGACAGTCTGTGACTGGTGTTGCATCACCCAGTTGGCGCCAAGGCTGAGCAGGGACTAGGATCCAGATCACCTGAGTCCTAGTCCTGTGCTCTTAACCACTACACCACACTCCCCCCACCAATTTACAAAACTTTGTACACATTTTTGGAACAGAGAACTCTTGCAAAATCCAGATAAATGCAGATTTTGAAGGATAACTGAGTGTCAGTTCACATAGTTTAAAAAGTAAAATAGGTGCAGTCCAAACACATTTTCCCTCATCTCTGTGGCCATCTGTAATTTGGGACCTAACCATGCCAGCCAGCTTTACAGGGTTCTGATTAAGGTTCCTGAGATCAATTCCAGGAAGTGGTTTGAACACTAAGAAAGCAGATTATTACAGTTGTCTTGGAAGAAGTCCAAAAAGAAGGGCAGAGGAGTGCAGATACAAGCCCTTATCCCTGCTGCCGGAGTCCTAACTGGCAGCCCAGAGCCTGAGCTATTGCCCTGTGCTCCCACTTATGCTTCAGCTGTGCCAACCCAGCAGCTTCTGGCAGCTCTTGCCCATGTGTGGAAGGTCAACATACTGGGAAGACCTCCATGCTCTCAACTACAATTTCTGGCATCACCCATATCAGTTTGTACAGATTTTTCTCTGGTCTTTTTTCCCCCCTTCTCACACTTGGGTTCCTCCACCCATACTGAGCAATAGGCACTTTCTTTGCCATTCAAATCATGAAGAGGTCTTTCATCAAATCATCTCCAAATCCATTCTGTATTAAGAGGAGACACCTTGATTGCACCTTTTAGCTTGTGGCTGGAAACGTTCCTTTCATTAAGCTACTTAATTTATCTTAGGATCCAACTCAAGATATCTATATTAATTTGTAGATATCTACAAACTGAACCCAGGCTGCTCAAGCTAAAGCCCAACACTGTAACGGCACATACTATTGACTTCTAGTCCCAATACCCTACAAGTATTAAAAGAAAATGATGGCTATACAAGCAGAGGGATTCCTCCAGACTGAAAGAAATCCTTGCATCACCTCACCCACCACCATTCTGAAAAAAAACTTACATCCTCTATCAAGTGGCAGATGATGGTATTATCAAAAAACTCCACAGGTGTCCAAGTAATGCCCTGAGGGGGAGAAACAGTGTTATAACAGCAGTAGAAGGAAAAGTTAAAATACGGCTTTTCAAAACACCCTTGAGCAGCCTGCTCAAACCCTGCAGTAGTGCCAATGACAATGGTGTGGTGTTTCCATTCTGGATTTCAATTTGAGCATTACAGGAAGAACAAAGCCTATCTGGGGACAGGGTTCAGCACCATGGATAGCTCATTAAAGCTATCTCATCATACTGCCCAAACTGCCCACAACCAATCCCCACCACTCACGATGGACAGTTGCAGGAACTTTTACAGGGGTGGGGGTGATAAAGCAGCACTACACAGTGGCTTGTGGTTGTGATTCATACACACAGCCAGCAACACACCTTTGCACTTTGTGTGTGTGTGTGTGTGTGTGCTCTTTTGTCACTTAGCATCCCGTGCCATGACATTTGCAAGCCTACACAGAGTAGTATAAGATCCTGGGAACTGAACACCATGAATGCAGAAGTGTCTAATATCCAAGAAACTCCAACAAACCCTTATGTGGAGTGAGGGCTTAAAAAGATACAACCTCCCTCTTTCTGCCTCAGTGTTACACAGATACATTACAGCCGTCTTAAGAATATTATATCAGATAGTTTATGGCATCACTGCCCTTCACATTGCCCTCAACTTCATATAACTCACCCAGAATGATTTCCTTAATCTTAGAAACATTGGTTAAAAACTATCCAGAACAGTCTTCCCCAATTAACTTCCCCTCCAGATGTGTTGGACTACAACTCTCAGCACCCCTGACCACTGACCATGCTGGTAGAAAGTAGAAGTCATGTTTGTGGGGCCAAGAAATGGCTGAAAAGGAGTCTGGATGACTCTACTGTCTGCCTTTAGATGGCTGGGGTTTTGGCCCTGGAGTGGGTGGGAAGTTGTACACTGACAGGGCCTGACTCCTCCTCTCCTTGTCCCCTCCCCACTCCTTGTCCACCTCCAAGGCTGTTCTTGCAGCCTTGGAGGCACAGCAGACACCATGCCTTACGTGCCAGCCATGGGAAAAATGGGAGGGCGCTCCAAGTTTGGAATTCTAGCTCTGACTCCACAGCAAGTTTCTGAGATCAGAGATGGGGCTCTGAAAAATCCAATGGCTATCTAGATTCTGTCTAGAAGCCATGAGGCTGTGTTATAAAATACAAACACTATATCCTCCCTAGCTTCACACTGAATCTAAAGGTTACTGGTAGGCGCACATTTTAAATCGTTTGTATGCATATTTCATTTGTTCTTTTGCACAGAATACTAACAGTCCTGTCTATGAAAAAAGGCCTAGCTCTGGGGCAGGGGCAGGGAGGACAATGTCTACCTCCCGAACGTATTCCTCTTGTTCCTCTTTCAGGGTCAGCAGGATGAAGATCTGCTGGAGCTTCTCATTACAGTAATTGATGATGAACTGCTCGAAGCTGTTGTTCTGTGAAGAGGAGATATAAAGAGGACTGAGCAAAGGACACAGACATCTGGGCCCTGCTCTGTGCAATATCCATGAAGCCGTGCCACAGTGTACAGTCCGTCATTGCTGGTGTTCTTCCATCCAGGCATGCGTACACAGAGCTTTGTGTGCACACACGATGGAGCTCCCGTGCGTCTCATTCTATTCCCGGCCCACCTCTCAAGACCTTTAGCAAATCTTCCTTTGCCTTAAGAAGGAGAATTCTAAGAATCTCTACTGCTTACCTGAAAAATCTCAAAGCCATAAATATCCAGAACACCCATTACTTTCTTGCGCTCCGTTGTTTCCACCTAAGAAAGCAGAAAGGTGGTGAAGAGCGGTTTCATGGGATCACAGTGTCCTGAAGGCACTTCCCAATTTTCCTCATCATTTCGTTAAGCATAGCAACCACCTTGTTTCTGTTTGCCTAATCCAAAACACAGATTAAAAACACCGCATCCCACATTGAAAAGGTAATTATTGCATCCCCTCAGAGCTTTTCTAAGGTTAATTCCTATATCTGCTTTTGTGGTCATCAGTTGAAATTCAGGATCTACAGTCTTCCCTTTTCTGCTATATACCCTCTAGATGGCAATGTGCCATAGCAGAATAATCCAAACACAAGTTGGAAACTACCTTTTGTTCTGCTTTCAGAAATAATACTCTATTCCACCATCTCAAAGTCTCCAGGTGTGTTTAAAAAAAAACAGAAGCAAAACTGGAAGATAATGGCATTCCCTAAAAGTCCTGTAAACAATTGTGAGTAAGGAATCTGAAGTGATTCTCATGTAGAAAATTATGGAGTCCCAAGAAGCCTGTATGGCATCTTTCCCCAGCCTGTATCCCTCCAGAGATTGTTGCCTACAATTGTTGCCAGTGAGCAGGTAAGCCATTACCTTTGGCTGGACAAGTGTGAGAGGCAGGTGAACAAGCAGGTGGCAGAAGAAAAAGGAAGGTTCAGGTCCAGCAGGCCATGGTGCAATGTCGGCCTTCATCAGGAGCCCAACATGCCTCCCTTGGTGAGTCCACTGACAATCCTTCTTTCTTTCTTTCTGCCACATTCTTTTCATTCTCTTTTGCCCTCTTCCGTCACCCATTTTCTGTCTCTTCCTTCCTGCCCAGCCAGCTGGACAGATTACACTTACTCTTGCTTCTGAAATTGGGCTGCAAGCTGAAGATTGCCTGCCTATCCCTCCCACTGACAGAAAAATGGGCTCCATGTTCTTTGTATAAAACAGCACTGAAAAAGATGCAGAAATGTTTCTCATCACATCACAGGTGGGAATATAGTCCTGGATCTTAAGTGAGATAGGAGCAATGCAAACATCTCTCTGACTAACCCCCTCAGGAGGATCTAGCCATGCTTGTGAAGCCTAAAATGGAGATCTACAGAACACTTCCCATTGGATCAATGCATCTACTGTGTGTACTCACTTTGATGCTCTCGTTGATTCTGTTAACAAGCCAGTTAAACAGCCGGTTATACAAGTTCTTTGCTAGGGCATCCCGCACATAGTAACCCTAGGAACCAAGACAGAGGTGGTTAGACAGTGGGAAGAGCCAGTGCAGAAAGCTAGGACTGAATGCCCTAGGACCAAGTAATTGTCACTGCATTGGAAAGGCCTTAGCCTTAGAAATTTGGTAAGCGAATTCTGAAAGATAGATCTCAAGCAGGACATTCTGCTCTCCATATATAAACCAGTTTGAAAGCAGTTTTTTGTTTAATCACTTATTCCCTCTGTACTTGTGGGACTTGTAACACTTCATTATCTGAAGGAGTGTTTCCTTCCCTATGTGCCTGCTGGCCTCTTAAGATCTGGATTGCAGGTCCTTCTTTGGGAGTCCTCTTTGAAAGAGATTAGGAGAGTGGCTACCCAGAGGAAGACCTTCTCTGCGATGGCACCTCGGCTGTGGAACATCCTCCCCAGAGAGGTGTGCCTGGTGCCAACACTTCATTCTTTTCAGTCCCAGGCCAAAACCTTTTTATTTTCTCATTATTTTAAGATTCAATTTTTTATTTTAGTCAGGTTTTTATTATAGATATTATGCTGTGCCTCTGTTGTAGGACAGTCCTGAGACTTTAATGTATAGAACAGGGCACTAAAGTTTTAAATAAATAAATAAATAATCTGTTACTACACAGAAATACAATTCCCACAATTCTTTGAAAGGGAGAAGGTATGACAGAAATATACTATGTTTGTAGATAATACCACAAGCGCATCACAAAGGCCTGGATTTTTCAATCTGTTCAGCAGGAAAGGTAGGTAACCCATTTGTTCACTGGTCCCGTATTCATAGTCTTTACATTTTCTTTGTCCAGCACCTTATCAATCAACACACACACACACACACACACACTCTTGGCCAAGCAGGGTCCAAGCCAGCTTGTAATGCTTCTCATAAATCAACTGAAGTTACATTAAAATAGCAAAACAGCCACTATAAAGCAACACACGTTGACATCAAAATAGCCAATACAGATTTAGAAAACTGCACAGAAAACAGCAGCACAAAAAAGTCAATAAAACGGTTTTTACCAGCAGAAAGGCCATACTCCTTGTAACAATTAGGCCAATTGCCTGTACTTTGATAGATTAATACTGGCAAAGGGAGTTTGCTCCACTGAGTAAATGTTTGCAGTTGAGTGCCAAAGGCAGGTGCCAGCATGCAACACAATGTGCAAATGAAAGGCCTGACATGGTCCAAACAGGCTGAAATGACTGGGCACCAGCATGTGTGGCACTTTCTTGAAGAAGCCATGTGCATTTAGCTATTTGAGAGAACAGGCTCAACCCTCTGTCGTCGTTTTAAAAACTGGCATGGAAACCTCCCCCCACAACAAGCGTCTGTACACAAACAGTGGCAACAAACCAGAAAGTAGGTGCGTGTGCACCCCTCCGCACACTCACTTGTGAGACATTCAGGCTTGTCACCACCTTGTCCTGATGGGCTTTCACCGTGCGAGAGCACAAGGCCTGCTCCAGGACAGCTTCATTCAGTTTGATTAGCTGGCAGATCTCCTGTATCACTGAGGAAGTGAAATGTGGCGTTGGTGGGGGCAGCAAAGACAGTGGAATCCCTCTTAGTTCTTCTCCCTGACATTGGCAGCGCATTGCAACTCGGAGGGCCAGGGCTGAGGGCTGAGGCAACATTTCTCAACAAGGGTGGGCAGCTTTTGTGCCTCAAAGGCTGCGTGGCAAAAGGCAAGGCCGCAGCACGAGCTGACGGACCAGGGCCACGTCACGTGAGCAGCCTCCCCACCCGCCCCACTTCATCCACAGCCTTGGGGCAGAGAGAGCAGCGTTCTGCCTCTTCAGTGGTGCCTCATGCACTGTGAAAGGGCTGTTTGGTGGGCTTCCATTTGGTGTTAGTGGGAGGAGAACATGTTCTACCACCTCATGTTGACACCCAATCTACCAAGAGCTGCTTCTGAGCTGGCCCCATTCACATGGATAACAGTGTCTGGTGGATTACAGTCTGAGGAACTATGAAATCAGGAATATGCCAAAAACTAGGAAAGGCTTTCCCTTACCACCACCACCACCACCACCACCATCACCTCTATACCACCTACAGCCAAAGTTTTCTGGGCGGTTTACAACAAGATGTAAAAACAATATAATACAATAGATAAAAACAATTAACAAGAAATAAAAATTAAAATAGCACAAAAAATTAAAACCATAAAAAGACAATTAAAGCAAAAAGATCTGGCCAAGAGTAAAAGGCACATGGCTAATTGTGCCAAATAGAAATGTCAGAGTTCTTCTGCCATTTCATTTTCACTGTTGTAAAAGTATCGTGGGAAGTAGTCCCAAGAGCGGAAGGGTGCTTCCAGATTGTGGGATAATGACATGCAAATGAGAATGTGGAGCCAGCCAATGGGGTCCATGCTGTGGGCAGCCTCAGAAAAAAATAAATCAGATTCTCAAAACGTGGGCTGTGCTGCAACTGAACTTGCCTTGAGCTCCCCACCATCACCCAAGAGATGATCCCTGTTCCGCCCCGTTCCTGACCTTTTTCATTCTGGATTTCACAAGACTCTGCCCCACTGGCCTGAAATTGCTCTGTGAACTGCACATTTCCCAGTTTGAGGACCACAGCAGTCACTTCCAGCACGGCCATCACTTCTTCTGGAGAAAAGCCAATGGCTTTCATGGCATCCTTCAAGAAAATGGGTATTGGAGAACAGCATTAAACATGGGAAAAACCTCAAATGTCCCTCCCTCCAGACCCAAGTAGCGCTGTATATACATAGAGTGTTAGGGACTTTTTGGAGAATGCTGAAATGGAATTTTCCAGCTGGAAAACTTGTGGGCAACTTGTGGCTTTCCAGATGTTTTGGCCTACAACTCCTGACAGCCCTAACAGCAAAGCCAAGGGAGAGGGATGAAAGGATTTCAAGGCCAAATTTCTGGAAGACCACAAAACGTCCACCCCTCCCCTAGCAAGTGATCTAGTTTAGCATGTATTAATAAGCAGCCAAACTAAAAGCAAAGGTACTCCATGTTCATTTCTTGATTCCATAGCACTAAAAGTATTTCATCTGAACTATTTGAGTTAAAACAAGCTTTATTTAGTGTTCATTTTACATTATATACATGGTTCATAACTGGAATAAAGAATCACCAGAAAAAAATGTTAATTACAATTTTGGAACTGCCTAACACTATATCTGCATTTGGCATCTGTCCCTTGTAGCTTTTTTCCTTGCAATGGAAAAAAATAAAGCACTGGAAAAATTTGCATTTCTGCCCAGCATCAGTGCATACCTACTGAGAACTGAAGCAAAATCAAATGGTGTTTCTATGGCAAAACTAGGGCCATGGGGAAGAGCCTCTGGGTAACAGGAAATACAGAACTGAGTTGCACAATTGTACTGACTCTAACGTGCCACAGGACTGGTCCCTGGTCTCAGAGAATTCTACCTTTAAAAGGGGGACCTGCAAATAAATGTTGCATTGTACTTTGCTCCACCCCTAGCAGGAGCACTTCTGTTTAAGGAACCAGCCTGATGTGCTTGGCTCCAGGATGTTCCACTCCATTCCTCTTCTCCATGGCTTTTCCCTTCCACTCTTCTTCCCCAACAGTTATTCCATGATTAGCAGATCTACTCAGTCTGCATTGGATTGCTAGGTGGTGTTTCCCTCTTAGGACATTTTTTTCCCACTGAAGGAAACTTTTTTCTTTTGTTCTGTACTTTTGCAATCCATAAAAATGTCCTGTGTCTGATGATGTGTTCTCCTTGTAGGTGGATAGTGCTGTTTTGATCATATAAAGATCCACAGTTGGAGAATGAGGTCTCCATTGGCATGGATGCAAGTTGACTTCCGCATCTCCTGGGCTGTCATGATTTAGCTTCCAGACCTATCCATAGCACAGCCCATACCTGAACGATTCTGAAGTTGGCTGCATCGTCCACACCCTGCAGACTTGAAGCTTCCTTGTTGAGGTAGTCATAGCGGCTGCAGTCTCGCTCCAGCCTCAGTTGCTCTGTTGAAGAGAAGGAACAGTTTTCACTTCCTGTTCCCAGCTTTTATCTCAGATGCTCTTTTGCATCAGGGTGCTCACATCTGACCCTATTATGAGCTTTATAGGAGCTATCAATGGTGTTCCTCGAAGATGAACCAACTTTAGGGATGGAGTTCAACACCATCAATAGCTCAGAATAAAATCTGCAATGAATATGGAGCCCCACTGGCATAGGGGGTCACCTGCCTCCCCAATTCTCAAGTCCCAGCCACCCCCGTCCAAAGGTCAAATGTCCCAGTCCCCTGCTCTTATATGTTCAGATCCCTTTGGGCTAGCATACAACCCTGGGAGGCAAGGGTACACATGCTGTTAGTGGCACACGTGATACAGAATGTGGACTGCACACATCACACACACACACAAGCAGTCTTTTTAGACTGCAAAATAGGAGATCTTGTGCTTTTTGTATGAGCATTTCTCATATTGCATTGTTTTTAGATGGTGTTTTATGGTGTTCAGTTTAATTCATCTTATGCTGATGGTTTATATTGATTGGAGGTTTTCTGTTATATGAATTAGGGATTTCTGCATGTGTGTGCCTAAGCCATCTGAAGGGTGGCTTTTTGCAGTGGAAAGCAACACGCAAATGTAAGAATAATATATGCACATATGTGCATGTGTGTGCATGTGCGCACACACACCGGTGCTGTTGTTACAGATTGTTCTTTCCTTGTTACTTGCCGCAACAGAGAAAAGGCATCAGTGTGAGCACTGCTGGGAAGGGAGTGCTGAACCTTCTCTCCATCTCTCCTCTAGCAATCCCCTCGTGCATAGCAATGGCAAGAAAAATAGGATCTCTCAAAGGGCACTGGAAAGAACACCACCCCGTGCATGTTTTCCACTAAGGCTCATGGGGAGGGCCTGTGGGTTGCACCCCCAGTCTAAGCCCTACCACTGCATATTTGTGTAGTAGGTGATTTAGTTCTGCTTTTTTGAAATGTGATCTGGCTTTGCTGAAATTACAGTGCAACCTTATTCATGTCAACTCAGAAAGAATTCCCATTGAGTTTGATGGGATTTACTCCCTGGAAAGTGCAGAAGTAGGACTGCAGCTTTAAGAAGAGTGAGCTGGTGTTGCTTCTTTAAGTCACTGGTTTGATATGGTAATTCAAGCAATATCAGTCCTCTTTCTCAGAGTTATTAAGGTGCAGGAGTCCAGTCCCCTTTTGCAGCTGGCTGGCCCTTTATTTAATACAAACTTACTATTTCCAATCTCCCTGAAAAAATATTTTGGAAAGATGCCTGCTAAAAGACCTTCAGCTAGGTCCTGGATCCAGCCCTCTGCAAGCTGCCAGACCCTTTTAACCCTCCAATTCTGCCCACCACCCTTGACTAGCCACACCTCACTGAGCTGACACCCATGTCTTCCAAATTCTACCAAGGGATTCTTCTGCTGAATTTCCCCCAGTTCTGACAGTTTCCAATGGGTCTCCCTCCCTGCCTCCCTTGGGACAATCCCAGGCAACCATCAGATCCCACATACGGAGGACGTACTGAGGAGCTGGTCAGAGCCTCCAGCCAGGAGCTGATAGAAGATGTGGAAATTCCTCTCGCCTTTCACATGGTGCACCACCCGGGATTTCTCGAGCAGGTCTGAGAAAAAGAAGGGTGGGGAAGAGAGTGAATGAAGACAGAAAGACTGGAAGGGCCTAAGGTAGGACTGGATTGCTGCATGTAACAGGGACTCTGCTGGTTGATGCTTTGTATTTCCCCTTCACCAAGCCATGGAAGAACACTGAGGCCTCAAGTCCTGTCTGGGCAGCCCCTTCTACCATTAACAATGTCCAGGGTCAGCCATTCCATTGGGCAAGGAGAGGCAGTCGGCTCAGGTGGCAGATGCTGGGAGGCAGCAGCAAAGAGTTACAGGAGAGAGCTCTGGGCCGCACAGACTGCTTTGCCTTCTCTGAGCCAGCCTGCAGCATGTAGCAGAACATCCTGCCCCCTTGCCTTTATTAAAGAAAGATTCAGCTTCGATTCCAGCCGACTTCTGTACGTGGAATAGGAGAATGGGGCGGGGAGGGGGTATCTTGCCATTCAGCTCAGGCAATGAAATGCCTTGAGCTGGCCCTGCCTTTAGCACAACTGTGAGGTCCCTGCAGTGTTTTGATCTCTCATTATGCCCTCAGTCATCCAATGATTTGTTACTCTAGGCCTCTCTGAAAAAGTGTATGGACGTTTACAAACCCATGTCCCTGATGCTGGGAGCCCAAGGCAGTGCTGATGGGGCACTGGGATCCTGGCCACTGCCCTAGTATTCCAGGTAACACACTAGGCCTGAGCGGAGCTCACTGGAGCCAGGAGTCGGACAAGATGGCCTGGGAGGCCCCTTTTGACTTGCTGTATTTCTATGTTTCTTTGTTTCCACTTTCTTCATTGCCTGGGTCTCTGAAAAGTATTCAGAGTCGCTAGTATTCTCTTTCCAAAATTCTGGCAGCATGCTCCCAAGCATGCTCAGGGTGCCATTTCCTTGTGGAAAGAACCAAATTTTGTTTTCAGTGGCTCCAACAGCATCTCTGGAAGCTCTTCCCTTTTTGAATGGAACCAAATTCTAAATTTTATGTAATAGAGCTAAGGGCTGAATTTAAAAATTCAATGGCTGAAAAGCAGCAGGGGGTAGCACAGTCCGAGTGCTCTGCTACGGAACCAGGGATTCTGTCTATTTTTCTGTCTGTCTATCTGATTCTCTCTCTCAACCTAGAAAGAAATTAAGTTGTGGGGGAGGAGAAATAACTATACGAAAAGCTGCCCAACCCTTTTCATTTTCCCCCTTCTCCAATGCACGTTTCTTCTCCCAAGCTACTGCCTCCTGTCCAATAGCCCCTGTTGCCAGTTCACTTTTCTACTGTTTGATGATAATGCAGCTCAGGTAGCAGCCCAAATCTGTCATCAAGTGTTTTCTCCAGCCCAGTCCCTCCCTCACCCCACAAAGCACCATGTCTGGGCCAAATGGCATGGTCTATGACCACCTTCCCTTTCGTTTTATGGACAACCCACCACATTTATTTTAATTTTAAAATCCACTTTGAAAGTGTGCAAGCGATAATGGAAAGTAGGTTGCAGTTGGGCCACTCTCCACCCGAACCTTCCACCTGTCTGTCCTGAAAAAAGGACTCTCTGTGTCTGTCTGTCTAATTTTTTTCCCCGATTTATATCCTGCCTTTTTCCTACAAAGGGCTCAAGGCAGCTTACATCTCCTCCTCCATCTTATTCCTACAGCAACAACCCTGTGAGGTAGGTTGGGCTGAGAGTCTGTGACTGGCCTAAAGTCACCCAGTTGGCTCCATGGCCGAGCAGGAACTCGAACCCAGATCGCCTGAGTCCCAGTCCCATGCTCTTAACCACTACGCCACACTGGCTCTCTTCCCAGAAAACAGTAGCTATTGGGCAGTGAACAAATAAATAAGCAATATTCTGGCCAGGGTGACTTCTTTTATATTGTCATTTATTTTATATTGTTAAATTTATATTGTTATTTTTGTATTTTATTGTATTTTATTTTGTGTTGTGAGCCGCCCCGAGGCTTCGGCAAGGGGCGGCATAGAAATGTTTTAATAATAATAAATATAAATAAATATTCCCCAAAAAAGCAGAAGCTAGATATGAATCAATAGCATAACAAATCCTCCAAGATCTCTCCACTAAAAAACATGTCATGATATTATTCCTCAGTTAAAAACAATAAAGGCAGAAAGAAAGGGACTAAATCACTGAAGCTTCCCAAGACAGGGAGGGTCCGTATATATATATGCGCTTTAATATAACATCAAGGTTTCTGCTTTAAAAAAGAATTTGGAATGTATGGAAATACATCATGTACAATGACCCAATGCTCCATTCTGTGCAATTCCTAAAAGCTGCTGCCCCTAACTGGAGCCCTGCAGATGTCTTGGACCATAGCCTCCATCATCTCCCAAGCTGTGGAAGATAGCACTTGTAATCTACCCAGATTCTACCATCCTTATCTGGAGCCTTCCTCCAACTTCCACCTCCAAGGGAGGTCCAAGAAGAGGCAAGAAGGAGAAGGGCCTTTTCAATGGTGGCACCCCGGTTATGGAACGTCTCCCTGCTGAGGGCTCCCTGAATCCAATATTGCCATCTTTTTGGCAGCAGGGTAAAACTGTCCTCTATTTCCAGACATTTTATCTGGGTTTTAATCAACTGTTTTAATTAGGTCTGGTTGTTAATAGAAATGTTTTAGAGATTAAACTCTTTTGTACATTGAACGTTTTAGCTGTTTTAAATTTGCACACTAAAATGTCATGTTTTATTATATTTGTATTTTTATTGTATCATTTGTATTTGATTAATTGTTGAGAATTGCCCAGAGAGCTTTGGCTATTGTGTGGTAAAGAAACGACATACATAAATAAAGTAATCCAGCACATGTAAAGGGCATCAGGTTAGGGAAAGCCAACTTAAAGGGCTCCTGATCCACGTTAAGCAGAGCAGCACACGTGTTCCTTTTCTGGCTTTGCTTTATAACCTGCAGTTCCAGCAACTGGCCAGGAGAGATTTCTGCCTCTGCCTGGGCCCCCTCTTATGGCTGGGAGTGAAGCATGGCAGTCCGCTATGTCTTACTCACAGTTGCTGATGACACCACCCAGTGGATCACCCTTGAAGTCAAACTCAATATCCATGTATTTGCCCTAAGAAGAAAATCAGAGTCAGAGGGAAAGCAGATGGAGCAAAATGAGATTCTTGTTGTAATCCCTTAAAAAAAAATGCTTGGGTCCACCTATTGTTGAGCGCTTTGTTCTTATTTTTAGTTTTATCTTTGGTTTATGTTGATGACCATCACTACTTCTTGTGGTAATGAATTCCACAATTTAACCATGCACCAATTTATCTTTCCAGAATCTTATTTCCAACATTCAGCTTCATGGGATGAGTCCCAAAGAGGGAGAAAAACAATTCCTTGTCTACTTTTTTACACACCATGCATAATTTAATACACCTCTGCCATGTTCCTTTACTTTCTTCCTATGCTCTTTTCTGTGTACCTTTTCCATCCATATGAAATCCGTTTTTAGGTGTGGGGGCTAGAACTGTACACAGTATATTCCAGGTGTGGTTGGTCATACCGCAGATTTGTATGAAGGCATTGTGGTGTCAGCACTGCCGTTTTATTTTCACTTCATTTCCTAGTGATTGCTAGTATGGAATTTGGTTTTGTTTTGTTTTTTTTCATAGGGGTTGGATGCTTTTGTTGAATCATCCTCTGTGACCCAGTATCTTTCTCATGATCAATCAGTTCCAGCTTATATCATGTATATGGGATTAGAATTTTTTGCCCTCAAGTGCATCACTTTAGTCTTTTTTAACATGCAAGCACATTTGCCATTTTGATGCCCATTTTTCGTTTTGGTGTACTTCACTGCCTTTTTTTTTTTTTTTTTTTTACAATCCTAAATGTGGTTTGTCAACAGACTCAACCACCTCACAGCTCACTACAGATCAGTTATGAACAAGATAAAAACACTGGTGCCAATACAGAGCCTTGAGGGAAGAAGCAAGGTCACATCTCTCCACTGCAAGAACAAAATTATTCTTCCCTACTTTCTGTTTTTTAGCCAGTTACTCATCCTCAATCCAAAGGACCTACAATATAATGTCTCACTGGCAGGCATTGAGCTTTTCTTCATTCAGCTTTTCCTCAGCACATGAGTTAGGTTACAGGATGCTAACGCTGAGGGCAGAGTGCAGCGTAGCATCCTTGCTCACCTTCCCCTCCCCAGCCCAGGTGTTCCAACAGATCCTACAAGATGCCTGACAGAGAATTCTTCCCCAGCAATTACTTACAAATCTTGAGGAGTTGTCATTGCGGATGGTTTTGGCATTCCCAAAGGCTGCAAGAGGAAAAGAGGAGGATGGTTAGGAATGTGCACACTTTCCTAGGAATGCTTGGCCAAGCTGGCCTAGCCCAGCATTTCATTGCAGGTCCCCTGAGCTACTTTCTGGAGGCAGTATAGTGAGATCATGGCCCAGAAAGGTCAACAGCATTACTTAAAGCTGGAGCAAGCTACCTGGCACACTCCAAACACTTTGGGCTACAGCTCCCATCATCCCTGACCATTGCCCATGCTGGGTTTATGGGAGTTGTAGTCCAAAATATCAGAAAGACACCAAGCTACCTGTCTGTGAATTAAGAACTGACTGGACTTAGCATCTGACTATTCTGGGACTCACAATAACCTAAACCAAGATGAGGGGCAGCACTGCAACTGTTTGTACTCCGCATTTTGCAGTGTGTCCCTCTTTCCCAGTGCTCCTGATACATATGACTCTAACTCCATGTTTTTCTTTTTAAATGGCTGGAGACGGGAGAAATGCTTCAGCACTGAGGTAGGAATGTACCGACATTGTTAAAGCTATTTCACCTGCATTTCATAAGTGTGCAAATTCACACTTCCAAGAATGTGCAGATGCTCCCAAAATATGCAAATTCCCCCCAAATATATGCTTTAGTCTATGAGGAAAATACTCATTTTCAGGTGGTGTTTTTTTAATTTGTCATATTTTTGCATAACTAAAATTGTTTAAAGTTAAAAAAACCAGGGAGGTCTGCAAGTCCATGGCATCTGCATCACTCAGAAAAAGACAGAGCGCTGTGAAATCCACAGGTCTGATTTACAGAAATCTTAACTCATCTGAATCCATAACAGATTTTTTCCAACATCCTTTTTTGAGGGTATGAAGAACGATGGGCATTATAACAAGATGAACAGGGCTAGCGGACCAAAGAGTGAATCTGCCATAGAACTGTGTTATGTCTGGGCTTGGAATTATATCAAATATTTTGTTCACTATAGCTGAAACACAAGGTCATCTTCAAGTTACTAAACTGCAGGACACTTTTATTTTATTTTATTTTCAGTATTATTGCCCTGTCCTTAACAATGTTTCAAGATGGCTTACAACATAATTAAACAAACAATAAACAGAAGTAATACAACCAACATAATGAACCAAAATGAGGTAAAATGTGACTAAGCATGACACTAAAAACTAGTTTAAAATTTAAATATTAAAATGCTGGGCAAATAAAAAGGTTTTTACCTGGTGCCGAAAAGAATATAACGTTGGCTCCAGGCAAACCTCTCTGGGGAGCACATGCTGTAGCTCAGTGAAAAAAGCCCATGCTTACCATTCAGAAGACCCTGGGTTCAGTCCCTGACAGTTCTAGGTATAGTGCAGAGAGATTCAAGGAGCAGTATATATAATGACCAGCTTCGGGCAATACAATAATCCACACTCAAGGATTGTGTTTGGGTTGCCAGGGAACCCTGGTTTACCATTTGTCCAAACTCAGCCGTGCTAACAAGCCATGACTTGTTAACCACAAAAAATAAAGAAATGCCATAGTTTGTTACTGGGTTGTGAACCCTGGGTTGTTTGCTGTGGTTTGTTATCTCAGCTGCATTCAGACAATAGCCCATGTTTTAACAACACCCCAACAACAACAATGCACATTTAAATCTTGACAGTAGGTTATTGCGGTGTCTGAAGCCAGTCGCTGTTTCTGAGATAGATGGACCAATGCCCTGCTTTGATATAAGATAGCTTCTTATGTTCCCTCTACCTCTGCTAGTATCTCATGTAACCAGCAGCATTAGTGCAATATTTTGCCTGTGTTTTAGGGAGCTTAGCAACATAAAATTGCTGCAGGCTAGTTTGCTTATTGGTTGTAATTAACAGAAGATGTGGACTTCACCACTGGAAGGATGACACATCTCTTGAAGAAAACTTTCTTGTCAGGGAAGATCCTTGTCATTGCAGAGTGGGAAGGGGACAAGTTTCACCTTTTATCTGTTTTCATTTTGAAGGATCATTTGGATACTCTGTGGCTATAATGGAGTGTTCAGCCTCAAAAGAAGCAAAATACATTGAAATAAGCACTTTTTTAAAATGGTTGTAGACATGCGGGGATGAAAGGGACAGAGCATGTCATTCCTCATTGGTAACATCACAGGCAGTGTCCAATACATGCCTGCAACATTCACACAGCAAGTGTAAGAACGGATGGGGAAGCATGGCTTTTTCCCAGCATAACCTTTGCAACAAAAGGCTTGGCCTGAATTAGGACTCCTGGACCCCATGCAAGTTAGGAGGAGCCACTGCTCAGCTTGTATGCTTAAGACTCGGCTCTGCCCAGAAAAGCCTTGATCCAACTCCTTCCCTATCCCATGCCTTAAGCTAAAGTGGGAGGTAGCAGGTACCTACCTTCTAACACAGGATTTGACTGTAGCAGCTGTTCCTTCACACGATTCACCTCCTCCCCTTTTCCACATACAGCTGCCACGTAGGACATGATCAGCTTGCTGGCCTCTGGTGGAAAACCCAGTATCGGGATCAAGGACTAGATTAAGCATTTAGAACTGAGATAAGGCTGAACGCAGCTCATGTTTCCAGCACTCATCCTGCATGCCATGGACTTCCACTTCTGTTGCAAAATGTGTGTGGCGTTGTTCATGAGTGCCTGGTGTGATTCCAGAGGAGTAAATTCAGCTGGGAGCAACCTTTCCATGCTATTCTACATGGATGAGGAGGTATGCTGGAGGGGGAGAGAACGGTGGAGCACAGCCCCTGGCGATCTGCAGACAGCATGTAGCAGAAGCAGAATGGACCTCCTGATCAGCTTTCCCAACCTGGCACTCGCCAGATGTTTTGACATACAATTCCCATTTTGACTTACAACTGGCCATCCTGGCTGCGGCTGATAGAAGCTGCAGGCCAAAACATCTGGAGGCAGCTTCTGGAACCAGAGGCAGCTCTATATCTGGGGCAAATGGGGTGGTAACCTCTCCCCTACCCACCTGTGGCAGAATCCCCTCACAACCAGGCACTTTTGTTCCAACACGCAGCGTGTACCTGCAGACTGTCATGTATGATCTTCTCCTGCCCCTCTCTGGCAATCGCCATAAACTATTCTGTGTTTTCCCTACCCTTTGCTCCACAAGTCCCAGTGAGCACCAGCCACCACTGGCTGTAGAGTTGCCATTTTATTTATCTTTTTTTTAAATTAGATTTATATGCCACTCGTTTCTTACAAATCTGACTGGCTTACATCATTCTCCTCCTGCTGCTCTCTTTCTGATCCCACTTCTTATCTCAGGTTGGAGTGGGAGTCTGCGAGTGGCCCAAAGTCACCCAGTTGGTGCCATGGCCAAGCGAGGACCAGAACCCAGGTCGCCCGAGTCCTACGCTCTTAACAACTACACCACTCTGATTTTGAAATCAGCCGCTACTTCTAAACAGGTGGTTTATTTCAGTCCCTTCACACACCCTTTTCCTCTGTGGCTTCTACAAAGTAGAAGCACATATTTGAGCAGCCTGTTTTTATTTCAACTGGGGTGAGCAAAACGCACCGATGATCTGTAGCCGAGCAGCAAGAGGTCCTGCATTGCAATGGTCTAACAATTGCAACAACTAAAATGTTTTTGCATCCCAGGGTTAGGTTACCAAATAGAAATACTTGTGGGGTGGAGAATGAGAACTTGATTTTTGTGCAAAAGGATTTTTGTGCTTGATTCTGCACAGATTGGAAATGACAGCTCCTTGCCTGTCAGCTGATGTCTGCCTGCCCAAGTGGTTGCAGTTGGGGGATCTCACACTGTTATTCCAAAGCACAGTCATTCCTCCAGCCTGACGTCTGCCCACCTTGGACTCAAGCAGCCACCCACAAAAAATCTGGCCCACCAAATCCATGCCATTTAGGCACAGAGCAATCCAACACAGTCCCTTTCCCCACATTTGCCACTGCATTGTATCCTCTGCCTTTCCCCCAGACGCTTAGATTCTCTCCTCCGTGCCAAGTGCTTCCTTTCAGAATTCCCCCTGCCTTTGAAGAACGCAGGCCGTCCTGGCTCACCTGTCTTCCCAGCCCCGCTCTCACCAGTGATGAGCACGCACTGGTCTTTGTCCCGATCTCGCAGTGAGCGATAGGCGTCATCCGCGATGGCATAACTGTGCAAACAAGAGCAGAGGAGTGTTTGGAGGACCGACTCACTCTCTCCTCCAGGGTAATGGGGAGTGTTTCGCCCTCTTTCTCACCATCTCACTTACATGTGGGGTTTCACAGCAAAGAAGTTGCAGTTCTTATACTTCTCTATGATCTCTGGTGAATAAATAGGTAGTGGTTCATACGGGTTCACGGAGATCACCACATTCCCAATGTAAGTCTGTAAGGTAAGAATGATATTCTCATTCTGAACAAGACAACAACAAAATACTGGCAGTGTTCACATTATGGGAGGGGTGGGAGGGACTTAGCGAGATTCACAAGCCCCGTTGGTTGATTCCCCTCCCAATTTCAGCTGTATACAATGTTGCAATTGCATCCAATTGCAGTCTAATTTGAGTCCCATTCATTTCAGTGGGTCCCTTTGAGATAGGACCAGTACTAGATGCATCTCTAATGCCTCCCTCCTGCCCCTCTCATTCCATTCCACATCATCGTAGAAGCCTCTAGTTTGCCACCCAAAATCATCCACCTCTAGAACACTCTTCCATCCATGTGTGACAATTTCTAGAGGTGTGGCAGTGATCACCTGAGGATTGTGACAACTGGTGGAACATCTCTCCTGACCTCAGTCTACCCAGACACGGCAATCAGCACCTGAAGCTTCCTCCAGGCTGTCACTCGCAAGACTCAGAGGGAGGCAACAAGCCAGAGGCCCTTCTCAGTTGTGGCTGCCAATTACAGAATCATCCCTGTACTGAGGCCTGCTTGGCACCGACGTTGCCATCTTTTTGGCACCAGGTTAAACCTGTCCTTTGCTCCCAGGTTTTTGATGGCATGTGATGGGAGAAGTCATGCCTATGTTTTATTGTTTTAATTGCTTAAATGTTGCATCCTGGAATGTTATGCTGTTTTATTGTATCTGTACTGCCATCCATTTTTTATTATTGTGCTTATGTTTATGAACTTTTGTGAAATGTCCAAAGAGCTTTGGATATCGGGCAGTATTGAAGTGAAATTGATGACGACAACGATGCCGTAAAAAGAGAGTCCTGTAGCACTGAAGACTGACAAATGTATTCAGGCATAAGCTTTCCTAGACTATAGTCTACTTCATCAGATGCCATAGCAGATTAAATGTGTTAGAATTCAAGCTGCCACAAGACTCTTGGCCATTTCTCCCATGCAAACACCTCTTTAAAACATACTTGTTCACACAGGCTTTCCCTAACCTGTAATGCCACTGCCCTGTTTTATTGTATTTTTTCTGTAAAATTTTAAGGTACTATTTTACATTGGTTTTATATAGATGTTTAATTAGATGTTTTAAATGGGAAGGTGAGGAAGCTGTATTGCTCAATACCTGCCTCCAGCACCTGCTCTGTTTCCATGTGGCCTAGAGGCATTCTTGAAAAAAAAAAAGGGAAGTAAATGGGCAAGATTGGAAAAAAATCTCATCTGGAACAGGAAATGGTGGTTTCAAAAGAACCATTGGTTTTAATGTTTGAAGCCCAAGGTCTGCTTTGCCCTTGGAAACTTGCTGAGAAAAGCTACTTTTCCTTTAATCTCACCAGTTTGCCTTCTGGGTACTGAAGGTACTGAAGTAATGGGTACTGGGTGCCTGGCAACAGTCGCCACAGCATTCATTGTGTGGACAGATGGGATAGGTAGGGCAGCCATTTTGTGCAAGTGCCAAAGAGATTCGCTCAGTATTCCAAATGTGTCCATCAGCCCCCCAAAAGTTGGGGATACCAGGTTTAGGTTTTGTTTTTTTAAGAAGCAATAGAAAAGTACAACTAAATAGCCAATTCAATACAAGTCTCCATCTCTGTTCTTCCCCTGCCCTGCATCCCTCTTACATAGATTTCCTTATGTCGGAAGCGTTCCTCCAGGTTCTTCAACAGAGTATCTTCGCTCAGTGGGTCCAACAGTACCAGGTCTCCAACCCCCACGGTGTCGAGTACTGCCATGGTCTCCATGGCTGTGGGATGAAAGGAATTCCAAATGCAAAGGCCAGCCTGGAAGGCAGTGGGACAACCAGATTAGATCCAGCGGAATCTCCCACAGAAACAGAGACATTCCCATTGTGGAAGGTGAAAAAGCTGCTGTAGGTGCTGGAAATGTACAAAACCAGAGACAAAGGGTGAATATTGTTCAAGCCACAAAGTCTCACATGAGGGTTTTTTTTTTTACTCTATTTAGTTAGTTTGTTTATTATTTAGAGAGCCCTGTCAGGCTATTCAGCAGCCTATAAATCTGAAAATAAAGTTTGACATAAATAAATGAGAGAATAACTATACAAGTAAGATTTCATTTTCTTTGCAGAGCTTGTTTAAACTACATACATAAATTTGTATGTATCCATTGCAAGGAACTCATATGAAATGCATGTGAAAATACAACTAACTAGCACTTACTAACATAGACTACTAAGATGACCCATAGTGTGGCCTAAAAGATCACTTTCCAAGTCCTGGCACAGAAATGGATCCTTTCCCACAATTCCTCTTTGCAACTTTTAAATCCTTCCAGAGTTTTTTTTTAATTATTCTGTTAAATAAGAGGAAGCTTCCATACATCAAACAGAAAACAAAATGTAAGCAACAGTTTAATCTGATGCATATCTCATGGACTTGCTACTCTTTTATGTGCAACCGCATTATTTATGTTCATCCCATAAGCTGCCGTGAGCCCTTTGTAGGAAAAAGGCAGGATATAAATCGAATAAATAAATAAATAAAGTGTTCTCTCTGTTCCTAGTTTGTGAGTTTGCAGCCTGACTTCCGCAAATGAGTCTTGACCATGCCTCCACCCAAAGCTGCTCTGGATGGTTGGTGTCCTTTATCAGTAATGGGCAATTCTGCAGCTTTATGACCTTTGAACCTTTTCTATCTGAGGCAAAGAGCAAGGTGGCAACCACACCCTCATTCCATGTATAGCATCCACCTGGGCAGCTGGACAGCAACCTGTCAGGGATGCTTTAACTTGGAGCCCTGCTTTGAACAGGGGCTGGGCTCAATGGCTCCTTCCAATTCCACTATGTTTCTAGACAGGCAACTGAAATTAGAATCAAACTGTAACAGTTTGCACTATCCTATGTGTTTTTAGACAAAAGTCTTACAAAGCCCAGCATAACACAGCCAGGGAGTTGTAGGACTTTTTTCTGTCTAAGCATGCATTGGATTTCACCTTAAATTATGTGGTGTGCAGTTCATGGCCCAAGTCTGGACTGGGGCCCCCAGACAGTGTGAGGGGATGTTAACCCCACACCAGTTACCTGCTTCCCATTGTTCTCCAATTCCTATGCACAAGGATTTATTAAAGAAACAAACCTCTACGGGCATCAAGAGAGTCCTTGTTTTCCTTTTTAAATTCCCTTTTCTTTTCCAAAAAGGAAGGAAGTGGCTGGGGCAGGTTAAACCTGCCTTCCCGGTGTTTGGCGTTTCAGGGCTGCTTACTTTTCCTTTATAGTTAGAGAACAGAAGTGGCATCACATCCTCATCGTAACTTGCCTTTTGATACTTCGACACTGGTGATGGCACAGCTTCCTCACTTGAAGCTGGCTTGCACAGGGGATGCTGGGAAAATAGAAGGAGACTGCATCCCTGCCCCCCAAAGCTGCCACTTGAGGCATCTGCCTCACCCTGCCTCAAGACTCTGCTGGCCTTGGGAACTTCTCGCCACGCAGAAAGAGGATGCAGTGATGCCACCAATGTTTTCACAAGCAAGGAATGGAGAGAGAGGCACTTGTCAGCTGCCCCGCGCCTGTGGGACCACCTTCCTTCAAAATCCAGAGCTGAGCCAATGTGAGCCACTTTGTTCAGACCTTTAATGTGAAAGGTAACAGGCTTGGCAGGCATGGAAAATCTCTGAGCCCTTGGGAATGGGACAGTTGCATCCAGATAAATATCTCTGTACGTGGACGTATGGCTAGCAAAAGTGCATTGAGAGATCTTTTATTATGGCATTGCATTGATAACCTACTGTGTTACCTCTTGTGGGGAACCCAAGCTGGCTTGCTTAGCTCCATTTTATCCTCAGAACAACAAGCCTATGAGATAAACTAGACTGAGAGGGAGTGACCAGCCGAAGGTCACCCAGTGAGCATCATGACAAGTGGGAACAAGAATCTCCCAGATACCCTGACCATCACACCACGCTGGCTCTCACCTCTTGAAACACATCCTGAGAGAGTGTGAATTCCACCCCCTCATCTAAACCAGACCAGAACTATTTATTTTCAATTACGTCTGTTGCACGAAACATTACAAAGAGCTTTACAGCAACTTAAGAGATAGACAGAACAATCCGCTGGTGCCTAGAAAGCTTCCATATTCCCAGTTCCAAGATGGGTAAACAGGTGCAGCCTCCAACCCTCTCCTCTCCTTGCAGGCAGCACAGAAAGAACCAGGTCAGCTGTATCTCCAAAGTCATAAAAGTGACCCTGGAAAAGGCAAAATGGGTGCAGACATGAGAGGAGAACAGCACTGCCAAGGGATGATGCTATCCTGACGGCACTCCAGCCTCCTTCCTTCTCCCTAAGAAGCACCACAGTTAAACGGCTGAAATCAGCTCTCAAGCAGGGCAGGACGTGCTTGGGGACTCTGCACTTTCTGCACAGTTTATTAAAGCTTTTGCCATGCCATGGTCTCAAAGAGGCCACAGGACTAATGACTGGTGAATTTACACTGCTGAATTTGTTATTTCTTCAAAAAATAACACAGTCACCCATGTTAGCTCGAATTTAAACCAGACTTTTGCTCCATGGCATGAGTTTTGTGCATGCACCAAATATCGATGTTTTTCTTGGGAGCTGCAGTTTGGAAATGTGTTCTGTGGCATGGGCATACACATTGCCACAATACATGCCACCTTCCTGATTCATTGTTTGGCATCTAGGCCAACCAAATCAACGCATGTGCAGAAATGTTATCATTTAGAGACAGATCGCATTTGCTGCAGAGCTCGCAATCAATCCTGAACCAATCAATTCTGAATGGATAGTGAATTCAGAAACCCCCAGTCCAGGTGTGTTACAAAGGTAAGGCTTGTGAATGGACACATTTCAGTGAGCCTTCTAATGACAAAATTCAGCTGCGCCACTTTGCAAGACTGTATGTCGTGTCCATTCAGAAACAACGCAGAGCAGCGACATCCGGTCTGTGTTTAGTAATGAAAGATGGATGGAGCAAGTTAGCATCATTACAAATGCTGCCTTTCCATCCTGGGGAAGCAGTGGCTATGCGGAACAAACCCAGGGAGGGCCAAAAGGTTGCCAGCTCAGGAGTGCTTTGTTAAGACTGCCAAGCAGCAGCCTCCCCACACCCGGCTCGCAGTGATTCCTAGGCCAGCTGACAGCTGTTGGCGGCCTAGCTTCCTGCTCTGAAACACCAACATCCGTGCAAGCCTGGGGAGGTTCTTCCTAGTGGCATTAACCCTTTCCTGCTCCTTCTGAAGCCTAGTTTATTTTATTTATTATATTTATATCCCACTTTTTTTCCTTCCAAGGAATTCAAGGAGGCTTCCCTAATTCCCCTCCTCATCTCAGTCTGATCCTCACAACAATGACTTTGAGTTGTAAGCCATCCAGAGACTCACAGCGTATTGGACGGGGTAAAAATACCCAAATAAATAAACAAACAGCCCTTTGAGGTAGGCTGGGCTGAGAGTCTGTGACTGGCCCAAAGGCACCCAGTGAGCTTCATTGCTGAGTGGGGACTAGAACCCAGATCACCTGAGTCCCACACCTGTGCTCTTAACCACTCCACCACACTGGCTCTCTTATTGCAGGAAGCACCCTTGGAACAGCTTCCTGGGCTACACAGCTATAGTGTCAGGCTCAGAGTCAAACCAGAAGAGCCATTAGCACTCAGGATGATGAGGAGGAGGAGGAGGAGAACTGCAGGTAGAGCATAGGTTCAAGCAAAACTCATTCTGCAGTGACTTAAGTGCACTTAAGACAATAAGTGCCATTAAAATCAGCAGGACTTCTTCTTGGTAAACATGAATCTGATGGAGGTGCACAAACCCTACTAATTTCTGGAGTCCAAACTCTGCACAGCACACAGTTTGCCTGTGAGAGGAAGTGACTCGAAAGAGTGATGTCAGTTAGCCATTTGGCCGCACTTCTGCATAACTAGGGTGGATGTCTTGCTCTAACCTGCCGATGGGAACAGTCTCAGGGGTCACACTGCATCTGTGCCAATGATGGAGTGGGCAGGGACAAATGTTTTTATAGCCATTGTAAGCATGTCTACTCAGAAGTAAGCAAGCCTGAATCACTGAGCAACATTTCCAAATAGCTCACCAGGTACCTTGGCCCAGTCACACATGGTCATCCTAAACAACCTCATAAGGTTGTTGGGAGGAGAAAATGGAATGACTCCCCCAAGCAACTTGGAGGAAGTCCTGCATAGGAAATAAACAATTTATGTCTGCAGTAAATTCCTGTTGTACACGCAAATATGTTTTGATGCAGCATTTTTCATAACAATGTTGTTGTAGCAGCCCTGTAGTCACACAATAATCCACATTATAGCTACTACTGCCTTCCACATGTTCTTATGGAAACTGATCAGGATATAAATATGGTAAATAAATAATATAAATTATTTTGAAAGTCTAACCCAGAGGCAGGCATTCTATGGATCTCCAGATGTTTTGGGCTGCACCTTCCATCATACCTCCCCATTTGCAGTGCTGGCTAGGATGGATGGAAATTGTAGGTCAAGGCATCTGGAGAGCCACAAGTTGCCCACAGCAGGGATAGATGCCCAATGCCTTCCTTGCATCCAGTCACCCAAGATGCATAGCTAAGTGACTATCTAAAGCTGACTTTCACAGTTCCTGACCCATCACATTATCTGGTGATTGTTAAATGGTCGTCTAATGCATGGTATACTTGTGTGGCACTACCAGGCAGTTCTCAAGAAAATAGGGTTGCCAGATTCTTCTCTGGATAATATTTAGTATATAAAACATGTTCATCAGATAAGATTCCAGGGCTGTACATGCAGCACACATAAACCACAATACAATGACATACAATAATCTCAATATAACAAAAGAAACTGCAAGTAAAACTAACACAAAAAAAATGGACTGTGTTAGCACATAATGATAAACCATGGTTTATGTTAACCAGGGTTCTTCCTTTAGCTATTGTCTTGCAGGCAAGAAAAGAAGCCTTGATTTTTCCCCCTCCTGTTTCTGGTGTGTTCCTTTCCTGAACTCAGAGAGGTTAATTTTCAGGATGCTTTTGATGGCAAACTTTGTTTCAGGGCAGTCAGCAAGCACACCAGGGATAAGCCATGGCTCTGAGTTCAGTAACCATGGCAAGCCATGGTTTATACAAGCCATACTTCATGAGCCAAAGGCTTGGTTCATACATCACTGCAGCAAACTTAGAGCTATTTAACCAACCAATCCACTGTCTGTGAGCTGCAATTGTTTACTGTAAGCAGTTGCCAGTCAGCCTGATCAAAGGTTGCCAGCATGACATGAGAACCTGTGGTTTGTCCTTGAACTTACTTACAGCTGGATTGCTAGGCCCCTAAATAACCCAGATGTCCAGCTTCACACATCTTACAATTTCTGATCAGGCTTATCAAATGTTCTTTATAGAAATCTGGCTCACAGAATGATTGTTGCAGTGAAGTGTGGGATAAGCCGTACTTTGCTGCCATGGCATCTAAAGAGACTCATTAACAAACTATTGAATATTTGTGGTTAAATCATGATTTATTTGCAGGGATGGGCTTAGGCATAACAATAAAGAAGTTTTCAACAAGCCACACCAGGGCTTAGGCTTATGGGCAAACCAGGCCATTATATACATTTTCAAATGCTGGATGAATAGGCACGCCTCAATAATAAATAGATTAAATAGTAAATAAAAATAAATAAGCTTGCAGAGCAGGTGTCAGGAGCATCTCCTTGGGGTGGGCATTCCAGAGCTGCGGCAACCATACCCCAAAGTCTTCTTTCTCATTACACAGCCACCAATGAGGAAGGCATCTGAAACAGGGCTTCCAAGGAAATTTATGTTAAAATTGAAAGGTAAAATTCAGCGAAGAGAGGAAGAGGTGTTCCATCAGATAAATGGGTCCCAGGCTGGTTAGGACCTTAAAGGTAGGAATCTACCTTTGAATTGGTTCAGAAGCAAACAGGCAACCAGTTTACTGAGACTGGAGGGCTTTGGAACAACAGGATCATGCCCTTGTAATTCTAGCAGGCTGCTGGTCTTCTGGAGCTCCATGATCATCAGAGCGCACAACAGACATTTTTCTCCCTTCTCATGTATTTCCATGTCAGGATCAGTTCAAAAGGGTATCATGCTCTGCTTAGTCTGAAGCTATCGAGTGCACAGATAAAATGCTTATTGAGCTATGCTAGTATTTTTATCCCGACTTTCCTCCAAGGTGCTCAAGGCAGTCAGCTCTCCTTCATTTTATTTTCATAGCAACTCTGTGAGGTAGGGTGGGTAAAGCCAGGTGAAAACATTTTGGTGCCTGGAAACAGAGCCCAGATCTTCCCTTCTCCTATCTGAGGGCCAGTGCTTTAAAAAGCCCCTCTACCCTATTCAGACACTATTCCTAGCTTTACTGGCACCTTCCCCCATCTCCAGTGATGCTGCCTGCAGAGCTAAGAGTCTGTGACTTGATCCAAGGGCACCCAGTAGGCTATTTACTATTAATTTACTCTTACTACTAATTTGCTATTCATTTTTACACAGCTCCATCGCAAAAGCTCTCTGATTTGCTCCCCAAGTTTCACTGCTCCTAATTTAAAACTCTCACTGCTATACCAAACCAGGTCTTCAATTAGACACCCCTAAATGACAAAAATCAAATTTCACTTAATTTCATGTCAGTGACCTCTTGGACTGCATGGTATACATCTTACTGGAGCTTCTACAGTTTTGAGTAACCTCCAAGCATTTTAAAGCAATGTAATCCTCTCAACACCTCCTTTCATCTTTCTACCAGTTCTTCCATTTTGGAGAATTTTCCTCTTTTGAAGTCAAATGTGACTTTTTGTCAACTTTCTGCTTAAATATATATGAGAACAGATAGAACCATTGTCACTGTTCCCAACTGGGCTAATGATACTCATAACTCTTCCTACGTCCTTGGGGCCACCACTTTGAATAAACCCAGAGTCATCATCCCTCCGGTGGGTTCATGACTAACTGTTCTGCAGCAGCACAGTCGCTCAGCACTTTGAGACACTTAATCTCTGTGTCATGACGGGAACATGCATTTATCCAGTCAACGTGAGCATAATTGAAGTTATCCGTTATTGCCACAAAGCCTTATTTGGAGACTGAAGCACCCAGCTGTGCAATTGCCCTTCTTCCCAGCATGTTGTGATAGCAGCTTCATTGGGTAGGGGTGGAGAGGGCAAAGACAGAAGCTGAGCTTTAATTTAGAAGCTTCTTGTTTGTCTTCCCTTTTGAAGTGAAATACAAACACATGGGTGTCCCTGACAAATCAGAAAAACAGAAGTCCTTAACAGCACAAAGTGCTCTGTCCCTTCACCCCATTTTTAGTAAGAGAGGATTCAAGTACAGACAGGTAATGAAAGAGTTCTATTATTATGATTATGATTGCGATTGTGATTATCACAATTACATTACTTTTCTATACTGCCAGTAGCTAAAACTTTCCAGGCGATACACAGCATTTTAAGGCACCCATCCAGATTTCAACCAGGCCCGCCTCTGTTTAGCTTCCAAGATTGGGCATATATGGCTATATGGCTATATGGAAGCTATGGAAGTTCTAGGTTAGTGTTCTCCCAATGTAGCCTCTGCTCTGAGTTTGCCTTCTTATAATCCATGCAGCTCATAGCCGCTGGCTATATGCTTCTTCCGTCTATGCTAGAATGGGATTCTGCCACAGGTAGAACAGCTCTTCTCTCCTGGGAATCACGCAATCTATAAATGAGAACTCCCAGCATCCAATCCATTTCCTTGCTTTCTGGCCTTAAAGTTGTTGTTGTTTTTTTAAATAGCCAGGCGAACGAGTGTGCTACGAAGGAAGCTCTCAATTAGTGCTGCTGATGCAGCTTTATCGGGAGTTTCTTGCTGAGTCTTCTCTGGAGTAAATAGCAATCTACTAACTCAGCAGCTAAAGGCTTCGTCAGCAGACGTGCATGGGAGGTAGCCAGGCAGTGCCAGGAAAAAGAGCCGTCACTGTCTCTCCATTCCCCATCATGGCCTCAGCCAGCGGCCGGAGCAGCAGATGTGCCTCGCTCTGCTATGAGGCTCCATGCGGTTCTTCCTCTCGCACAGCAGCTGCTGAAGCTGCAATCCGAATGGGAAGATGAGTGCCGGGAGGAAGCGCTTGGCGGCATTAACATTGCTTTTATTGTGATCATAGCTGAGCTTACTCTTCTCAGGGTTTTTAAGCCTGATACAATATTGCTATAAGGAAACAATGTGATTTGCCCTCCATCAGCTGATTGATTCAGCTCATGTTGAATATATCCAAAGATGAAAATCAGGTTCTTCCACTTTCCAGGTATTGTTATGGGTAGGAAGCCTTGCTACTCTGCAACCCAGGCCTTTGCTCTTCCTTGAGTTCCAGCCGGTTGTGCTCTGGCTCAGTGTTAACATAAAACACTGAGAGACTGTGGCTCCAACTCCTGCGTTTGAAAAATCAACTTCCCCCTAACTGGAATATCCTCGGCTTCTTCTGAATTGTCGAAGGGTTTTGTCATGCCAAGCTTGGTTGTCAGTCCTCTGCACTGTCCAATGACAGAGTGGACACTGCATGTTTCTACTTGCTTGGTTTAATTTGTAAAATGGGAGGTGGCCTATGGTGGGGGCAGCCCTACCTAGACAGGGTTTGATTTCCTTATGTAGAGCACTTCCGAGTCATCTTTCCCAGGAAGTGCTCACAGTGCATTCTTGCAATCCCCGTGCCACTCAGTGGGACTTATCCCCACAGTAACTCTGCATGGGATTGCAGCTGGAAGGTCATTTGGCAGTACAACTGCAATCCGCAACAAATGCAAACTCATCCAACTTTCCATAAAATGTTTCTGTATATTCTCACCCTGTTCGGGATTTCAGCCAGCCAAGTCCTCCTCTAAGGTAGTCCATCTCTCCCTTAGGGCAACCCTAAGCCTTGCATTGGGGTCCTTCATGTATGCATCTCCGTGCATGTGCAGGGAGAAGCCGTTGTTGCCGTCTGATTTTGTTTTGATGTTTTGTACTTCTCCAAATGGTGGGGTTCCCCTGAGCATATTAATATCTTCCTCTTGTTTCTCAGTGATTCCATTTTGGCTCCATCACCAATGGCCCTCATCCCATGAGTTTGCTATTAGAGGGAGCAATGAAAAAAATAGCCCAGGGCTTTTCTGCATGAAGTATTCACTGTGTCCTCTTTATTCCCTACTCACAGTTCTTTACAAATTCTTCAGGCAATGTTGCAGTCCTCCAGTTTCACTTCTATGTCTTTAGAGCAGGGGAAATGTGGTATTTAATCATGAAAAGGAAAGAAAGCCTATTTTTCAGTACTTAGTTATGCTATTACCCTATACCACAGCGCCATCTAGCGTTAATGGAACAGAAAAGGAACGGTAACTCTACAGAGTGTTCAAAACTCTGGGATGAAATGGAAGGCAGATACAGTGGATTTGGAGGTGATCACAGCCTCATGTTAGAGAAATGCCCAATCTATGTGAAGCTGCCTCATAAATTGAGTCAGATCACTTGCCCCTGTAGCCCAGTGCTGTCTACTTTAACTGGGGGCTGATCTCAGGGAATCTTTCCAAGTCCCACATCCTGCAAATCCTTTAGCAGAAGATGCCAGGAATAAACTTAAAATTTTCAATATGAAAATCATCTTTGCTCATGTTTGCTCTTCTCTGTTTCCCTTCTCCAATAGTAACAGGAAGACACAAACAGACTTAAATAGGAATAGAAGGACAGGAGAGAGAAACCAAACAATGCTAAACTGAAACAGAGTATATAGACTAACTAAAACAGAGATGTGCTAGGCAGGAGCAGTAGAATGGCCTCTTC
Organism: Varanus komodoensis; assembly: GCF_004798865.1. Lineage (NCBI taxonomy): Eukaryota > Metazoa > Chordata > Lepidosauria > Squamata > Varanidae > Varanus > Varanus komodoensis. The sequence goes on from NW_025335954.1 coordinate 4,868,518, forward strand.
ACGGAATTTCTGTATGGAAAGCAATTCTGAGCAAGAATGGCATGCAGCCCACCTACATTGATCATCGTACAGAAAACTGCACAGGCCTGGATTTACATGCACAATCATAGCAGTAAACTATCACACATGCATGCTTTCCATGTGAAAATATTGTAGAATATTCAACAACTTGATGAGTCAAGTCATTGTTCAGAAGAAACATTATCTTCCCCTCTGGATTTGTGCCAGATTCTGCATTTCTATATAATAACAGGATCTGTAACCAAATAGCCTCTGTTGCTAAGGCCAGGAAAGCAACACATCAGTCTTTAAAAGCAACCAGCTGGAAAAAAGAAAGAAAGATGCACTACCTACCTTTATAGCACTTCATAAAAGAGCCAGCCTTCACCTTTGATTTATATGGGTGCCCATGGACTCTGCACCTCCACCATAAAATCCCAATCGCTGTATCAGTTTATCTTGAATGAAGTGGCTGTAAGAACTTTGAAACAAAGCACCCTAGCATTGCTTCCCCACCCTCTTCCCTCCCAACTCCTTTTCCTCTTATGCCATGCCTTTTAGATAGTATTTATCATTCATCTATGGAAGATGCTTTAGCAGCCTTTCTAACAGAAGAATGGGGTAAAATGCTTGTGCCCATATATGCCCTCCCGCCCCTTGAGATCAGCAGGAGAGGCCCTTCTCCGGGAAGCCTCCGGGAAGGATATTAGGAGGGTGAGTACCCGGAGGAGGGCTTTCTCTGCGGTGGCACCCAATCTATGGAATGCGCTCCCCAGAGAGGTCCGCCTGGTGCCGTCATTATTTGTTTTTCGGCGCCAGGCGAAGACCTTTTTATTTAAAACTTATTTTAATTGTTAAATTATTGTATTTATTAGGATATTAAATTAGCCAAGAATGCACCGGGGGGGGGGGGTTAAATGTTTATACACACACACACACACACAGTGAGCCGCCCCGAGGCTTTGTTGCAATGGGGGCGGCATAGAAATGTTTTAATAAATAAATAAATAAATAAATAAATCTGCTGCAAATAAATTATAAATGTGAGCAGTTCCCTTGGTCTGTTAGAGTTGGCTCAGAAGAGGCTCTAGCAGCCAAAGGTGAGGAATGAGGAAGTCAAGATTCAGCTTGCAACAGAAGCACCTGTGGCTGCACAAGCGGCATTCCGGCACAGCTGGGTTTTCCAGGCAAGGACATTGTTTCTTGCACCATCGCCCTGCCTCCTTCACAGATGTTCACTAGGGTCCAGGCAGCATCACTTTCCTCTTACAGCCCTCCCATGCTCTCCCACTGTGCCTTCCGCTTCTTCTTAGCACAAAAAATCCACTCAGGGGGAAAAGGAGCAGGAAAGCTGCCCGATGCCTCCTCAGTGGCACTGGTAAGAATCCCTCACCGGGAAGCGTCCTATTAGTGCACCACAATCCCAGTCACAAGGTAAGAGGCAGCATCGCTCGACAGGGTTGGCGCAGTGCACGTGCCCACCTCCGCCTCGCCTCTGCCTCCGCCTCCTCCTCCAGGAGGCCTTGCTGATTCTGCTGACCCCGGGGGTCAGCAAGGGGGAAAAGGGAAGAGGAGAGGGAGCAGGCTCACTTCTCGGGCAACACAGCCCAGAGCCAGGCTCCTGGTCCTAATACTAGCTTTCTCAGCTGACAGCTTTTCCTGGCCCTGCAGACTGCGGGACTAACAGACTCCCCAGCTGCTGCCTCCAGATGTCTTGAACATCAGAATCCACTGGCCCCAGCCGACATGAGCAATGGCCAGGGGTGCTGGCAGCTGTGGTTCAAGGCACTGTGAGGAAAGCCCAGAAGGGGAAAGCTGTCTGGGACCCGTGTACATGTGCAAACTGCAAAATGCATATCTCTGACCAAGGCCATCCCAGGTATGATCCCGTGGGAAATGTGCATCTCTCCAGACAGTCATCCTTCCTCACCACTGGCTATGCTGGTTGGGGATAATGGGAATTGCCATACAACCACTTCTGCGAGCCCCGAGGTTCCTTCCCTGCTTCGGGAGCCATTTACACACATTCCTGCATTGAGCCATGGACTCCTGTGACTCTCCAGCACCAACCTAAGTGTGCTTCCTATTGCTGCAGCCATGGACTGACTACTCACACGCCGGGGCCCACAGCTTGTCTCGGGCAGCGCTGTTTGCCACTGCTTCCACTAGGGGCTCTTCTACTGGGATCACAGAAAGCAGCCACAACGGCCGCCATCCCCAGGTACCTGGGAGTGATGGATGCTGTCCACTAATGCCTCTGGAGGTCTGAATGCCCATCAAGTATGTTGGGCTACAGCTCCTGCCATGTCCCAGTTGTAGGCACCCGGCTGGAGAAGGCTGCCCACAGCCAAGGTAAGCCTCTCCAAGCCTCCTGAGTAGAACGGGCCTCTGTGTCCGGGGCAGGGGGCAGGCGGCAACTGCCCAACGGGGCGAGGGCACCTCCTCCACAACCCCGTCTCCAGGACTGGTAAGAGAGGCATGGTCTGGAGGGGAGAGACGTGGCCAGGGGAGGGGGAGAAGAGGGAGAGATGTGGATGTAGGGCAAGCTGGCAGAGGAAGAAGCGGATGTGCTTCAGACCTCCCCTTATGACATGTTCTTCCAGCAACAGTGTGTGTGCGTGTGGGAGACGGAGGGAGGAAGGGAGACAGGGGAAATCGGGATCGCCAGTTGCCAGGTTCCCACAAGAAGTGCCGTGTGGGCTCTACACACAAAGACCCCTTGCAAGTGCCAGGCGTGCTTGAGGGGAAGCTTTCTGCTTTGAACAGCACAAATGGAGATGAAGCACGCTGACCGACTGTGCTCCTCCGTCCGGAAGCCTTGTGGCCGATTCGTCAGGTCGCAGACAATGGGGACCGAGGGAATTGAAATACTTAGCAAGAGGCTGGGAGGCAGCGGGGGCGAGGGACTTCCTGCCCAGAGAAGTGGCGAGACTGATCAAAAAATTGAAGTCCACTGAGAGACAGATTTATCCCACTCAGATTCAACAAATTCTTTACCTGGGGATAGGTGAGTGGGTGGGCTGCTAACATCATTCTATCCTGACTGCTTCCATTTATCAATATCACCACCATAGAGTCAATGTGGAAATAAAGCATTCTTGTTCTTGGACACAGGCGAGACTGCACTGCTGAGTTTTGCCTCGCCTTTTAACTTTGCCTCCCATTGCACTGAACTGAGCCCTATTTATTTATTTATTTATTTATTTGATTTATATCCTGCGTTTTTCTTTTTTAAAGCACTCAGAGCAGTTCACACCTTTCTCTTCCTGCTCTCAGTGTTATCTCCACAACAACCACCCTGTGAGGTTGGCTGGGTTAAGAGTCTGAGACTGGCCCAAAGTCACCTGGTTGGCTGTATGGCTAAGCGAGGACTAGAACATGGATTTCCCAAGTCCCAGATCCACACCCTTAACCACACCACCACACTGGCTCTCTGGAAAAAGTGGCTTGCAAGAAGCACTTCCTTCCTCACCCACACCGTTCTCCATGCAGAGTGCTACACGCTCCTATGAACTGATGGATTTAATTAAATCTACTCTGCCTGTGTGTTGCAGATTATCAAGTATCTTTTGTTGTCATCCACTCATTGATGGAATCAGATTTATTTTTTACCATGCTAGCAGGCATTAGCAGTAACCTCTTAACCAATTTATATTAGTGCACATGTATATCAGAACAAATCTGAACCTCAGACTGGGAGGGAAAAAAAATCAGTCCTCAAGTCCATGGAATCTACATGACTTGGAAAAAGTTGGTCCACCATGGAATCTGCATGTCAGATTCACAGCTCTCACAGCTCATTTAGATCTGCTGTAAATTTCTCCAACATCCTTCTTTGTACCTTTGTCAAACTTGCCCCTTCCTTCCCTAGGAACTCACATCAACTCCCAACAGTGGGAGACAAAAAGACCTTTCTCCACATTCAACTGGCAGCATCTAGTACAAGTGCTTAAGATTCAGTATTGGACAATGTGGTTGATATTGCATGTTCCCCATTTCTCAGATAGGTGAGCAGATCCAGGGGTTGTGTGACTTCAGTTTTGTGCTGAGAGACTGCTGACAGCTGGAGCATTTCTTCTAATTACTTACATTATTTGCACTTATACAAGCAGAGCATACACAGAAATAAACCAACATACCAGACCCCTACAGAGAGATTTTCTGCAAGCCAAAATGCTTTCAGCCAAACCTCAGCACACTAGAGTCTCTGTCCCTCTCTCTTCCAAACTGCAAACTTCTGTTTCTTTGCATGCACACATTCCTGATTTCTGCACCTCTTAGGAGACCAGCTCATCCTAGCCTCTCAGCCAATCATCTGTCCAACAAAAAAACCCCTCACCAACAGCTGCCATAGCACTAATCAAGAAAGGGTCTCTGGGAACACACAGAGTGCTTTCCCCCACACCAATATGTCACCACAGTCTGTCCTGATTCAGGGAAACTATGCAAGTTGGAGCCTCTACAAGACACCTTTAAGAAATTAAGCACAACCCAGTTTCAAGAACAAACCTGTTCTTTCCCCCAGAAAAGATACGAGCTCTTTTCCTCCTTCCTTCCCAGCAATGCTTGTTTCTTTTTTAAATTTCCCTGTCCTCAGACATCGAATAGTTTGTCTTTGTCTTACCAATCTCCCTCCATATAAGGCTCTTGACTCCTTCCCAGGAAGTGTCTCAGATGAGGAGTGGGGGTAGGAAGGGGGGGGGGAAATAATGTTCAACACTTCCTCTAAAAACAAGCTAGGCAAACTTTACATGGGGATTTCCCATAGACAAAAGCGGTCTCCCTGAAGGGGCAGAGGATTGTTTTTGTAATAACACAGAGAGGATGCCTGCCCAGAAAACAAACAACCTTTCAAAGATGCAGATTTCCTATTTGATAAAGGAGGGGAGAGGAGGTATCAGGCGCGACCGTGCTGGGTGTCCTGACTGGCAATCAGGAACAAAGTTTGCGATGGGAGAGCCGTGCTCTAGGAAGAAAACGGCCGAGGCCGGTTCACACTCACCGCCACCAAACCTGAGGAAGCAGCAGTCCGAGAGCAACCCAGTCCCGGACCGAAGGCCTCCCCCACACAGCTAGCCTGGGTCCGATCCCGGAGAGCGAGGAGGCGACTGCGGCTCAGCAGGAGCTGTCCATGGTGAGTGACTTCTGAACCGGCCTGCCTTCCGCACAGCTGCTCCTGCCACACCTACTTCCTCCCCGCACTGCTTGCCTGCCTGCCTGCCTGCCACCGCTGGCCTCCTCCTCCTCTCAGAGCACAGGGCTGCAAAGTCAACACAGTTAATGATTACATCCCAGCAAAGGGCCCATCCATATGACAGATGGGGCGCGTGTGTGCGCGTGTGCATGCAAAAGGAGGGCTGGTTTATCCCACGGCTCTGGTGGGGGTGCAAGCACGCACTCTGCACATGAAGATTCACTGCAGACCTGCCAAGTTCCTTCGCCATTGCCAAGTGGTTGAGAGCAGACTTTGGCCTCCTCATCATGGCGTCGCCAAGTGTCACACTTTACTTTTCTCCAGTCACTTACATGTTGTTGTTGTTGTTAGTCGGGAAGGTGTGTCCAACCATTGCGACCCCATGGACAACATTCCTCCAGGCCTTCCTGTCCTCCACCATCCCCCAGAGTCCACTTAAGCTCACGCCGACTGCTCCAGTGACTCCATCTAGCTACCTCATCCTCTGCCATCACTTACATAGAAGGATGCAAAAGGATGCACTAGGAGAAAGTGTTCGCGATAGCTTTGCTCCTTGCTCCTCTATGTCCCAATAACGGAGTTTATCCTTACCTGAGTAGTCCTGTATTTACAGAGCCCCATCTAAGTGACTGATCACTGACATTTATGGGCTTCTTGAGGTTTAACCCAATGCTTGACTGAAGTTTCTTCTTCCATTTTCAGTCCGTGCCCTTTCCAAAGTTTGCATTTCTCTGCCTTTCCATATATTCTATTAACCAAGCACAAGGTGGCGCTGTCCTACAGCAGCACCTTAGCTGCTTTATGACTTTTCACAAGGCATGTCTGCAGTCTCTTCCAGCTTGCAATTTAATACCAGCCTGTCTTCATTCTATACCACCCCTCTGCAAAACTGTCTGAAAAACACAAGAGAGACCCTGGAAAACAACCACCACATGAAAAGGGCTCAGAAGCTTCCATGAGCGAAGGAACACAGAGCACAGCACAAGCTTGGAGCAGAATTGCTTGTTTACTTATTTAAATAAAGAGTTGCCCTACCTCCCACCTTCTCTCCCCCTTGAAGACATCCAAGGCAAGTTGCGTGGTTCTTTCCACTGTTTTTTGCCTACACCACAACCCTGTGCAGTAGGTTAGACTAAGAGTCAGTGACTGGTTCAAGTCGCCCCCTGAGCTTTCCTGGCCAAGGAAGGACTAGAAGCCCTGAAGGCCAGCCCCAGTGCTACCCACTGTGGTACCTGCCTTTGGGTCCCTGTGTCAGTCAGGTTCTCTCAGGGGTGGTCAGCCAAACAGGCCCCTGCAAGTTAGCAGTCCTCAGACCGCTGGGCACAGCCATCTGCATCTCCACTACCAGGCCACTCTGTGGGGAGGACATCAGAGAGAGAAGGGGCTGTCAGAAAGAGGAGGGTGGCCTCACTCACTCCTGGCTCTTGTCCTGCCAACCACTGGCCTTTCTCTCACCAGTAGCATCTCCCTTCCATCCGCAAAGATTATCCCCAAGGGGATGCAACCCTTGATGGAGCTGGCAGGGGTGGGGGGTCTTCACCCCATCTAGAAGACAAGGCTGTTAGCCCTGGGTGTAAATCAGAGGCCTGAAGCAACTTTATCTCTCCTCTGGGGGTCTTGAGTGTTGGCCATGCTGTCTAGGGCTGATGGGAGTTGTAATCCCATAACATGTGGGACATAAGGATGGGGACTACTGGAACAGAATCCCTTTGGCCCAAGATTTCTTCCCAACCTTGTATGGTGCCTTGGCTCGCTCTCTTTGTAATGAGGTCAGTTCTGCTAAGTATGAAAACCTCTCTCTCTTCCAAGGAAGGGCAGATATTTGGGAGCTTCAGCTGTCAGAAACCCCTGCCAGGACTCAGGAATGTTGCGAGTTGAAGACCAAAATGTCCAGAGATCTACTTTCTGCCCACACCTGCAGTAGAAAACCATGGTGAGAAAGTGCCACCACTTCATGTTTTTTTAAGGGATACATATAAAGGCATTTTGTGTTATGAAAACTTGAAAAAGCAGTTACTTAAGTTCCTCTGCAATGCTTGAATCTCAACTTTTGAGAAAAGATCAAATGAGGGACATTCTGTAGAAAGCGTATACACTGAAGGTCTCAATGGGAATTACGGCAAAAGAAGTTAATTGCATTTCGCAGGTGGAGAAGGAATGCAATGTTACATTAGATGAAAATTTCGCTTTGCAAAAAGAGCTGCTGTTTTCCTGTTTGTGTAGCTCAGAGAGAGGCATGTTTTAAACTGCTTGCCAGATGGAATATCAGCCCTTGGTGACAGGAAAAGAATTACTCATCGAGGCCAGGATTGATGTTGTGGGCGGGGGGGGGGGGGACAACACAAAAAGTCCATATTTACACACCAATGAGCTAATTTATTATTTTTATCCTGCTTTTTTGTCTGGGCATATGCCACGTGCCTTATAGGATTGAAAACAATAAAATGTTAAAACATAATTAACAATGGTCATAAAAAACAACTTGCAAGAACAACAGGGCTTTAAAAAATCCAAACCAACATATTAAATAGGCAGGCACAGTAAGTGATGAAAACACAAGAATGTGAAAGTCTTACCAGAGCAAAACAGAATGCAATGACGGTCAGAATGCTAAAACAAACGATGCAATATTAAATGTCAAGGGGAAGAACTTCCATAGCCTTGGCACCACCACTGAAAAGCTCCTGTAGGGTCACATACCCATTTGATTTCACACAGGGACAAGTTCATGAGTAGAACCTAAGATGCTCCCCTTATACAGGAGCAGACATGTGGTTTGATTGCCCTAAAGTTCAATCTTTCTTATTTGCGATATTAACTGATTATTAGAATGACTAGTTCCATGATACTTTAGGAAGACAATTACTTTGATTAGGAATTTTAAACATTGTGTTCATCAAAACCACTATAAATTACTTTCATGTGTATTAACAGTTACTGGGACATGTATAGCATGGAAACACTCTGGAAATGATCAACAATTCCCTGTGATTCGATGGGTGGAAAATATATGGCACCTAATTTTAGTAGAACTCTTATGACACTCTTTGGACTAAAGCATGGTCATTGTTTGTTTTCTTTTAGAAGAATCACAATCATGAGTATAAATTTGTAAATACAGATGCAGAAAAAAATTGATATGAGGGTATTTATAGAGGGCTTTGCATAAATTCTTTACCTTTTGAGCAATGCTATGTAATTCATCTTCATCTTCACACAAAATTATTTATGTTATACCCTGGTAAAACATATGAATCTATATATTTTCCAAAGGAGCAGAAAATAAGGCAAAACACACTTCTTCTGTGAGATTTTTCGACTTTTTCTTTCCTATACTGGCCAATAGCCAAAGTTCTATAAAAACAACAGGGGCTTGTATTTGTTGCCCTCATCACATCACTCGTCCTCTCCAAGAGGCTGGAGGCAACATTTTACCCTAGTATCATTTTATCCCCAGAACATTTTATCCCATGTTATCATCACAGCAACCCTGTGAGGTAGGCTAGCTGAAAGATAATGACAAATCCAAGGTCATCCAGTGGGCCTCAGGGTTGATTTAAATTTGAGCCTCTTCTATCCTAGTCTGAAATTTCACCACCCTCACCCCTTCACACAGCTGCAGTTAGTGCTATTTGTTACTCTGTGCGTGTGCGTGTGCGCGCGCGCGCGCGTGTGTGTGTGTGTGTGAATCAGAAGCTTTTCCAAAAGTATTTTTAAAAAGAATGACACACACATGTGCTAGCCAAAGACAGGAAAACGATTTACTGAAGATATCGCATAAGCACATTTAGAAACCGATGCCAACAACGGCAGTGTAAGTATGAGCTCACTTTTCACAGAGGGAGCAAAGAATAAGCGATTGACATCCGAAAACAAAGAACCAGGAAGTAGTGACAAAATGCTGCATTAATGCACAAAAGGATCCATTAAATTTAACAGCTTTGTAGCCACTAAACAAGACAGTACATAGAAGTGAAAAAACAGCCATGGAATAGGGAAAAGCAAGCAAGCAGCCAGTCTTGGTTGTCTTTGGTATATTAATAAACATAAACAAGAAATGAGCGAACATCTGCATATTTTCCATATAATAAGAGGGTTGCTTGTTGCTGTATTTAAATGTGCATGTATATGCAGAATGCACATAACAATCGGTCATTGTGCACATTCACCATCCCTCTTGGAGAATGTGCAACATCTATTCATGAAGAGGGAATTTTGCACATCCTCTAGTCATGGGTCCATAATTCTTAACAGGCTCGCCTTTCTGACTGCATTTCGTATGCATATGCTCATTGAGGAACCCAGATGTATAGTTTCCAACAGTCTCTGAGGCTTATCTATATCTTTACAGTGTTTGCATATTAACCATTTGACTCCTATAACCCCTAACATATATACAAACGTCAGATTTCTGGGTGGTCTGGAAGAATCTGAACCATTCTGAAATAAACTTTAGCCCCCTCCATACATTAACTTCATTGCATGGAAGAAACAGAGGGACACATTTCTAGCCCTGCCCCCAAAGCTGCATCATGCCCTGACCCACACCTCTGCTGATGTTCACATAGTCAGGGAAGGTTGCTTCGAACGACACTAAATTAGTGCTGCGCCTGGATTTGCATCCCAGAGGTTATGACCATCTTGGACCTTTTATATAGAAGCTATTGATCCTCTGTCAAGGATAGTGTCTATGCCCGGTTTGGAACATTTTGTGATTTTGGTTCCATCTAGTGGTCAAATGGCAGATTACTCTGGCTAGCATGCTCCTGGAGTTCAGTCAGATGTCAGGCGGGCGATGCACTCAGAATAAAGAAAACCCCCATTACTGCTTGAGATTTCTGGCATGATCACCATACATTAAACGAGCATATGAGAATTCTCACATGCACAGGATGTCTCATATATACCTCTGAAGGAAAACCTCTTTTCTATACTAATTTATTTTTTTTAATATGAGCTTTATCATCTTCTCTTTTTTGACAGTGCATAAATGGCTGCCTTAATCTGGCCTTGCAAATCTGTAAATTGTTAAAAGAGAGAATCCTTCTCTCCATGTAGCTTAGGGCTTGTTTTCCTCAAGCCCTGAATAATGAAGTTGTCCTTCTTTGTATGCACTCTCCAGTACCGGATCTTTTTCTCAGGAGTAAATATATTACTAATTTTATTTGAATGGGGGCAGGAGAGAGAAAGTTTCTTGCCTGCCAGAAGTCCTGGGAGACACAGATCTCTTATAACCCTTCACCAAAGAAAGCTCCCCCAAAGTTAGAGGCAGGCAACTGTCTAGCAGAGTGCAGAGGTCACCTCTGTGGTCCAGGAGCCACCAGACTGATAAGGGTTATCTTATCACTGTGCTAATTCACTGTAAAGCTCTAATTCCAAGTGGGGACTTTACTCTTTATTTGTCAGTGAGTCATCTGAGCGAAACTGCTGAATTGAAACTCATTGATTGTGGCATTAAATGCAATCCCCACAGGGAACCTAGGAGGTGGGTACTGGAAGCCTGTGGGACAGCCCTGAAACATCAGGTCAAAAGGAAAAGGTGAAAGTGTCACCTGGCCAATGACTGCAATTGCAAGCATGCACAATAAAAGCTCCCCCAGCTGGGTTTTCTAGGATGCAAGGTGACAGCATGGGACAGTGCTTTGCAAGAGGCAGAACTTTGGTTGCAGCAGTTTTCAGGGGGAAATTAGTGGATGCGCAATTTTGACTGAGAAATGGCTGGGCTGGCAGCAAGGGTGAAGCAGCCAGAGTGAAGATGCGGGGTCTGAACAGGAGAGGGCGATGGTGGCCACTGACTTGGCAGGCCTGGGGAGTAATGTGGGCTAGTTAGCAGCCCTGATGTGCAGCCATGTGTGGTTCATGAAGGAGGGGAGGTGAAGGCGGAAGATCAGGGAGGCACCAAAGAGAGCAGCTGTCCTGCCCCACACAGGGAGAGGGAAGGGATCAGAAAGAAACATGCTTGTAGAATAGGTTCTTGATATTTGACCTGGGGTGTTAAAATGCTACCCTGAAGAGAGCAGGGGCAGGCACTGGCCTGGAGTGGTAAGACAAAAGTGGCCACATGAGCATTGCCAAGAGAGAAGAAATACATTACCCAAAAGAGAGGACACAGATTGGCATAGAAGCTGTGTGTGCCAAATTATATTTGTGGATGCATATTTGGAAATAATAGCTATAATATACAAGGGGGACCCAAAAAACAGGAATTTATTTATTAAAAATTCATGTGTTTATTTTTACATGTCTAAACTTCAGTCACCTTCAAAGTATTCTCTGTTTGATGCAATACATCTATCGAGACAGTTTTTCCACTGCTCAAAACAGGTTTTAGACGCCTCGATTTTGATGCCTTTCAGTGCTTCTGCCATTTTTGGTTTCACCTCTTCCACATCAGCAAAATGTTTCCCTTTGAGGACTGTTTTCATCTGGGAAAACAAAAAAAGTTGCACAGGGTGAGATCAGGTGAATAGGGAGGGTGGGGCACAAGGGTCATGCCATTTTCCGTCAAAAACTGCTGAGCACTCAAAATTCCACCACCTCACATTGTTCATGTAAATCAGCCATCACAAAACAGGCAAACGCGTTGAAAGAGTTTCCAAAAAAACCTTCACTGAAGTCAAACGCAGCCTCTCGCAACCCAGCTAGGTGCACGGAGGTAGATGGGTTCCTAGAACACTCACCTAGCAGGGGAAGCCTGTACTACAAGGGGGGCACCTGCAGAAGATAATTCCTGTTTTTTTGGGGTCTACCCTCATAAATAGCAATGCAGTACCTCTCACCCTAGCGGGATAGACTGAGTGGCCAGTGTGCCTGCTTACTCTAAGTTGTTGGGCAACTTCAAGAGCCCTTCCTGCTCTCTCTTCTTTGGGTGTTGTGTCCTTGAATTGGAGCTACAGCAGAAAATCCTTCAAGCAGAGGACTGCTCCCTGTAAAGGAGGTCACAAGATCACTCAAGGAGGGTGGATTTCTCAAGATACAAGGATGAAGGGATTCTTGTTATCCTGCACTTGGAAGGTAACATCCAAAGAAGGTATCCTGCACTTCCTGGCTTGGAAGGTAACAGCCAAAGAACGTCAGCTTTTTCTTTTTAGGCCTAATTCTGGAAGCAGGCAAAAGAGATTGGGATCACCAATGACAGCCTGGACTGGCACACCTTTCCCTTGAACGCAGTGGGTGTGAGTGTGGAGCAAGAACCACAGGCATGGCGGGGAGATCGGACTGCCTTCCCCCTGCCCTGGATGAAGAAGTACCGTAAGTGGCAGACAATCTTACTCCCCCACCCAAAAAATTAGGATTGCTCTGTGCAGCTGCCAGGGTAACATTCTTCTGAGGACTGTGCTATCAGTCGGTTGTCTTTTCACGCATGCAAAAAATGGGAATGGCCAGTTCCTGAGAGTCACGTGATCCCCATTAGCACCCAGCAATTTCTCCGCTTGGAAAGCAGAAATAGTTGTGCCTTCCCATCCCTGCTGCCTCCAATGTTCCTTTGGAAATAGCAACGTCTAGCTGCTGACAACTCCTGCCATAGCCTCTGTCCCATGCAGACCCTCCAGCAGCTGGGACCTCCCTGGCTGGGATTGCAGCAGTGAGCTGCCAGGGTGTATTTGCCCAGTGTTAAATTATGGTCTTGAGCATGTGCCTTTGCTGTCACGACTTCTCTAGGGGAGGCCAAACACCAGGACATCATGTGTGGCAGAGGCACATGGAACTAACAGCAGAAGCCAGTAAGACCCATGGCATTCCTTATGTTGTTGGATTCCAACTCCCATTGGTCCCAAGCAGGATGGCTGCCTGAGTTGATAGGAGTTAGAGTCCATCAACATTTGAGAGGCTGCAGATGCCCAGCAGCTTAGTGGAGTCACAGCCCCCAGGCCCTCAGGGCTGCACTGTTTTATTATCCTCAGCTTACACCTTTGTGGACCTTCTTTCTTTGGTGAATTTTCCAGCAAGGGCCTATTGATCCCTGTTGCAATGTAAAGTCTTTGGAGATCTTGAATGGGCAAGAAGGACTTCCCAAGGACCTGTTCCTGGTGGAGGTGAAAACTGCTAGAACTGGATTGTGGGCACAAATTAACACAGCTGCCTGACATTGGTGTGGAGGGATGCATGGATGCAATGAGGAGCTCTCCTGTTAAGAATTCACCCCTGCACCACTGCAGGACACTTCCCATTCATGCTCTGCAAAGGAATGAGGTGAGATTCACTGATGAAGCAGGAAAAGGACAGGAGGGAGAACGCCAGCCTCCTGAAGACATGGACCCGAGGGTTCATCGCCACAGTTGCAGGCTGCCCCAGTTAGGCACACCTCTCTGGGGAGCTGATAAAATCACCTACCACCAGTGACGAGTAGGCAGTCTCTCCTTCTGGGAGAGGCATGTCCAGTGCATACCACTCCCCTTTATACAATGGGAGTGGAGGGTGGTGGCAGCTGGGGATAAGCTGAGCAGCTGGAGCTTGCAGCAGTGGGTGCATCTGGAAAGAAGGGTAAAGGACTCCCAGGGGATAATAGAGCTGGAAAATGCGAGTCCTCATCCAGACTTCTGAAGGTCACCAGCTTGCCTTCCACTGGTACAAAAAGATCTAGCCAATCAAAGAGAGACCAAAATGTGAAGAACTTGCCCTTTCCTCAAATGCATGCAGGGAAGCTCTGCATGAGGGTGGGCCGGGCCGGGCCGGGCCGGGCCAGAGCATTACAAAGCAGTCCTCTTGTGTTTTATTGGCAGGTGGTGAAGACAGAGGTGCTGCAGCAGGCAAACGCACAACTTGGCAAGCTCCGGGGGAAAACTGTGGAAGAAGCAACATGCACATTCCCCCAGTGTCTGAGGAAGTGCCCAGGAAAGAATCAGAGAAAGCAGAACAGCTTCCCAAGAGTTATTTTCTGCCACCCTCTGTATCATCTCCCTGGGGTGGGCAGGCCAAACAGGTCTTCCCAAAACTTTTCCAGCTTGGTGTCCTCCAGAAGTTTTTGACTAAAATTCCTGTTACCACAAAAGCTGACTGGGAATGGCAGTTCAAAATATCAGCAGGGTACCAGGTTGGAGGAGTGGCAATTGGTGCCAATTGGTGCAGAGGCCAATTGGTTTGGATGTCACACATGCAGATAATACAATGCAGAAAGCTTCTTCGCTTCAAATTAGGTGGCTGTGAAAGGTACAAGAGAAGGAAAAGGAAGAGGGGGCATATTTATTTTTAAAATATTATTGATTTGATTTGGGGAAAAATGCTGTGCTGCTGTCCTCCCACATCCTAAAAGTCCAACATTCCAAAAATAAACAAGCAATCCTCTGACTGAAAAGGACAAGCAAACAACAGTGGAAGGATGACAAAAAGGATGCTTTTCTTTTTCTGCAGAAGGTTTCCAATATTACAGACTATTACCAACAGTGTAGCAGCCTTTTTCACTGAATCCCTGTGAGGGTGAAAGAGATAAGGAAATGTATTCATTCATCTGAGGGACAGGTGGGCTACATCCTCTAAAAGCACAACACAATGCTACTATGATTTCTAGCTATTCCTAAGATCATGGTGCAGGTTGAGGAGGAGCATGTAATATGTCAATATTATGTTAATGTTACATATTATGTTAATATGTAACATAAAGCATGTAATATGTACCAGAGGTCACACATTTTACAAACAAGACAGTCTATGCCCACAGACTTACAATATATAAAGTACAACATGAAAGGAAATAGCAAAGGGGAAGGAAGAGGACAGCAGGCAAACTCAAGCACCAATTCTTCAACTTTCATAGCAGTTTCAATAATATGCAGCTTGAATGGAAACTGCCCTGGGAGGGGAAGGACCACCTGGGAGGAGGTCTCTCGGTGGAGAAGATGGAGTGGGTCCTGCTGTCCCATCTCCTTGTCTGCTGCAGCCAGGGGATCCTCTAGTTAAGCAAGGGGGTCAGGATGTACTGCAGCAATTCTTTGATGTACTTCCCTTGTTTGGCTGCTTCCACCCCTTGCTCAGAAGGGACCTGCTGCTAGTGCTAATCATAGCTTGCCTTTGAATTTTGCCAAAAGGAGAAGCTACTGGAGAAGCAGAAAATCTTTGTTGACTGGTAGACATTGCTAGAGTGAGCAGGCATTGCTGCCTTGCCCAGCCTTCTGTCCTTCCAAATAAAAGTCTGGTCATCTTGGAAACCCAGAGCTTTATTAATTTCAACATGGCAAGGAGAGGGAGTTACTCTATTGCTGTTGCTAAACACTGGGGAGCCAAAGAGCTTTGTCAGTGTACTTGGAAGCTCTCAGATATCTACTGGTAAATTCTGATCTACCTTCTTTCCACCCCGATCGTAACTGTTGGTGAATCATTTGGCTTCCTGTAAATGGGTTGCATCTAATGATTGTCCTACTTAATTGACTAGGGCTTCAGCTAGTCACTCACTTAAGAAGACTCATTCATTTCAACAGGTCTTCTCTAAGAAGAACTAACATTGGAAGCAAAGTAGTGTCAATTTCCACATTTCGCAAAGAAGTGTCAAACCTTTTCATAGTTGCAAATGAAAGAAAAAGAAGCAAAGCCCAAATCTGAACGTGCAGAAGGCTCTAAAATTATTGACCACTGTGCCCAATTCTATGAGAAGTTCCCCAATCACAAGTAGCATTTCTGTAATTTAACTACTAGTGTTTGCTTGACACAACACACACCAATAATATTCAATTTTGAAATACAGTAGGACAGTGATGGCACACCTTTTAGAGACTGAGTGCCTAAACTGCTACCCAAAACCCACTTATTTATCACAAAGTGCCACCATTGCAATAAAACCTGAATACTGAGATTTTAGCTTAGAAAAAACACCTCACAGCCAGTCCAAGCAAATATATGTATATCCTTGGCAGCGCACTGACCAGCCATGCGAAAGCTTGGATGAGTCGCAGCTAATTAGTTGAGGCTCATGACATCATCACCTGGTGCCGCTACTCCTTTCCAAGCATGCGCATGGCCCCTATGCGCACTGTTATCCGATGCTCGGCTGCTGGGGTGATGCTGGGGCAACTTGGCTCGCATGCTGACAGAGAGGGCTCTGCATGCCCACTGTGGCACATGTGCCATAGGTTCGCCACCATTGCAGTAGGACCTCCTTATGTATATCACATGGAGGCCATGCATGGGGATAGGTTTCAAGCTTATACTAGCCTAACTCACTCATGTGTTTTGTTTCTTAGTAGTCATGAAGACTCTGGAGATATTTGTGGGGGTTTTTCCAGAAATTTGCAGTATTTCTCTAGATATATTTAGAGATGTTTGTGGTTTTCCACTTTCACGGGGGTCCTGTGCCCCTAACCTGTGGTCAACCGTGGTTAAGTCAAACCACAGTCACTGAGACAGGCGTACTCCTGTGGTCTTGCACAGCCTGCTGGCAAAGCGGCATGACCATTTGCTGTCAGCAGAGTGTGAACTCTTTCCTGTCAGCCCTAGAAGCCCCTCTTTTGAATCCTGGGAATGTGGGGGGACAGGGTAGGGTTCCCTGATGGTGATGAATTCTTTGTCCACATGCTCTGAGGTGCTCTTATTTATTATGAGTTCACCAATTCCCATTTTCTGTCCAACTTAGCTTCCATGCCTTACCTGCAGGACATATTCAGCCTCAGAGGACAAGGGCAGTGTTTATAGAAGGATCTGGCACTTCCAAACACAGTTGTAAAGCTAAGATGCAATCCTCTCACTATCAGAGCATGTAAGGAAGAAAAAAATAGGGAAAAATGGATAAGGCACAGGTCTGCACCCTCTCCTGTTGAGACTCACAGCATGCCCCCACACCCACACTTGAGTCCAAAAGGTCCCGTTTGGCAGAAGCACCTTGCATCACCTCTTTTTCTGCAAGTACATCTTTTCCACGAAAATTCTTCAAGTGTTCCTGCAGCCACCTCCAGTTCCTTGATAGCAAGAGAACTAAGCCCCAGTTTGCAGCCTGCTAGAAAGTCTCTGGCTGGCTGCACATCCCTGCCTTCCCAACAACCAGCAACCTTCTGGGACAAGTTCGGCAACAATTTACTTCTCCAGGACAAACAGCCCAACATATTTTCATTTTGCTGTGAGAACAGAAGCCAGGTCAGCTAGCAGGCAGAAAAGTAAGGCCCAAGGCAGAGCCATTCAAGTAGCAGTCTGGAGTAGTGGTTGATTTCCCAGGGTAAACGCTGAAGGAGTTACGTAGATCTCCGTGCGGAAGGTATGAAGGTTTGTCCCAAGGGCATCAGGGTTTTCCCACCTGTAGCGCTCAGGCACCTGTCCCTGGAGCAGGACAGCAAGGGCAACCCAGGATCACCGATCCAGATGTGTTTGTGATGCAGTCACTCACTAGGACCAAACCACTGGAAGGGAGATTCAGGGGGAATTTCTTCCTGAGCTGTCTCGGGTGAGGGTGGGAGCCCTTGACTTGGTACACCTCTTCACAGAGTCAGGACCCATTCTTCACTAGCTTTCCCAGGAAGGAGGCTGTGGGGGAAGAGACTGAAGATGTGCTTGCGCCTGAGGAAGTTCAGTCTGAGGAGCAGCCAGCAAACAGCCCAGAGGCCTGAGGAATGATCCACTGTGGGAGGAACAACCATTTGCCAATGCTAAACAAGCGGCACATCTCTGTAGCAAATGGAAAGCCAACCAAGGCAACTCACAAAGGATTGGCCAGAGCCGTTGCAGTGGTGGGGTGAGGACAGGGTCACATATAGCCTTTCCAAGGAAATGAGTGAGCAGGAACATAGAGGGCTAGTGGAGAGCCCCTGGCCAGCTCAGGTAGTAGCTCACAGCATCCATGTATTGGGGAGCTGATGGCAGCCTCAGGTGTTGTCTTTGATTGTGCACTGAGGGAGCAAGCAGCACCCACTGACAGGCAGACAGACATGAGGACCAGTGCTGCATGGACATCCATTCTGAACATCCAGTCTGGGATGATGCCACATTTTGTAGAGCCGAACACATGTTCTCTGGACCACTTTTTAAAACAAAGTGTTGGAAACCAGGCCTATCTCCCATTGTTAGACTGAGCAATGCAGACATTCATATGCAAAATCTTCAGAGAGACAGTATGGGTTTGGAACAAACTCAGTCTCACTAACATTATAAAAATGGGGGGTGAGAATTAGAATATGTGGACTTTCCCTGAAGTGGGCTGGGGTTCCTTCTGGCAGCTGGGGCCCAGGATCCTGTATATGTGCACATGTTAGTTCCTCCCAGATGGGATGAGAAGTAACACCCGTAACTGCTTGAGCACCACAGCTCTCCAGGCACTCGTGAACCCCAAAGGACGATTGATGTAGGTTTCAGGGGTCAGCCTGCCATGGCTATTTTGTGGACTTTGTCTGTGGTAGAAAAGCCAGCCATGGGACATTCTTCACCATCAACCAGTCCGCATCCCCCCACCTATAAAAAGCAGCTTTCTCCATCTTTTCAAAGACCAAGTTTAGTCTATCTGGAGCATTGCCCACATGAGTACCATCACTAAGAACTAACAACTGCAAAAGTATCTTTCCCTGTGCCTAAACCTTTTTATTTTCCCAGTATTTTAAGGTTTAAATTGCTATTTTAATTGGGATTTATGATGCTGTGCTTTACTTTGCTTTCTCGTAAAACTGTCCCGAGACTATTTGGTAAGAGGACGGTATAGAAAAATCTTAAATAAATGCATACATAAGTCTGCCTATGTTACATGCACTAAAACAGTGTGGAATAATGTGACCTCTCCCAGCATATAAGCATCTCTTCCTTAAGCAGCTGTGGAGTACAGCATTCCATGTGTAAGCATCCTCACGTCTCAGAATCTTGTTTCCTGTACTCGCACCCATCCCACAAGCCAGTGGTGCAGTTCATTACATTTCCCATTTAGAATCAGCAGCCCATCAGTGATGCCTAACAGTGCCTTTCAAAGGCTTTTAGCTGTTCTTAAAGCAGCCACAGAAGCAGCCAAAAGCTCCTGCTTCTCAATAAAGGACCTACTGGGAATTGCAACACATTTGGGTCTTCTTGGGAGAAAAACAGAATGGAATGGCAGTAGGCTGGCAGTTTTCCATGTCTCCAAAATGCAGAATTTTATTAAAAATGCAACATGTTAAATATGTGTTGGATTTTTTTCACAGCAGGTAGAATCTGCACTAATTTAAGACATACACTAATTATGACATTGGGAGAATGGTGAATGGCCTAGTACAACACTGGCAAATCAGTTTAGATAATAAAACCATTGAACCAATATCTCAGCAATTAAAGACAACAGTGGCAAGATATTTAGCTATTTTAAAGATACAAATCTTCCATTTTTATATGTTATTCACAATTGTATAGTAATTACTGAAATTGAACTTTCTTAACCTTGATTAATTTTCACAGTCTACGTATGTTTCAAGGGAAGTTTTTAATTTTGCCTTTGAGAACTGATGAAATTACCAAAGCAAAAACTAATATAGAAGTGGGGAAAGCACCTGGTCTAGATGGATTTTCAACTGAGTGGTATAAAGCATTTTCAAGTTTTCTAGTTCCTAAACATTGGTTACATAATTCTATTTCTGGATCTGATTTTATTTCATCAGCATTTCATAATGCTTATATGACAGTAATTCCTAAACCAGAATTACTCTCTGTGCTAATTATCAGCCTATTTCATTGATTAATGTTGACATTAAAACTGCAAAAACTTTAGTCTGACTGGAACAACTTAGACTAATTAAAAGCAGGCAGGGCTAGACTGGTTGCTGATCCGAATTCCTTTCCGCGGTGGCCTAAAGGGGCCTTTCGCAAGCGCCTGCTCCTCCAATGTGTTGTCCGCAACACCAGCCCAGCATCCTCGAGGAGGCATCTGGAGAGCACCAGGTTGGGTGAAGCTAATCCAGGGTTCGGAAATGGAAGGCACATAGCAAGAATTAGCTAAGTGGGCGCTAAACTAACGCTGAAGCTACAGCGAAGGAACTTTACCCCATCCAAATCAGTGGGACGTCCTCTAGAGGAAATATACTTAGGATGGACGCGTTAGGATGGCTTTTTCGGGCTGGATTCCTTCTCCTTTCGGGTGCTAGTGTGGGTGTTCATCCACAGAACTGCAGGAGCTTGGCGTTAAACTGGGGCCGACGGCAGAAGCAAAAGGTAGCAAATCTTCGAGCCCTCAAATCCGGTCTGGGGCCATCCAGACCTTCCGGGCTTCCATTTAAACCAGCCCCAGTCGACAGGCTCAGCGGTCAATAAGGCTGGCAGCTGTGGCCCGGAGCATCTGGGCAGCCACCAACAAGGGAGAAAGCTGCTCCGCGCAGCCTTGGCGCCTCTCCTACCTCCCGGCCAGGCAACGTCTCTTCCGCTTTTCCTTTCCCGCGAAACGCGAAAGAAAGAGAAAGCGAAATCCGTCCTGAGGGAGGAAGCGGCAGAGAGCATCGTCGCGCGCGCGCCTTTTGTGCGCCTTTCGAGCAGCCAGCGAGCTTTCCCGCCCTGGTCGTCGACACCGAGAGAAATTCGAGCGGTGGGCTCCATCTTGCTGGGGTTAGCGGCCCCGCGCTCCCTGCTGCTCGGGGCCCCTTCTGAGCAAGTGAGAAGCCCTCGCCTCCGGCATGGAGGAGAGGGCGCGCCTGCTGAGGACCCTCGATGAACTAACGCAGGACCAGTTCAACGCGTTTCTTTTCCATCTGTGCGATATCCCGCGCGGGAGGCGTGAGAACCTCACCCGGGTCGGGCTAGCGGAGCTTCTTTTGCAACATTACCCCAACGAGCCACTCGAGTTCACGGCCAAAATCCTTGAGAAGATTCCCCGAATGGATCTCGTGCACGAGCTCCGAAGGGAGACTGCGAAGTCCCGTGGCGCCGACAACGGGAAGGGAGCGGAAGCAGCAGCTGGCGCGGCCCCACCCGCTGGTGAGTCGAGCTGGGCTCGCTAGGCCTCGTCGTTTATCTAAGGCTCGGTCCCAGAAACTTTACTTGATGGCGTGGCGGCCTTTCTCTTCCTGTGCCCCCCGTGTAAGGTCCTGGCACTTGGCAAAGTAGGCGCGCGCAGAGTCCGAACGGGGCGAGAAAGGGCGCCAAGGCATTCTTAAGACCAACTGAAAAGCCACGAAATAGCGCTCAGACTTTGTCATTGGACAGGATCTTCATCAGAAAGGATGGGTGGGATACAGCAGGATGGGGTGTAGAAGTGTGTCAAGGGGAAACAAAGTTAGAAAATCCGTCAAAATGTTCCAGAGCCCAGGGTCTTTTCACCTCATGAGTGTGGAAAAAGATCAGTTTTAGATTTGTATCACGTCCATGCAAAGAGGGCCTAACTGAGCCTGCTGTAAAAATGATGATTGCAATGGTACCTCAGTGTGGCCCTTATTTAGGCGACCAAATGTTCAGGAGATGGGTTGCCCGGGATGCTTCTTACTGGTTCACACACCTGGCTGCCAGGGCCATGCATGACTTGGCTTCCTCTTTGAAGCTGATTTGAAATCTTAGTAGTGCTTTGAGTTTGGCTATAAATTTTATTTACTTAAAATAGTTTTCAGACTGCTTCTCAGCTGAAAACGCTCCCAAAGCTGCTTGCATGTAATCAGTGAACCAAGGAAAAGATGGCTTCACATACGACAACACGGCCAGTTTTACACAGGGACAACTGCCAGTAAGGTATCCTGCAAAAAAAAAAAAAAGTCTTGGGAGGCCTTGTAGCAGCTGCTTAAAAATTGCAGCTTATCCAGAAACAGGCCTATCCTAAGCACGCCACTTTCATGTCTCACACTGCTCTTGGCTGACCATTAATTCCAATGGTGCAACTGCCCCACTGAACATAAACAGGACGAAGTTGAAGTGATATAACAGCAAAGTCAGGCAGGAATGGGCAGATGTTTGGGGAATACAGGCTATGGGTTGCAGTCCTAGCGTTCTTAAAAGAGCCATCATCTAGCGTGCACCCAGCAGCAACGGCATAAGTAGGCATCTGGGTCACTTCTGAAACCAGTGGACAGGTACTTTCTGAGAAGTAGGAGACCTGGCCATCTCAGGGACCAAAAGTAAGTCAGCCTGTGACAATGCCACACTGCCTCCTTGGTAAAGTTATGGGATAGTACTCCTCAGAAATGAGCATCAGGAGTTCTGGGGAAACAGTATATAATGAAACAAAGAATTAAAACATTCTAACAAAGACTTGAATCTGGTGATAGTCCCAGTTAGAACATACCCTTGAAATGAATGGGACTTAAATGATCTAATGCCGAATGCAACCCCAACATTCCTTCTGTAAAGCTTTGTTGGCTGCATTCTTCCTTTCAGTGACCAGGCAAGTGGTTCACTATTTATTTATGTTTATCTTCAAGTCTGGGCTATAGCAAAGAAAAGATTTGACAAGTCCCATCTTACCCACATGTAAAGCAACCACACTAGTGCACTGTTAACACAACCCATGTGCTCTCCAGAGTCCTGTCCTTCCTGGCTAATTAAAGTGTGTGGGTGGGGGGAGATAACTGAGTGAATCCAGGGAATGGTAAGTGTAACTTGGCATGAAGGAGTGGTTCCTGTTGTTCTTAAGGAGACCACAGTGTGGCACTCCTGCAAAAACCCCTTCTGGATCCAGTGGTATTCAGTAACTACTGCCCAGTAGCAAATAACTTGTTTTTGAGCAAGGTACTTGAGAAAATACTGATTATCTAGACCCATTTCAGTTTGTGTTTCAAGCTGGTTGTGGACTGAATTAGCCTTGGTAGCTCTCTTGAATGACTTTTAGTAGGAGACAAATGGGGGATTACAGCTCTCCTTATTCTATTCAATATCTTACTGGCTTTTGATACTCTCGATCATGGTATACTACTGGATTGACTCTACTGGCTGGGTATTTGAGGCACCATGTTACTACAGTTCCAGTCTTACCTGCAGGTTTTATTCCAGCAAACAACATTGGGTAATTGTTCTTTGAACACCTGGCAATTGAGCTTTGAGATTCCATAGGGTACCAACTGTATGATGCCACTGGGAGCAGTCATTAGGGGATGTGGAGCCAAGTGCCGTCAGCACTCGGATGACACACAGCTCTGCCTCTTTTTGGCAACTGAATCAGGAGGGGCTGTGCAAGTCCAGGATCCATGTCAAGACCCAGCATCTTCTGAGGGAGCTCCTACAGGGACTGCTGCCATGCAGTCCCAAGTGAGCTGAGGGTACATTTTGCTATCTCTGAATGCTTTGTCGGCTCCAGCCTCTCCTTGGCAGGAATTTTCTATTTCTATTTTCTATAACTTTCTCAATTATGAGAAAGTCTCATAACTGTACTCTCTTCTACCCCTTCCAATTTCGCAGGGCAGCCCAAGGTAGTGACAGACCAGGAGCTGATACGGCTGGCCAGAAACATGGGCAAGACATGGAAAGAGATTGCAATCAGGTTCCTGGGAGTAGAATGCTCAGTTCTGGAACAGATCGAAGAGGACAATCCCAACAACACGACCATGCGAGTCTTCTCCATGCTTAGGGATTGGAAGAAGCGTGAAAAAAGGGGAGCCACTGCAGCCCGGCTCTATGCCATCCTCAACCAGGAAGAGGTACAGCTCGACCATGATGTATATGCATTCCTGAGCAAGAATGCCTGAAAACAACTGTGTAGACTGGAAAGCCTGCCTGACAACCTTGCAAGAGATGGAGTTCAGCAGCACACAGGATGTGTCATTATCTATCTCAACACGTGTCAACATTGCCCTTGAATGCTTAAGTGGCCATTGAGTATGAGGCCTCCTCACAAAAAAGAGAGGAAAATAACAAAAATAACAGGCAGAAAATACCAACACATTTGCAAGCAACCTATCAACGCACATCCTGTAGCCCCAGATATATAGTGTTGCCTGGGAGGAAAGGATTTGATTCTTCCTTGCTCAGTTCTCACTTTCCCAAAGCAAATGTTGGCACTGATGTCCTCTTCCTTGGGCATCCCTGCCTATATGATTCAATGACAGGTGTCAATCATGTCATCTCCAGCCAAACGGGACATAAAGCAACTTTTTCAATAATGCATATATGTGGACAGGTGTCCAATTTAAAACAAAAGAGTGTTTCTATTTAATAAAAATCAAATAAAAACCCACAGCCTAAGGGAATGGGGCAGTATATCAAAATCAAGTATTTTTGATGTACTGTCTTAACAGCTGACAGGTGGCAAAATTTTCAGCACATATCATAGAACTAGAATTGTCTGTTTGCATGTAAATACAGCATGCAAATACACTTTCTTGTCCCTCACCTTTACTAATGCAAAACACTCTCAGAAACATCAACAAGGGTCCAACAATTTATATCTAGCTATTGTCCTAAGTAGCTTTTAGACCGTCCAAACAAATAATTGATTTCCTGTTTTATTGTGAATCCTCACAATTGTCTTTGCCTTATCTCACTGTTTTAATTGTTGTTGCTAGTCACGAAGTCATATCCGACCCATTGCGACCCCATGAACAACACTCCTCCAGGCCTTCCTGTCCTCCACCATCCCCTAGAGTCAGCATTGAGCACCTGTCCACATAGATGCATTATTGATTTGATTTTGGTGAGATAATACGAAAAATTCTTAACTATCCTTCTGACCAAGTTTAGAAAGATACAGCATCACACCCTTTGTTGTTTCTTTCCCTGTGGTGTTTTCACCATTGTCTATTTTTAATTTTAAGTTCTTAGCAGTCATGAATGCTTCACCCTACCTCCCCACTGTACCATGATGTAGCATACAACGTACACCCTGAGGTAATTGTATAATAAAGAACAGGTTAATAAGAGTTCATTAATCAATTCAAGGTCTGTAGTACATCACTTTGTCTTGTCCTTTTATGTTCTGTCCACTAAAAAAATATTAAGGACATAAAACAGGAAAACAGATTTCAGTAAACCTTTATTTAAAAATTAAGGGCAGAGGAAAAAGAAAGCACGGCAAAGAACAGGACTTCGTTGTCTTAGTTCTCTATAGCAGGGCTGGGACGCTGATTGGTGCTACCTTACTACCTTGTCCTCCACTTTTGCTAGTTCCTTGCAGCCACCTCATTGATTTCCCTTTCTGGCGTTGCTTCTTCTACTCAGTGGAAGTTACTCCAGATACTCTTGGAAGAAATGTGGTGCTGACTCAGGAAGAGTGAGTTATAAGGACTAGAGAGCTGCAGCTTTCCCTGGATTTCTGCAAGGTTTGCAAGAGAAGGAAGCGGAGAGAACACATTGTGAAGTTTCCTCAATTTCAGAGATAGTCTATCCCATCGTCATTACAGAAATGTGCTAGAGGGAGACAGGAGAAGCAGCATGGCAGAACTGTTACAGGTCTCTGCCAAGTCTCTCAATCTCATCTAGGAAGAAGTTCAAGTCCTCTCTGGTGACTGCTGGATTGGTGACCACCTGGCGGAAGAAGTTGACCCTATCACCATGTGGCTGGTAGCCCACCATCATGGACCCTTTCTTCATCATCTGTTCCTTAATTACAGGAGCCACCTAATACAGGAAAAACAGAATTGGATTGAATGTTTAATGTTATGGGAAGAGAGGGGTTCTGATTTTTCCATCGCCTCTTTGAGCTTTACCTCTGAGATATGCACAAAATGTAAAATAGAGGCTTTCAAACATGCACAATCACAAAAAAAATCAATCGCTAAAACCGTCTCTTTGTGGTCCCTCTGCTCTGTTCCCATCAATGCTGAATTTCTGCTAGCAAACAAGGACCATGGGGAGTGTGCCCCTTGCTTTCAAGAAGCATGATCCTGGAAAACTCGAGCACCATTTGGGTACCAACACCCATCTTTTCAGTCTCACATTCAGATTGGCCTCGACTCCCAGGGATTTGGTGGCATGTGACAGGGCATTTATGACTTCTGTTGTCTCTATCTGGTCCATTATCAGCAGTTTCAGCTGTTAAAACTGTTTTAAATTTTGTATTTTAGAAAACTGATTACAAGCCATTCTGCTTGATCCCCACAAAAATTACTGCTATTTGCTATATCCACTGGACCAATTTCAGGGGAGGCAAAATATTTATTATTTATTTATTTATTTATTTATTAAATTTGTATGCCATCCATTACTTGCATCTCTGGATGGCTACACCATATGACCTTTGGGGTGACAGTGGGGGCTCCAGGAAGTCGATGATTCAGAAGAATCCACTTCTGATTAGAGGAAGCTAAGCCGTTCTTGAGCCCAACAGTGTTGCAGTAAGAGCATGTGTATAACTCCAATGACCTCTTGGTTTCACAGGGTGGAATGGTGATATACCAGGATTTTTTATCCCTTCCAGTGCAGGCTTCTCAATACTTGCCTTCCCCAGTCTTAGAGAGTAATCTGTGCAACCCTCCTGCCCTCGTAGGCTGGGTGGCACATACCAGAAACACAGATTGATGAACTCTGGCTAGAAGGAAATAAAAGAAGATCAAGATATCCCAAGGGAAGTATTTGAGACCATATTTTTCTGCCTCATGTCCCCACTCTTATTATGTAGTGTGATGTTTTTGCACGCAAATGAACATTTTAGTAAACTTATGTCTGCAACTACAAAATCACTCCATCTGTCTGTGTACAGTTAAGCATTAATCACTCTGTGCACCATCGCTTAACAAAGTTAATTTTTTACTAGCCAAGAGGCTGATCAGGAAAAAAGGCAAATGTTGGGGAAAAGCCAAAGAAAGACACTAGTGCTCAAATGTGTTTGGAAGCCTTGATCCCTAATTGGGGATGATGTGTTTTGGAGCTGGTGTGTTTTGCCTGCAGAACATTCCAGGTTCAATTCCTATCAGTGGAGCTATGAAAGGACCCTGCTGAAAGCAGCCATGCAGTCAGAGCTGAGAATTACCAGGCTATAGATGGAAGGGTGGTCCCTAGATAAGACAGCTGCTTATGAATAAAAGCAGTCTGAAATCAGATGAAAGGGTGGTCCCTAGATAAGACAGCTGCTTATGAATAAAAGCAGTCTGAAATCGCTCCCTGGTGAGAGAACTCTGGATATTCCCAGAGGCCATCTTTTTCATGTCCTTTCATATGTTTTAGGGCTGAGCCCGATTGCTGATCGTGGATTCCCTGGCCGCCGTAAGTTAAGTTCAGGAGGTCAGGCAGGCCTTACCTCTATCACGAGTTGAAAACCTTCTCTCTTCCTAATTTCATCAGCCAGATACCTAGAAAAAAGGAGAATGTCAAGAAGTTATACGGACCTGCAAGAAATTCACCTGCTGAACGACATACCATTCACTGGCTGCTGACAAAGCAGTGGAGGTTTTGACTCCATTTGCTCCACTCTTGCATCCCAGTGCACACCTGGTGAAGGAAAAGGCCCTGTCCACTCTCTGCTCCAAGCCCTTGGTGCCGTTGGCCTTCCACATCAGCCACAGCTTGAAGCAGTCAACTTTGCGCCCACACTGGATGGTTTGGTCCCCCTTGTCGTAAGCCATGTCATAGAACTTGTCTGTCTGGAAGAGATAGGTGGCCTTGGCACAGTGGCACCTCTGCAGCAAGCCCTGCCAGGAAGGAGGAGTCAAGTTAGAGTGCTTGAAGTATTTCTATATTTTAGTTAAATACAGGTATACCCTGTACCTGCCCATTAAAAGGCTAGAGGCAGCAACAACTTGAATAGCAGTTACAACAACAGTTCAAATAAATACCCACAAGAGTTTGGCAAAACTAGATAACTTTTACCTTTGATGGGGTTTCTACTTTACTCCATCCTAGCAAAAGTGTTAAGTAGTGACACTTTACAGATTTGTTTATATTTCTAATTAAAAGTTAAAGGCTTAATCTGAGCAGGTAGAATGTATTTTGTTAGAGCTCAAATGTGTTTTGCAAGTTGAAACTTCTAAAAGATTCAGAAGTAAGAATCACTGAATTCAATAGAGGTTATTTCCATATGTGTAAGACTGCAGTTGCATCCTGTAAAATTAATTGTGATTTATTATGTTGTTATCAACACAATGCATTTATATCCCATTTTTGCCTCTTGCAGTGAGTCTCAGAGCTTACATAGCTTTCCTCCACTAATCCCCACAACAGCAACTGCAACAACAACCCTGTGAGGTAGATTAGGCTGAGAGTTTATGACTGGTCCAAGGTCACTCAGTGAACTTCATGAATGAGTGGGGACTAGAACCCAAATCTCCCAGGTCCCCAGTCCAACACTGTACCCACCACACCACACTGACTCTTAGTTTTAGACTAGTTTTAGAGGTCTTTTCTTCAAAGCAGTTTTTCATCAGACTGTAAACCTCATTAAATTTAAAAACCAGAAAAGCAGGATGTGAATATATATTTAGTGGGCTGTTGACGATGAATGCTCCTTGGCAGATAGCTATGTGACCTGCAGTGAAGAGCTCTGGCTCTGGCACTTCAAAATTTACATCTCATCATGGCCAATTAATTCAACCCTTATGAAGACCTGCTTTGATTTATTTTTAGGTTTCTAGTCCTTATGACTTTAAATATAAATTAAACCAGGTTTAAATATATGTGGCCAATACCTAGTAAAACTTCAGATAAGGAGAGCAGGTAGGTGAATTTGCCTTGGAGGTAGGGAGGGGGCTTCCAGTGAACAGCTCATTTCCTAGAATAGCTAGCAGAAGAAATTATGCAAATAAACAAGCAAGGCCATATACCTCATGCACAGAGTACTGGCCATCACCCTGCCTTTTGGACAGAGGGTTGGACTAGGCAGCTTTTTGGTTTCTTTCAGTCATATACATTGGATGGGGAGGCTTCTTAAATTGGAACAGTCCCGGCCAATTCATTCCTAAAAGACTGCCTTCCTGTCCAGGATGGGGGAGTTGCTGAATACCTACGGAGCTGTCTTGGAGGAGAAACGCAGAACACTGCAGCCCAGTCATAAGCATTTTGTGAGGGTTCCAAGCCACGGAATCTGCCCTGTGAGGAAAACAGAAAAACAGGCGTGCCACTTGTTTTTGTTATATCCTGCAAGGAACCCAAGGCAGCTTACATTATCCTCTCTGCTTTATCCTCAGAACAACAACCCTGTGAGGTTGGTTAGGCTGAGAGGTAGTGACTGACCCAAAGACACCCAGTCAACTTCATGGCCCAGTGGAAACAAAAACCAGGACCTTGTAAGTCCCTGTCCAGCACTTCAACCACTGAATTATGTTGGCTCTCACACTGGCATGGCTGATTCAGCAATAAGCACACTCACCAAATGTCCTAAGCATGAAAGAGCAATGCAACTGTGTGTGGTGAGCAGAAGAAGCTGCAGGATTTGAAATAAAACTCAGGAAGCAGCAGAAAGGTTAATTTCAACATTTACATGCCAGTGCAGACAATCCTGGTGAATTTTGTGAATGCCCTGATTTCTCCACCATCAGGACAGATACAGGTACCTGTTGACAATGCAATCAATGTGATGGTCAGCATTGACTGTGTGTCTGAGTTTGTTTTGATGCTCATTCACATTTGCCTGGGCCTGTAAACGGGCACGTGTGATGGTCCATGCTGAAAGGGGGCTTGAACAAGGACCCTCTTGCAACACCAGCATTCAGGCCCCTCAGACTGGTTCTGCAGGTCAAGAACATCCCCTAAGCTTCAGCAGTGAGTTCACAGCCTGAAGCCAATCATCTGACTTCACAAGCCAAGGAAAGCATAGAAGGCCTTATGACACATTTTCACCTGAGCCAGCCGTTCAGTCTCAGTGTGTTGCCCCCCTGAGTTACAGTCCTGGTGGTGCCTTCCACTGACAGCCCATTCCCCCACAAGAAATGGTGTCTACCTCTCAATCCCATGCAGAAGATGCCGGTGTCTTTGGGAGAGGAGGGCACTGCCACCCCACGCAGCCTACAGGGGGGTAAGAGAGGCATATGAGTCTTTAAGGATCATAGAATCAGAGCGAGTAAGAAGGGGTCTCCCGGGCCATCTAGTCTGACCCCCAGCTCCAGCCGGCTCTGCTCACAACATGCCCACCATGTGCATGTCCAGCCTATCTTTGAACACCCTCACCGATAGGGCCTCAACAACCCCCCGTGGAAGCCCATTCCACACCCTCGGGGTCCTGACTGTCAGGAAGTGCTTCCTGGCATCCAAATGGAACCTTGGCTCCTTGAGCTTTGCTCCGCTGGATCACGTCCTGCCTTTCTCTGCAGGGGAGAACAGGTCTCTACCCATCTCCATGTGACATCCCCTCACATACCTGTATGTCGCCAACGTATCCCTTCTGAGTCTCCTCCAGGCTGTAAAGATCCAGTTCCCTCAGTCTCGCCTCATCCCCTATCCCCTGCAAACCAGCCACCAACCTTGTGGCCCTACGCTGCACTGACTCCAACCTGGCTATATCCTTTCTGTAATGAGGGGCCCAAAACTGAGCATAATACTCCAGTTGCGGGTGCACCAGAGTCATATAGAGTGGTAGTAATACCTCTCTCGATCTAGAAGCCACACTTCTGGGTATGCAACCAAAGGTGGTGTTTGCCCTCTTGACCACTGCATCACACTGCTGACTCATGTTTAGCCTGCAGTCAACCAGCACCCCGAGGTCCCTTTCACAAGTGCTGCTCTCCAGCCACTTGTCCCCTAACCTGTACTTATGACACCTGTTTCTATGCCCCAAGTGCAAGACCTTGCACTTATCCACATGGAACGCCATCCTGTTGTCTCCTGCCCACTTCCATAGTCTGTCCAGATCCTTTTGGATCTGGAGTACCTGCTCCTCAGTTGTGGCCACTGCTCCAATTTTAGTGTCGTCTGCGAATTTGATCAGTAGATTGTTCACCCCTTCTTCCATGTCATTGATGAAAAGATTAAACAGGATTGGCCCCAGGACAGAGCCCTGGGGGACCCCGCTTTTCACTGGCCGCCATCCCGATGATTCCCCACTAATGGTTACCCTCTGCTTCACGGAAAAGAATTGTCTTTGAGATGACATAGGGCAATTAGGAAAGTTTTATCCTGTGTCAGCTCATTCACACATGCAAGTTAGACATGCACACCATCACTTATCAACAAGCTCTTTGTGAATCCATCTTTCAGTATCACTTTGAATCTTGTTTTGCAGTATGTTTTCAAGATCTAGACCTAGCAGAGTTTTGTCTAAGGATATAGAAATAGTGAGTGAGGGGATGTTCACACAGCACTGCTGCTTTGGACAGCTGCCCTGGGACAGCTGCTGCATGTGAAGGCCATAACGGCACACTTGGCCATGCGGATTATCTGTGTAGCATGGAGAGATTCCACTTCACCCAAAATTTGGGGGAGGTGACTGACAATGATGACCTGGGAACACTGGACTGATGGAACGAACAACAGCGAGACACTCTAGTTAGAACTACTGAATGGAGAGGCTTGTGTGTGGAGGATGTTTGACTAGCTGCTGTATTGTGGCAGAATGCCTATGTGCCCCAGTTGCTGGGGAACATGGGTGGGTGGGTGCTGATGTATCCCTGACCTCCTTGAGGGCTTCCCATGGACAACTGATCGGCTACCGTGTGAACAGAATGCTGGACTAGATGGTCTTACATTCCTATGATGCAGCTTCTATGGTTGAAGAGGATGCCTTTTGGGGAGTATAGTTAAAATGTAACATGGGAATGGATCCATCTGGGCTAAAGCAGGTGGGAAAGGAGTTTGTGTGATCAGAAATCACAGTATGAAAATACCCAAAGCATGTTTGCATAACTCCAATATAATGCAACGCTAGCTTACCAGTAACAATGGAAGCCCCACCATGTCACAGGGAGAGTGGCTAGTGACCAAGAAGGGCTGGTTGTGGGCCAGAGCCCACTGAGACTGACAGCATGAATAGGTTTTCCTAAGGAGAGCATCACTTATCTCCATAACTATGAGGGTTAAAGAGTTGGCTGCATTTTTTCTTTAGGTAAGGAAAACATCTCAAGACACTGAATTCTGCACAAAACACCAAAACCTGGATTTACGAAGCATGACTACACATGGGAAGTGTACACACTACAAAACCCTGCTTCTCTCAAGTCTTTTCCTGCCTTAATATGTGTGCTTTGGCACCCCCTCTTACATTGTTTGCATCTCCTCCACAAAGGCAAGCTGGCCAGTAAGGAAATAATTCACATCTCCCAGAGGAGGCTGCCTGCTGCATCTCTGCATGAGGTGTGAATGCAGCACACAAGCAAACAGCTGCCTGCACGCTGCTGCATATGATCCAAGCCTGAGAGGACTGGGACCATGAGATCAGCAGTGGACCAAAGGGGAGGGGAGGGGAGATGAAGCCAGACATCGCTTTCCCTTGAGAAACAGTACAACTGTTTTTGGTTTTGCTCTCTGTAAGCCGCCCAGAGACTTTTTTAGTAATTGGGATGGCACACAAAAACCTTAAACAAACAAACAAACAAACTGGGATGGCATCAAAATATACTTCTGTGGACATAAAACACTGGCCAAGATCCAAGGAGACCTGGGTTTTGGCAAAAGCTTCTCTGTGAGAGCTGATTTTACCCACTGGCCACAGCCCCTCACGCTACACTGAATGCGACTTCTAGAGAGCGGGCAGGCACAGAAAACATTATAGGAAAGGGACCAGAAAAGCATTTAGCGGGCATGTGCAACACTGTGCATGGCCCTTTGGATCCTGGCCAATATGTCAGAAAAGCATCCTCTTGGTCTGTTGGCATCCAGGTTGCAGAGATAGAGAGGTTCCTCCCCCAACCCTGTGCCCCCTACAGCAGGTACCTCCCCGCACTCCCAAGGATCTGTAGGGGGTTCCCACCTTGGTGTTGCTGTACTTACATCCACATGGAGCCAGACCCTGTGCCTCGCACACACCTCTGCAATCTTGGCCACAGGGTCAAAGGCTCCCAGGACAGTGGTGCCACAGGTGGCGTTGACAAAGAATGGGAGAGCCCCCTGGAAGGGAAGAACCACAAGAACAGGCATTGGTGGAGAAAAAATATTTTCATAGTGGGCCAAAAGAACTATTACTGGGGCCATGTGGCTGCCACCAACCCACACCCTCTCTCACCCCATGAACTTTTCTGTATGAGGCTTCCAATCCACCCGTTTACTGAGGCTTCTGCTTTCAGATTCTTTGTGAGATTGAGATCAGCTCCTTTACATATGTTTATCCTCCAGGGTTTCATGTTTTCTTCCATTCCATTATACAGGCACTAGGTAGCACTGTAGTACAGCAGCACTGACTAAATACTTATCTCATCATTTTCCAAATAATACTATACTTTTGCTGCCCACAAAAATGGTTGCAAATAATGGGAGAGATCCTGGAGGATGACAACATTGTGAAAAGCACCCACAAAGTACTGTGAGGGAGGAATCACTAGAGCACAATAAATGCTATCATTAAAAAATCTCTTTGTGACTCTTTGATAATATTCGTTAAATGCATGCTTGCTATATGACATCATTGAATTCAGTATGTGGCAGATAAAGAATTGGAGTTGTAGCAGGAAGAAAATTACTGTAATGATGTCATGACACTTAATCTCTTTTATCAAAATTACATGGATTGGGGTGAGTGAGAAGGGGGAAATACACTTATGTCACATATCAATACATATCAAAACCTACCTCAGCCTTGGCACAATTGATCTGCTTCTCCAGCTCAGCAGGGATCATTTTTCCCCTGGGGAAGAAAGAAATGACTAAAGTGACATGGGCATGAAGGTCATTTCCTAAATATCTCCTTGCTTCAGTTACTTTGGCCAACAGCTAATCTACAGAAAAAACAGAATCAAACAATGTTTTTTCTTCTAGATTTTACTATTTCAGCCTCCAGATATAGAATATCATATTTGAATGCTTCCTTGTGAGAAACTCCCCATGCATAGAAAACTAGCATAACAGGAGAAATAGACTTCATCTTAAAATGCTAGTTTTCTACATGCAAGACAAATATTTTTCCTATAAGGAAGCATTAAAAAAGATCCCATACTTATTTGCTGTCTGAAAAGTTTGCTCTATTTTATTCTGCTGCTTGTGAAGATCAACATTTAGCATACAGAGCCATACAGAACTAAAGTCTATAGCTGGAGACAAGTACAACCACTTCAAGGGCTTATTAAAAAGCTGAACTAATTTTGTTTTACTCCACAATAAAAGGCTATATGTGAAATGACACAGAGGTCTAAGTATTCCTCAGTGTAACTCTAGGTTCTGACTAAATGTGCCACTTTAACTATTTTGAAATGTTTCTGATGGGAGATAATTTGAAGAAAATTATATCTGCAGTCTTAAGAGCTAGAAATTTGAGTTGTAGTTGTTTTTAAAAAGGAAGTTCAGATTCTCAACATTCCCTTTGTCCATTTACTTTATTTATTTATTAGATTTCTATCCTGCTTTTTTCTTACAATGAATGCAAAGCAGCTTACATACTTCTGTTCCTCCTGCTTTCAAGCTTGTCCCCACAACAATGCGGTGAGGTAGGCTGGACTGAGCGTTTGTGACTGGCCCAAAGTCACTCAGTTGGCTCCATGACTGAGTGGGCACTAGAACTCAGATCTCCTGGTTCCAAGTCCCATGCTCTTAACTACTACACCACACGGGCTCTCATTAGTTGGGGTATGGAAGATTCATAAATTCAAAAGGTAGATCAGCAATGGAATATGCAGCCTATAGTGGTAGCTGGATCTCTGTCTTCAGAGATTTCCCAGGAAAGGTGCAAAGGCATCTGTCAAGGATGTTTTTGCTAGAGCAGTATCTTTCCTTAGAGCAGATGCCTGCTGGATTAGATGATCCACTAGTACAGCTGGGAACCTTGGGTCTGGTTAGGTATACATCCAAGGATTTCCAGTTATGGAAACTCTTACTTTTCATCAACTGCAACAAGGTAGACATTGTCTGTCCCAATGCCCAAGAAAGCTGCTCCCTTCTGGATGGAGTAGTGGCACTGAAAGGGAATCAAAAGAAGAAAAAAGGGGAATAGGGATTACCTCAACTCAAGACCCTCTTATAAGCTTTCTTGTAATTGTGGACAATTAAACTGATTCTCCTTAACTCAATCTGTTTTTTTAATTATGTCCAAATAATGATTAATGCTATTGATTGTAAATTGCTGTGTGGGTTTGTGTCTTTAATAGAAAAACAATTAATATATTAATTGCTTATAAACAATTAATTATAATTGCTTTATAACAAAATTAAGCCATTAATTAAGTAAAATCAATTGCTTATAAACAACAGCACGATTTGGTAGAGACATGGCTTATATCCAGTTACATAAATCCAATCTGTGTAATCTTCATTATACTCTTAGCAAGAGCATTCCAGAAGCGGGCATCAGAGCTAAAAAGGACCAGGATCTGCTCTCCACTCATCTAGCTCTGGAAGATCGGGACACCCAGAGATTCTTACACACCAACAGGCACATATGGGAATGGATGTTCTTTCATAGGCTGCCTGCGACATGAGGCTTTAAAAACAAGGACTTTTGTGGTCTTAGGCAAGACACTTTCTCTTAGCCTCAATCCCTTCTTTACAATACATGGGAATAATAATATCGATCTACTTGATGAAGGTATGCAGATAGAGAAAATTGACAGGGTTTTTTCAGCTGTGGTCCCCTGACTCTGGAATTCCCTCCTCAGGGAGGCTTTCCTGGCACTTAGTCCTACATCTTTTGACATGTAGGGGGGGTTTTTTTTAATTATTATTTTCCTTTGGCCAGGTCCTTCTAAAAATCTGATGAATCGGTTGATGGGGAAGACAGAAAGACAACTCGACAAAGTGGTGTTGTTCTAGTCCTATAAACTCTATTGATTGCTTTGATTTTTATCCCACCCCGTTAGCTCTAAGGTATATTCATTCTATTCTTACATAAAAAGAATATTTACCTTGCCCTCCAATAGCCTTCCTCTTGGGGAAGATTGCATTCATACAACAATGATCAGAGCACTCAAACATGTACAGCAGTGGAAACAGCAATCAAAGAATGCACAGACTTCAGAGGAACGGACTAAAGAAATGCACAACCTATGCATATCATTCCACTCAATGGGAATTACTCCTGAATGAACATGCCTAGATCATGTCCTCAGTCGATGTTTTTAAGGGGCTTGGAAAATTTTAAAGATGGTTGCTTCTGCTCTGGGCCCTTACAGGCCAGGGGAAAGAGGGGTTTTGGGGAGGGGAAGTGGGGGGAGTTCTGCACAGTCGAAGCAAGCTGTCTCACGAATGTCATGCCATCACCTTGCCTCATTCACTGAATTTTACAGGGGTGCCTGGATAAGGTTTTCTGTCATTTGTAGCTTTCTTCTTCTCACCACCTCTTCCATCTTTTCTCTTATCAGAAAAAGAACATTAAGGGTGGGGTGGAGGGAGGTGAAATAGCTTCACAGTGTCTTCTGACAGCAAGCACTAGGAGCCTTCCATCTTGAAAGACCCTTGATCTCCTTGAGCTAAAAAGTTCCCATCTTAAAAAACAGGATGGAAATTGCAGGCATAGAATGACTAGGTTGGAGGAGAGAAGAGAGAGAGAGGGTACAGCAGTGAACATCCCAGAGAAAAGAGAAGTTCCCCCCGCTTCAACCTCTTACAGGCTTGAATGAGGTTGACAAAAGCGGCTATGCTGACCCTAAATGATAGAGCTTGTCCTCAGCTCTCCCACTCACAGGAGTGTACAAACACGTGGAGAAATGGGCACTAGGGACCTCTCACCAGGAAGGATAGTTATTCCTACAGCCAAAATCTGTAGGAAGAACCTCTTCCTCCTCAATGAAGCAGGCTAACATGAACCAGGATCTGAGCTGGCCCCAGACATTTTACCACCTGAAGTGAGGGTCCTGGTGCCCATTCCGCATGCAGACTCCAGTCAGCCACAGTTACTTC
Source organism: Varanus komodoensis (assembly GCF_004798865.1). Taxonomy (NCBI): domain Eukaryota; kingdom Metazoa; phylum Chordata; class Lepidosauria; order Squamata; family Varanidae; genus Varanus; species Varanus komodoensis. The sequence continues at coordinate 4,905,386 of NW_025335954.1, forward strand.
AGTGCTGGTCATGGAGGCCACAGACTAGCTTAGTGGGTGCCAGACAGGCTTGCTAGCATGCATGGTTCTGCCTTTCAGTACTCTGCTCCCACCCTTCCACCCATCTGCTTCCCCAGGTGGCTGGCTCACTGTTACTAAGAGCAGGACTGGCCCTGACCTAACGTAAAGACTCCAGTCCCCTCGACATTAAAAAAGAGTTGCCTTGAAAGGAGAACATACCTCCTGTGAAGTAAAAGCTGCCAGTTTTGGGATTGCCCAATTACCCTTCTGCTTGCAGTCTGGGAAGCAGTGGAACCGTGCCACATTCATGGCATACATGTTGGAGATGGAGCCCCCTGCAGAGAAAAATAATCCTCATGATCAACATAATTCCATTTTATTCTGCACAGAAATATGTATCGCAAGAGCTATGTGTATGCCCTCATTCTGTAGTAATGCAGCAACGGCACAGAATGTGATGTTCAGGCACAATACATTTTCCTGAAAGTATCAGTTTTAACTGAAAGCAAGCTCTGAGCCTTCATGACTATGAAGATACAGTTCAGTAGCTAGTAATAATGCCAGCTAACATCTCAGAAGCCAGAGGCCTGATTAAGTGAAATTTCAGGTGGCTGGGGAAGCAGCGAAGCCTTGCATAGTCCCTTCACCAGGACTCTAGCTAGCTAAACCAGAAAACACGGTGCAAATAATAAAGAATCGATGTAAACATTTTGTAGATAAGGAATATTATAGAAATTTGCCCATATTGCAGAATGAAGAACATTTGGTGCTGAACTTGGATTACCCCCAACTAGCTTTTTTGGTTTAGTTTGACAGCTGTCAAAGGGCAAGCTGTCAACTCAATCCAAAGACTTGAGTGATTTACACCCCTTTGTGGCAAGATCCTTGTTTGTTAGTGATGGGGTGTGTGTGTTATTTAGCTGCTTGACCAGTTTTTGAAGGGGCTAACTGTCAAAATGGAGATTGTGAAAACTGGCTTTCAAACCAGAGCTCATGATCTATAGAAAACAAAACATTAAAATGGGGGAAACCCTTTGCAATCCTGGTGTGGGGGAATAACACTGCTCCTGCTATAGTGTCCCATGGGACACCCAGGGAAGTATCGAGGGGGAAGGTGGGGAAGGAAAGGGACAAACAACCTGTGGTAATCCTGATCATCTACTGGGTACTCTGTGGATTGTTTGGGAAACACCCACTCATTGTGGCTTATTGGCAGGGTAAGTTAGTGTGATGTGCAAGTGTGACCAATGTTTAAATGGATGGGCAAAAAGCCTGCCCGGGTGTGAGGCTGTTCCCTTTGCCAAAAGATGACATTGTGCTGCAAGGAAAAGAACCATAAGAGTTCCAAGGCAAGGGAAGAGATCCAAGCTTTGAAGGGCATTCAAATTCAAGGCTAGAGGTCATAAACTACTTGAAGGCCATGGAGAAGAAGAGAGACCACACAGGTAGGTTGTTGCCACCTACCCACATGTGAGAAGCGACCTACCAAATCTCAAGATTACCATAGTATTTCTGTGGTGAAATTCCCAGACGTATTCAGTCCAAGTGGATGAAATTGGCTTGAGCTGAGCACTGAGCAACCCACAGAAAATTACTGGTATACATGAGCCCTAAAACAAGTAATGGTAAATATCACCCTGTGGCAGCAGGAGGCTTCACACACCAGGGCAGAAGATGCCATCTCCTTTCTTCCAGCCAATCAGCTCCCGCAGCTTCTTCAGCACCACCTCTTCCATCAACACAAATACTGGGGCAATCTCATATGTGTACCTAGAAAAGGAGGAACAGGTGGTGCATATGTTTACCCAGGTCACCCATGTACAATTGCAGACAGGTCAACTCTCAAGCTTCGCTCAGCAACAGCACTTCTGAGCCAGGTCAAAACCACTCTGTGAATGTTTGGAGGGAAATTGGGAGTGCAAAACCATGCAGCTAGATGAGAATGCCACCACCTAAGTTGCTCGGCAGGGAAAGCAGAGCCACTCAGCAATGTACTAAAATGTGCAATAAAATAAAATTTGTAAAAAGAGTTTGCAAAATGGGTGGGAGAGAGTTGGGTCACTCATTATTCACTAAGTCACAGGGAGCATCCAAGAGCTGTTCTGACACTTGTGCTACCACTTCTTGCACAAACAAACATGGTATTGATGCATTCTCTGGGGGAAGAATCTTGTATTCCCAGGCATAAAAATACTGATTTCTGAGTACTCTGAAAAAAATGTGTTGGGCTTCCAGACACAGGGCTCTGGTGGTTACTCGTTAGAAGTCATTATGAGCAAGTCCATCTTTTGCTTGTTAACAAATTTTCAGTGGTAAGGAAAAAGATGGAAGAAGCAATGAGGAAACACTGGATTGCTATGAGTGCAAGATGATGTCATCTGGACACCCCCCCCCCTGCCCCCACATACAATTCCATGAAGATGGAGTGTGATGGCTTCATAGAAGCCTCATCTGGAAGCACTCTAAATTAGTTGAATGTAGCACCCAGTGAAATCAGTGGGACTTGCTTTAAGTAAGTTGGTCCATTTATTTCAATAGAATTCAAGTTCAACTAACTTTGGTTAGATCAAACCCAATACCATAACCTAGAGGGAACAATGCAATCTGAGGCACACTTATATGGAATGCCCCCATCATTATCATCATCATCTGTATCCCACCCTTCCACACAAGTGCTCAGGATGGCTTACATAGTATAAAATTCCAAAAGTACAATAATAAACCCACACTTATTAAAATATCTAAAACTGAACATTATAAACTAAAAAATAAGAAAGGAAAAAATAAAATAGGAAGTACAACTGTGAAAACAAAAAGAAAACAAAAAATCTAAAACCCTTAATTGTTAAAATGATGGTTACATAGAAAGGTCTTTACCCGGCACCGGAAAGAGTATAACGTTGGCACCAGGTGGACCACTCCGAGGAGCGCATTCCGTAGCCTGGGCGCCACTGCAGAGAAGGCTCTCCTCTGGGTAGACACCCTCCATACTTCCTTCAAGGAGGGTTCCGAGAGCAAGGCCTCCCCACCGATCTTAAGGGGTGTGAGGGCATATAGGGATTTCAATCAGATTTAACTCTTACTAAGCAGGCAATGTAAGCTCACTGAAAGCTGTAAGGAAAGAGTGCCACAAATGACAAACAAATGTGTTTTTTTCCCATCCACCAATTCTACAAGCTGAGGCCTTTTCTACACAGGGTTTTAATCGTGAGTGCATCATTCCCTTAATCATGGCTGTTTACGGATTCTTTAGATGATGCCATCTAGTTTGCTGCTCTGTCTCGTAACTCAGCAGGGGAAATGCAGTTTTTATTTAGGAAAGTAAATGAAAGTGCATTTTATTTGTGTATTTGTGCTACTCTGTTATATCACAGTGCTTAGAGGCTATCCAACAGAAAAGCAGGAAAGGAAACACTCTGTTGTGCTCAGTTCTCAATTATACAATGAAATGAAAAGGTGATATAGTGAATTAACAGCCAATTAATAGCCTTGGGTTGAAAACCTTGTACAGTGGAATAACCTACCTTGGGAACTGCAATTCTATGAGGTGGACTGGGAATCTCTAACAGAATTTTCAGCATCCTGCCAAACCACCATCCCTAAACCCCAGATTAATCTTTCAGCTGTGAAACTCAAGCTTGCAAAAGATCCAGCCTGCCCTGTCCCCATCAATAGACTCCTGTAACACAGCTATGGAGGCTTAAATTGTCTTTAAGTCCCCAGCTATAACTCTAAACTATGTCATAACTTCTCCCTCAAGTTCTTCTTCAGGCAGGGCTTTTGCCACCACCACAGAAGAAACAGAGGGGTTATTAGCTCTCCAGTGGCTTTCCTTGCTGTCATCAGGACAAAGAGCCCAAAACAACACTACATCCTTGACAAAGAAGGAAAGCATAGTTTATCACAAGTGAGAAAATTTGACAATTATCAGGATAATGAGGCACAGGAGGCTGGAGCAAGCTCAAAACATGACCAACTATGTGGCCATTTTAACTGGGTGCATTCCTAGTTTTCTTTTGGAGGAAGACATGACAGTTAAGTTGGTATAAAGTGTTGTTCACCACTCAGGGAGCTCCAGCTATTGGGCAGTATTGAAATAAAATCAAATGAAAATAAATCTGAAGCAATGGTATAGTGCAAACAAGCCCAGATTGGAGAAGGCCTTTAGGTCCTCCTGACTACCGGGTACTAGGTGTCTTGGGGCAACCAAGCTGTGGTTCTGCAGGAATATGTAAGAGGAGAAAAGGTGTGATGAGACAATGCCACATTAGTATTCACTCACTGGTTGAGAGCCAATAAGATGTAACAGTTAAAACGTCAAACTAGGATGACTAGAATGTCACCTCTGCTCACTCAGTCATGAAGCCCACTGGGTGAGCTTGGACCAGTCACTATTTCTCCACCGAAGTAACTCAGAGGGAATTGATTTATGGGAGTAAAGTGGAGAAGGCAAACTATGTACAGTTTCATGGAGAAAAAACAGGTATATAGATGATTAGTAAACAAACAGATGCATAAATAAACTACCTTCTGCTTTGCTTCATTGGCTGCAGCTTGTGGTAGATGGGAAAATACTCATAAAATACATGACATCACTATTTTTTTCTCTAGTAGGGAAAAACAGATTGAATGGCTGCATAGAGTAGGTGCTTAATTTCTAGATGAATACTCTTCCTGGATCAAGGATAAAGACAAATTATCCATTGACAGGATATTGTTGAAAGTGGTTTTTAAAAAGGATTGGTGTCCATGGCATTAATCCCATTCTCACCTTGAGGTTTGGATATTGTTTCAAAACCTTGCAAAACCTGTTTGATCATATGCAACAGCACAGCATGAAAGAAATAGGAAGCAATGCCTTTTGCCAAATAATTTTCCACTCCCATTAAAACATTACCCTTGCCTTAAGTCCAGGAAAGTCACAGCAGACTTAAGAGCAGACCCCTGTAACCTAATTTTTGAGGCCAATGTTCTTCAAAATGGCAAACACATACTGGCTGGTGTTGAGCATCTCTGTGATCAGCCGTCCAGCCAAAGCATGGTGATCAAGGCCTGAAAACAGCTGGTTGAAAAAACGTGGGTGACCTGGGAAAGAGAGGAAGAGAAAGAATATGTTTAGTTTGGCAAAATTAAGGAAACTTTGGTTCTGTGCTGATGTGTCTTTGCCATCATTTTATGCAATGCAAACTTATTTTGTGGTGGGTGGAGGGAATAAAGAACTCCTGTACAAAGCAAGTTAGGAAAATGTACTGCTGGAAGGGGCTTGCTGCCTGCAATAACTCCCACAAAAGCTTCCATGGAATGCCTCCATTCATGTGAATGCTGGGGGCGGTGGGTGGGGAATGACAAAATATGCTGCTTCACTAAGCACTTATTTACATGTGTATTTCTATATCATTTATATTTGCAGGAATGTTCATAATGGTTTCTTTAGGGCTTCCTGAATCCTAGCCTTATGTTTTCAAGGACAGAAAATTCCAGGTTGCTTTAGCCACACACATTGGCTTACAATTGCAGTCACCTTTCAATCACTGTGCAGATAGCATATATTAAATCCACTTGTCTTTATGTATGATGTGATACCCATGTTACTTATTGCATGGTCACTTAACCTGAGAAAAAAGGGATATAGCCTGAACCCTATATTAGCTTGGAACCTTCTTCATTACTTTAAAGTAACTTCTTGGTACCTCTTGAATTCATGAATGAATGAATGAATAAAATCACAGACTGAACTAAGGAGTCATGATCACAAGGTAAGATGGAAACAAGACCTAAACTTTACTAATTGCTAATGAACAAAAACTGGTACAGCAACAATAGTCCTACAGACACTGGTGAGGAACTATACCCCTTTGCATGTTAGTTATCAGTGCAAAACACTCACATGTTTTCACGCTGTATCGAATAACATTCCTACAACGCTTCAACAACTTCTCCTGTGGCTCCCCACAGTCTTTTAGATCCAGGTCCAAAATCTGCTGCAATTCCTCAGGCTCTTTCCATTCGCACACCTGCAAATAGGATGGTTGGTTCCTTTCCTATGATTCTAAACCTCTCAACAGCACAGTGCTATCTCATGTTATAGCAACTGAATGAGGAGAGGATTGCTACCAAGCTGTGTGTGCTAGCACAACCCCAGATGATGCAGGCATCTGATGTCATAAGGATGTTGTTATGCTGTTACAGCTTTATGCCAGCAACAGCTCAACACCATCGTAACTGCAGTGGTGCATGGGAGCAGGGAGTGAGTGGAAATGAGGGGAGGAATGTGTGCTGAAGCTTATTTGTTTCAAAGTAAGTTGTGAATCACATTTCCTCTACCAAGATGCTGCACATAAAGATAAGAATAATAAATGCAATAACAAAAATATGAAACTATTTGTTGCATCAATAAAATTGCAAACAACATTCAGGGGGCTTATGTAAGAGAAAGTACCAAACTTGATGTGTTTTCCATCTGAGGGGTGAGGTCAAATGAAACCATGGGACATTCATTACAGGATCTCCGACAGAGTCTTTCAAGAGTTCAGAGCAGCCATATAAGTACTCTTGCTAGTCCAGACACACTAGAATAAGAAGTTTAGGGTGCAAACCTTTCATCCCTGGGAGGATTCCATTGACATCCCCCTCTGAGGGGACAAAGGGAGGTCTTCTGCAAAGGACTACCTTGACCAGCATTGCCAAGCTCCACTGCTGTCACCGCTCCTCTCCACCACTGCTCCTCCAATGACAGCAAAGGCAGAAGGGGAGGGACATTATGTGGGGAGAGGCACGGAATGGGGCAGAATATGCCCCCACCAGATCCAAAGCATCCTCCTTTCCTGGGCATGCTCCCTAAAATGGGAGGAAACTGTCCCAGTTCAGGATAGTTATTTCCCTTCCCATTGGAATCTATGGGGCAGTCGGAAATAAAAACAGGATAGAAAAACAAAGAAGAAACTGTCCCCTTACTCCATTTTGCTAAAATCTGTAGCTCCTCTGGAAACGTCAGTCCTGTGAATTGGTCTGTGTGTGCAAATACATTTTAGACCCCTGGTCCATACCATTGTCTGAAATATACAGCAGTATAATAATACTGTAATAGAGAGGCTGGCCATCTGTGTCCCAGAAGAATGAGAAACCCAAAGGTCCTACCGTAAAAATATGCTCAGAAAGCCTTACCTTTTCAGAGGCATCCATCCCTTTTCTGACGCCTTCCTCAAGCATGATCTGGAATGCTGCCTGCAGGAACTCTTCGCCAGCCACTTTATCCAAGCCAGGATATAATAACTCATCTTCTGCCATGGTCAGTCCCACCTCTTCAGCAAGCCCCTGCAGATTCAGACAATATGATATGTCTTCAAACAATACTGAGATATTTCCGCATATCCCAGAACACACTGCCAACATTTATTGCAATCCGGAACACATCCTGAATTGGGTTTCTGATCAGAATGTCATTCTTGTGTTTTACCCTGGGGAAGTAAGAACTTTTTCAAGAAGAACTAGCATTCCCCCAGTTTCCTTTGCAATGTCTATGCCAATTTAGAGGTTTGGCAAACTCCTTTTTATACTAATGTATAAATTTTCTGATCCAAAATGCAGTCAACCAACCGGTAAGCTTTTACTAATACAGTATAAAGCTATCCTTATTGCAAGGACAAATGTAGTAGCTAGTTTTGTAGATCATTTGCTACTCGTAAGATCACATCAGAATACATAAAGCGATAGTGTCCACATCAGGGCCAAAGTCAAGAATTGGCATGGTTGGCAGCTGCCAAGGATTGATAAACTAGCAAGTACCCACTGACTAGAGTCCCCCAGAGTTACTTCTCCTCTTCTCTACTGCAACATGCTTATTCACCTGCCACTTATTCTTCTGCTGCCAAACAACCATCTAGTAAGAAAGAGAAACAGTAGCTGCCATGTGCTCTTGCCTGTTGTGGAAGTAAGCAGTGGCAATGATGAGAGAGAGGGTAAGGAGGAAGAAATGCTGGTCTAAGTGGTGGAATGAAAGGAGACTCTGTGAGGGAGGGATCCACTGAGGGCATTTGGCCTCAGAACCCTCCAAAACCTGGAACTGTATTCTTTTGCAGCTCAGGAGACTCATCTAGGTCAGGACAGCCAGTGTGGCATGCTGGTTACTGCGTTGGATAGGGGACTTGAGAGGCCCACGTTCTGCTGCCCACTCAGCCACGAAGCTCACTGGGTGACTCTGGGCCAGTCACTCACTCTCAGTCTTACCTACCTCACAGAGTGGTTGTAGTGAGGATAAAAAGGAGAGGTGGATAACCTTGCATGCCACCCTGGGTTCCTTACAAGGGAAAGATGAGCTATAAATATAATTTAATAATACTGTGATTAAAAGCAGCAGAGACTAGCAACAATGCATTAACGTGCCTCTTGATAACAATGTCTTACAACTTCATGATTCTCTTGTGTTCTTAAAACATTTTGTTTGCATTTATTGGTTTGGTTCTTTGAGAGATGTGTCTGGCCCCTTCTCTAGCACTGGAATGGATATATACACTTTGTGGTATATGATTTGGGTTTTTAAGCAAGTGTTTGTCTTTCGAACAGCAAATATCCCTCCCTAAAGCAAGCTGCCTCTATTGTTCATGCAGGAAAGTGATATCACGGTATTAGCACTAGCAGGATCAAGTTGCACTGTGCTAATCAGGTCTAAGTGCTCTTAACACTAAGAATTCTGTGCTAAGAAAAACAGAATTCCATGAACCATATAAATTAGGTATATTAAGCAAATTTACACACACACACTCATTACTTCATTGATTCTACCTCTGAAGATCAGGTATTGGACAAGAAGCAGCTTGTAAAATCTAGTATCACATTCATACAGCCAAAAACTGAAAAGATTCAATTGAACTTTTGTCTCTTAATTTTCCATCAACCCCTGCTCTAAAACGACAGCATAATTTAACAATGGTAAAGATGTTCTATTTTTATAAAAATGAACACTGTAATACAATGCAATGCTTGTATATTCAAATGCTCCACTAAGTTTAAGAACAGCCACCCATATATAGCCACCAGAAACATTTGTAACAAGTGATATGCAGATGAGATTACTTTCCTGTTCCCTTTCTCTACCTTTCCCTCCCCATTTGCCAGTAGAAGGGTGCAATAGGACCTTCAATGAATCATTTCTGTGCAGGATTTCAGCCAGCCAGTCATGCCCTCTTAGTGATTAATGCATTCCATTTCCTCTTCCACCCAACAATCAGTATGTGGCCACTGAGCATGTTCAGTCCTCCTTGGACTGCTGGGGTAAGGGTGATCCTTAGGTCTTTTTCTTTTGTTAGAGGGATGTTGTAGTTGTTGTTTTATAAATAAGTTTGTAGTTATGCAAAACTTGGGTTTCCCCAGCCTACTGATACTCTTCTTTTGTGCATGGATGGTGCTATTTTGGGTTCATGACAATTAGTACTTACCCTCCAAAACTGCATGTGGAGAAAATGATGCCTTTATGTTAAAAAACAAATTAACTTGAGTGATCAAGCAGAATGGAGGGCTCTTCATTCCGCACTTTTTAAAACTCTATTTATTAAGAATTTCAAAAACAAATCACATAACTTTTCTACATAGTCACCTTCCTTTGAGATGCATTTTTCCCAGCATTGTACCAACTTTTTAATGCCATCAGCAAAAAATATATAAGATATATTTATAAAATATAAAAGTGTGGAAACTTTTTGAAGACCCCTCATATACAAGTGTAATAACTAAGTCCACAAAGAAGCACTCCCCACCAGTTTTCTGACATGGGAAATATTACTCAGTACTCCTAACAGCCACCCACAACGCTTTAAAGCTCTTATTCCTAGCCATATTCCATATTTCCAACTTTTCTGGGGATCTGATTTTTTTTTTTTTTTTGGTTAACGTAGCTTGAGATTTTCAGAATGATGAATTCTGGTTAGGTATCACATCCCAAACAACTGCACAACTGCAGTACATCCTAATGATTACAAACTTCACCTCCTTATAGCCTTGGCTGTATCTCTACGATTTCTTTATACTAAGAGTGCTAATCATTCAGCAGAACCTCTTTGCTGTTTCTCTCTGTGGGGATCACTTCTTTGGCGTCCAGCAACCTTCCTCTGTCTTGTCGAACAGGTCTTAGGTGCTCCCTGTCATCAAAACGTCATTGCTCCTCGCAAAAGGGATAATTCCATTCAAAGCATTCGCCCACGCTTTCGGTGATCTAAATCTCTTCTAGCACGAAGCTCCATTCAGCACGGAAAACGCCTTCAGTCTGCCGAGATATTGCTTTGTAGGGATTATTCTCCCACGTCAGAATAGGGTGGGGGAAAGAATATTGTGCCCAATTGCTATGGTTACCTGCTCAATCCTGAGCAGATCTCCACTGTTTTCTGAGACAAAGTACAAAGGGTAACCTCTGTTACTGACAAGTATCATTCTACACAGTGGGAGTAGAGATATTTTCATGAGAACCATGCGCTTGATTGCTACACCAGCGAAGTCCCTTATTTCATGTGCTGATGTTTGTTTATTTTTAACTCTGAAGATTAAGGATGGAACACACTGTGCGCCTTTTGAAATGCTCAAAGAAGCATTTGTAATTGATTGTGCCAAAACAGCTCTGTGTTCCAGTGGTTCTAAGTCTTCCAAATCTGTAACTCTGTCTAATGGCAATAGGAGGTTTTTACATACACATAGAACATATATATTTCAAGTCAACATGCTGTTTAATGCTGGAATGCACACGTGTATGGAGTTCCTTTTCCAAGGAGGTAGCATTGTGTGTTTGCAGTAAAGTCCTATTCGTGCAGTGTTCTCCTAAACATGCTTTTTCAGATATAAGTCCCATTGACTTCAGTGATGCCTAAAATTTAAGTGTGCTTAAAATTGCAGCTTCAGACCATTTTTAGTTCTTGTTTGATTTACTGTTTTTGCATTTTTGGCTGCTACTATTTATTCAGTTACTGTTAAATACTGTTAAAATGTATTGTCTTAGCAAATATTATGAATATTGAAGCCACATTGGCCACATTGCTGGAAAAATGCAGTATAAATACAATTATAATTATTATAACTGTAGGGTGCATAAATAGGACATTGGTTAGGACTGTTGATCCTTTCACTTGTGAATTGAGATGAGTGCATCCTACACCACACCAAGGACACTCCTGCATTGCTGAAGAAGATCAATAACTGTGGAAAATCTGTCTTTCAAATAAGCTTCTCAGCTATTAAGATCACCACCTAATGAGAAGGAAGGACTCCCTGGAGAAGAGCCTAATGCTGGGAACAATTGATGGCAAAAGAAGAAGGGGACGGCAGAGAATGAGGTGGCTAGAAGGAGTCACTGAAGCAGTCGGCATGAGCTTAAGTGGACTCCAGGGGATGGTGGAGCACAGGAAGGCCTGGAGGAATGTTGTCCATGGGGTCGCGATGGGTTGGTCGGACAACTAACAACAACAATAGACCTCAGAGAAATCCCTTGCACACAACCCCCACCTATGTGAAATACTGAAATGCACTGGCATATTTGCAGTTCTTTTCTGAACACTTGTAAGTGACCAACTCAGTCTTTTAGCACAGGATGTCCTCAGCCTTATCTGACTTGAAGAGCTGTAAACAATTGTAATTGGCTGCTACAATTGCTAGCCCTCCGGGCTTGAGTTGTATCAACAGGTGCAGTAACTGTCCTTTCACAAAGTTCACTTAAGGCTCAAGTTAATACAAAGTTTCCCAGAGTTTTAATAGGTGGGACAAAGGTTTTCCAACCCTGTAAAAAAACCTGAACTTATTCTTAAACCCCAAAAGATATGCTTGTTTCTTAATCAGTTCCCCACACAATAGGCAGACATTGTCTTTTTACACCTGAACAGCAACTCAGTTAAGAGTTAGACATTAAAGATGGGGGTAGTGCTGGTCTGGATGGACCTTTGATCTGTTCCATCATGGCTTTTATGTTCTTACATAGTGCACAGCAGTAAAAGAATACATATGAATAATAAGAGCTGGAAAAATTGATGATTTGGATCCCCCATAGTGTTTCCTTTGAAAATTGAAGAAGTGATGCTTTGTTAAAAGGGTGTTTAGCCCTTATCTCTGACGTTAATTCTGTTAGATGGGATTGAGAGGGAGAGACACTTAAGTTTCTCTCAGAGAAAGTCACCATCTTAATAAACATGTATTAAAACTCATTCAATGGCTGTACAGTGTATAGTTAACATTCATTTCGACTTTAGGCTCACACATTTTAGAAACTAAATTTTGTGCAATTGTGAACTTTTTTTCTAGTGGGCTGTTTCATCTAAAGGCCAGAAAGCTCCTTTGCATTTACATCAGTTCAGGAAGAGCTAATATTGCAGATAAACATCAGAAAAACTGACACAAAGGCAGCCAATGGCTTATATTTATACATGTGATATTGGAGGTACTGTTCTTTTTTAAAGGTGGGATAAATTGTTCCACTGTCCACCAGCAGTTCCAAGCATAAGAAATCAGTGAATCTGTTTGCATGGAAGGACTGATGCCTTCTTCCTCACCAACAGATCTACATGCACCCATGCAAGGAAGAGCTGCAGCCTTAATAGTGTTTCTATACTGTCATTTGCCAGGGTCTCAGGATGGTAATACAATGCAATATGAAACAGATTATTTACTTGTGAGTAGCATGCATCCCAGTGTAGCTCAGTTCATACACTTAGGACACAAGCCTATGCCTGTTTAGACAGAAAAAAGAGGCCAGAACTCCCAGCATGCCCAGTCAGCAGCAAGCTGTCAGTCCTAGACCTTTCCCCCCTGTCTACCCAAGCATAGGGTTGGATCCTGAGGCTTTGGGAGGTTTTAGCTGGTACGAGTAAACATGTTTAATGTGCAAATAGGATCAGGTGATCATGCTTATCTCCAGGCTGTGAGAAGTTTTACCTGCTATGGTGCAGTGGTTAAGAGCATGTGACTGGGACTCAAGCCATCTGGGTCTAGTCCCTGCTCAGCCATGGAGGCAACTGGGTGACTTTGGAGCAGGCACAGACTCAGCCTAACTCGCAGGAGTGTTGTTGTGGGGATAAAATTGGGAGCAGAGGGAAGAGAAAGTTGCTAAGTTCATTTTTTCATTAATTCATTCACTTAGGGCTTTTATAGCCTGTCCATCTACTGGTGTCTTGGTTTACAACAAAGCAACAGATAGAATAGAGCAGTGGTACTTCTCTTTTTAAAAAGAGAAAGAAGGGTTATAAATCTAATAAATAAAGAAATGGATGAGGCTGCTGCTCAAGACAGCAGAGCATACCGGGACAATTTTTCAGCTCCTTTAGCAACCTTGCTTTCTCTACTTAACTATGTAGAGTTGCATAGAAACCTTCAACTGCAGATAACCCCCAGTAAGTGACTGTGCACATGCTAAGGAGGATGGGAATTCTATGCCCTTAATGGTTCAGAAAGGGAGGAGACTTTGACAGGTGCAGCCTTTTCTCACACCTCTGTAACAAATTGTATCTACTGAAATACACTGGGAAACACACTTGCTTGGTATGGATATTGTTGGGAAAATCCAGAATAAATCCTGGTAGGAAAAGGTTCCTTATATGTGCCTTTGTGTTATAAAATCAAACCTGTGCACCTTTCTCAGAAAGCAGCAGAATTCCAAGCCAGGTTACTGTTCAGCATTTCTGTTACTTTAAGAAGATGGAATTCTTAGCTGGACTGAGAAATTGCTGTAGGCTAACATTATCAGTGGGGAAATATTGTTGTTCCCATCAACTGCAGAGAGCTGAGACAAAGGTACTCATTTGTTTCTGAATGGACCCATTTAATCATCTAGTTCAACAAAGGCAAGCCCCTGCACAGTGTAGTTGTCAAGCCAGTTTTCCTGAATGGTTCCTCAATCAGACATTTTGTATGTTTAAGCAGACACAGAGGCTGATCCAAACTGTCAGGAAATCACTGAATTGACTTGTCAGTAAGGCTCAGTCAGGGAAATTTTCTATTCTATTGTCACTGGCATTGTAGTGGCTAAGAGCATGGGACTGGGACTCAGATGATCCGGGTTCTAGTCCCCACTCGGCCATGGAGCCAACTGGGTGACTTTGGGCCAGTCACAGACTCTCAGCCCAACCTACCTCACAGGGTTGTTGCTGTAGGAATAAGATGGAGGAGATGTAAGCTGCCTTGAGCCCTTTGTAGGAAAAAGGCAGGATATAAATTGAAAAATAAATAAATAAATTTCTGATCAGTTTATAGTACTGTTTTGTGTATGAAGACATCAAGATGTTATTATGTTAACATTATCTGGAAACCTAATACTGTGTATGTGATTGGAAAGTTATAAAAATGTCTATACACGGGCTGTGATTTTGTAGTTGGCAGTAAGACCCACTACCCAGTAGCATGCTGTTGTAAGTAACTGCAGGGTGCCTGAGTGATGTTTAATAAACTGCTGAGGCTCAAGGTAAAAGGGGTCTTTCCTTACTGAACCCAGTTATCCTAAGTCACAGCTGCTATCGAGGCATCCCGATAATATCGCTAATACTGTGCTGTTATTGGATTATTAGCTTAAATTACTGTAACTGTTTTCCTGTATATATATTATACATCAACAATGTGCTTAATGATCTAAAAGGTAAGACATAAATTAAAGAGATCCAGTGTGGTGTAGTGGTTAAGAGCATGGGCCTGGAACTCAGACAATCTGGGTTCTAGTCCCCACTCGGCCATGGAGCCAACTGGGTGACTTTGGGCCAGCCACAGACGCTCAGCCCAACCCACCTCACAGCGTTGTTGTTGTAGGGATAAGATGGAGGAGGAGATATAAGCTGCCTTGAGCCCTTTGTAGGAAAAATGCATGATATAAATCAATCAATCAATCAAATATTGAAAATATTAAAACTACAAGAACAAGGCCTGGATTCCTTTGCATCAGGTCCTTGTAGACTATTTACATGGCGTCAGTGTGAATCTAAACTGAGTTCTGGAACATGCAATAAGAAAGAGTTCCTATAGGTTTGCACAGAGTGCCTTTCCCTTGGCACTAGGTGACCCTAAGTTAACTTGTCCTTGCTCATTGTGGGCTAGAAGGCTCAGACTATGAAGCTGTCTGAATTACAACAACGAAATTTACAATTAACCAATGTTCAAGGAGCTTATCGTGCAACATGCTGCATCTTACAGAGTAGTTCAGCCTCTCGCGTGAAAAAATGTGGGGGGGGGGCGAAGCACGATGACACCTCCCGCTGGTTCATCTGCCTCCCTGGGCCTGGTAACCTTGGTAACACCCGCCCCTCTCCCTTTCTCTGCTCCCTACCAAGATGGCGGCAGCAGCACCCACAGATCACAGGGAACCCGCCGAGCACGCGCGTGCGCATGGCTAACAGCCAAGCGGAAGCGGTTGCACTTGCCGTGTGTACCGGGCTCCCACCTTTCCGCTTCCGGGACGGCGGTGACGGCGACGGTGGTGGCGGGGGTCGGGAGGGCTCGGCGGCGGCGGCGGCGGGGACGGCAGCAGTGGCGCCTGGGCTTGCACTGGTCTCCCCGGGAGCTGGGGAGCTGGAGCGACGGGAGCGGAGTCAGGTGCGGCTTCTGCACACGCGTGCGCGCCGGTTTCCCGGGAGCGGTGCGCGCCTCTGGCCTGGCGCGCTCGTGCTGTCCGTTCATTGTGAGCTCTGGCAGGGATCGAGCTTCCCCTGCGCCGCGCCGGCCTGGCCTCAAGTGCACTTCCTACCCCGGAGCTTACCCGGAGGGTCCGCCCAGGGCACCTGCTCGCGCACACCTGCTGCGGAGCCTTGCACTGCTTGTGCATGAGGCCCCGCCGGGTGCACGGAAGCCGCGCTCCTGCAGGAACGGAGCTGGGGAATGGTGTTTGCGGAGACAGTGCTTGCATGAAGTAGATTTAGGGCGATTGACTGGAATACCGGGAGTTCTTTGCTTCGAATTTTGCTTCTGCCGCGTATTCAGTCTTTCCCATCCCCGGGCTTCCCTGATTTTAGGACTGAGATTCCCATCAGCACCTGCCAGCATGGCCAATTATCAGGGATTATGGGATGGATAGTTCAAAACATCTAGAGGATGCCAACCTAGGAAAAGGCTGTAATACGTGATCCTATGTAAACCACCTCAGACATGCACCTGCAGGGTAGATCCTAACATAAATACACCTCGTTCTACAGTTCAACTTCTGTAAATACTAAACATTGCCATGATTAATCCTCACCTTTTATCTGTTTTTTTCAAAGAAGTCGGAGTGCCATATGTAAATAAGGGTTTGCAACTCTCCTGACTTCCAGAGATGGTGCAGCTTCTGGCCCTCCAGATTCTGTTGGACTGCAACTCCTATCATCTTTCATCATTGGCTCTGTTGTATAATGCTCTTAGGAGCTGCACTCCACCAGTGTCTGGACCCACAAGCTGCCCATTCCTGCCTTATTTTCTCAATAATTCTGAAAATGTGAGTAGCAGGCTATCATTGTTAGAGCTGCTTCATACCATTCCTACATGGAACAGCATTTTTGTCTGGAATACATGTAAAATCAATATGATTTTATTTAGAGAGCCAATGTGGTGTAATGGTTAAGAGCACAGGGCTGGGACTCAGGTGATCTGGGTTCTAGTCCCTACTCAGCCACTGAGCCAACTGGGTGACGTTGGGCCAGTCACAGACTCTCAGCCCAACCTACCTCACAGGATTGTTGTGGGGATGAGACTGAGAGCAGGAGGAGGAGTATTATGTAAGCTGCTTTGAGTTCTGTGTAAGAAAAAATGTGGGATATAGGTCTAATAAATAGGCTGAAAAACTATTTATAAAATTATGGCAGGATGCAGCTCAAATAAACAAAGAAACCACAGGATGATGCTGCATGCAAGAGACGGCTACAGGTGAAAAGCAAAGTGGATGTGACACCAAAAGGTCCACGTGTCCGACTGTTTGCTCGTTTTCTCTTATACCTTGAATGGCCTCCTGACACATCTGCTTGAATCATCTTCTCTTTGTTCAAGGCCTATCTCAAAACCTATTTTTGTTATGGAGCAAAGGAAAAAGGCCCACAATGGCTAGTATCCTTTAGCTAGCCATGTGGACTCAAGAAGACCAGGAACTGTTTTGGTTTTTTCCCCCCTATGAAAACATGCAAGGAGTTGCACCTAAAGTTTTCAGCCCCAGATGCAACTGAGACTTCAATCCTGCAACCATTTACTCAGGAGTTCATCCTCTGAACTCAGGGATGATTTCTGTCTAGGTAAGCATAGGTTGGCACTGTAGCTATGCTAAACTGTCTTTGCAGATATTATGTGCCCCTTTGAATTTTTTTGTTTTCTTTCATTGATTTTCTCTTCTCTCTTCCTCTGGAAGACTTCTAATGCTATTTTAATAGCATTTAGAGTGTATGCTCCTTGGGGCAGGGACCTGTTTGTTTTCCTGGTGTTGCAAAGCAGCATGCATCTTGATGATGCTCTGTATGTTGTAACTGTCATTAGGCAATACAGTAAATTGAATGAGTGCATAAACATACTAAACAGAGATAGTCTGATAAAAACATATGACTTGTTTCTAATTCTGCATGCTCCTCTTGGAGGAGACAATTGGCTTTTATTAGCTGCCCTTACCTGGATGATTGGAGCCATTGAGTGCCAGATGCCTGCTGTCACCTCAGACATACTAATTCACCCTGAACAAATTATATAGGCAATCCTGGACCCCAAAGCTATTCCATTTAGGGAGAGCACTGCCCATGTTGGATAAAGACACAAATATCTTCATGTAGCTTCTTATGGCATGGCAGAAATTCACTCAGTAATAGACTTAGAAAGGCCTTTGGTTGAAACTATTTACCTATCCATTCATCCATCCATCCTTACAGTATATTTCTACTGCTCCACATTGGAAGATTCTGTAGCAGTGAACTGCACATGATTAAAACAAAAGAATAAAAAAATAACTAGACTATTTAAAAATAAAATTACATTAAAAACATGGCTGGTCAGCAAGAACAGTATTCCAGAAATAAGATTGCTTTTAGCAGGCATCGAAAATAGCACAGTATTGTGCCTGCCTGACCTCCCAAAGCAGGGAATTCCTTAGAAATGGGGCCACTACACTGAAGGCTAGTGGTCTCCAATCAGGCCCATGGGTTCAGGTGGAATCACCAGGAGAATGCCTCAGTGACCAGGTAAGGAAGGAAGAAGTGCTTTTTCAAGTACCACGATCCCAAGTTGTTCAGGGCTTGTATCGTAGGGCTAAAAATTTTAAACCTGACCTGATAGTGGAGATGGCCAGCAGAGGAACTAGACATTGAAAAGGCATCTCTCAACATCACCCAAGCCAATGCGTTCTACACTAACTCCAGCTTCCAGCATAGCCTTGAGGGCAGCCCCAGATAGACATATTGCAGTAATCCACTCTGGAGCTTACTAGCCTGTATCACTATAGCCAAGCTGTCCCAGTCCACTAGATGCTGTAAATCATGGGTCCTCAAACTACAGCCCACGGGCTGGATCCGGCCCGCCATGCCCATTTATCTGGCCCGCCGTAGAGGTTTTGGACTCCCTGCACCCACCTGCCCTCCTGCGGGCGCACACGCACAGGGCAAGGCGGCAGCTTGCTCATGTGGAGCTGCACGAGCAAGCCACCACCTCACCATGTGTGCACCCAGCGGTGGCTTGCTCGTGTGGAAATAGTTTTGGAATCGCTTGGAGAAAATGATCTCTGTGTGCCCACTTCCACCTCACCTCGCCCCGTGCGCCCACTCCCTGTCTCGCCATGCATATGCGCACACCCCGCCCCAGCCCTCACCCCCTCACCAGCCCTTGCCCCCTCACCGGCCCGTGCCCCCCACCAGCTCCTTTCAACTGGTCCCCTGTTGAAAAAGTTTGAGGACCCCTGCTACAAATGCTGAATGACTTGGAGATGGTAAAAGGCACTCTGAGCCATCACAGTCATGTCACTTGGGAATCCAGTGACTGCAATGGATGTAGAAATACCCCCAGATTATGACCCTGATCCTTTCAGGGAGGATGTAGCCCCTTCCAAGACACATAATTCTGCATTCCAGACTCAGGAACCATCACTCCACAAGACGTATACCTTTCCAGGATACAGTTTCATTTATTGGCCCCCATCCAGCCCATCATTGGGTTCAGCCACTGATCTCTGATTTGCACACCCTCGCCTGATTCAATTATCACAGGGAGATAGATATACATTGGTTCAAAATGCCTAGTGATGGTTCCCAGGAGTATCATACAGAGGTTAAATAATATTGGGGACAGGATGTTCCCCTGTGGAATCCTGTAACTCAATTGTCAAGGGCTTGAGGAATGCTCACCCTGTTACTTTCTGAAATCAACCCTGCAGGTAACACTGGGACCACTATGAAACAATGCCTCCAGTATCTAGCATGTGGAGGAGGATACTGTGGCCAATACAGTGGCCAAAAGCCAGTGCGAGACTCAGTAAAGTTAACAGGGTCACACTCCTTCCTCTTCCAATAAAGGTTATCCATCAGGGCAACCTAGTCTGATTCAGTCCCAGTACCAGGTCACAGCTGAAACAGAAATAGGTCTACATAATCAGTATCTTCCAAGAACGCATGCAGTTGCTTTACCACTACCCCCAGAATGGGGTATTTGCTACTGGATAGTATTTATCAAATACCATTGGATTCAGACTAGCGTTTTTCCATTGGATTCAGACTAGCGTTATTCTATTACTGCCCTTTGAGGACAGCAGGAACCACTCTTTTGTGCAAATATGCATTTACCACTCCTTGGACCTGCCCAGTTAAATCCCTATCGCCAGGAAGGGCCAGGATCAAGACAGTCTGTGATGGACTGTGGCTGCAAGCACCTTGTCCAAGCCAGGCTCTAATAACTGAAAAGGATTCCACAGAATCAGGCAGGTGGTGGCATCAGAAACTTGGCTGGAGCTCTGCTAACAACACCAAGTGCACTGTGGAGACCGGTGATTTTTTCCTCAAAGTGCCATGCAAAGAGGTCACAGCATGACTTTGAGGGGGCTAGGGTCCCATTCATTGGGAAGAGGGTCAACATCCCCTGGGCCACACAGAAAAACTCACACTGCTGTGCAATAAGCAGGATGTTTGGTCATCTTATACTGTTTGCATTCTAGGGAATGTTGAGTCTCTTTCCTGCAACTACACCTTCCTAGTATACTAGGGAGCAGAGTGGCCTTTAATAAAACCTCCCTCATCTATGATATGATTATTGATGAGGGTGCCAACCTGGTTTGTATCACTGAGACATTGGGTGGGGGGGAGTTCCCCTGTCTCAGTTGTGCCCAACTGTGTACTTGGCGCAGCACCAGCATCACCTGAAGGGCTGTGGGGGTGACGATAGTCTATAAAAATACACTTTCTCTCATCAGACTTCCTGTCCAATTGGGGGCCAGGTTTGAGCATTTGTACCTAAGATATGTGAGACCAGTTAGGGATTCTGTTGTTGTACTATACACCTTGTCTGAGCTGAGAGGCAGCTCCAGACACCCATATTACTTTGATATTACATCACTTGCATTGTCTATCAGTTAAGCGCTGGGCCCAGTTAAAGGTGCTTGTCTTAGCATATAAACTCCTAAACAGCTTGGGAGCAGGATCCCTGAAGGACTGCCCACTCTAATATGTACTACTTGGTCCCTAAGATTGGGTGAGGAGGCTCTCCTGAGGGAGCCATCCTCCAAGGAGGTAAGGAGGATGGCTAACAGAAGAGGGGTCTTCTCAGTGGCTGCACCCTATCTATGGAATGGCCTTCCAAGAGTAGTTCACCTGGCAACATCATTGCAATATTTCCAGTGCCAGGCAAAAAATTGACTCTCTTCTCCAGACAGTTTAATAACTGATTTTATACTGTTCCATTTTTAAGGTAAAGAGTTGTATATTGTTTAGTTTTAATATACTATTTTAACCTATTTATATCTTCTCCTTCAGTTGCATATTGTATATTTTATTGTGTGATGCTGTTTGTATTGCTTCTTTGAAATCTGCTTAGAGAGTCTTTTTGACCGATTACTGTGGGATATAAGTTGAATAAATAAATAAATATAACACTGGATAGGTAACTTTGGGTGTGATCAAATCTACAACACTACATTTCACTGTTCCACAGCGATACTAGAACCTTAGCAGGATCAACGGCTCTGTCCACTGGGGAAAACCCTAAGACCATTCAGAAATCTATGAGATTTGATTCGTCTCCCAGGGTGGACCATCTGAAAGGCCCTCACATCCCTACAGGAGGAAAGTAATCTTGTGAGTTCAAATCTCATCAGCAAATGGGCTGCCCACAATGCAGTTATTTGCCCCTTCCCCAATGTTCAGATTACTGATTTCACAGCTTGGAAAAAGACTAAATCAAGGCGATGCCCCACTTTATGTATTGGGCCAACAACAAATTGAAGTCACAGTCATCTGAGCTGGGGCTTCAGAGGCAGCCTCAGTGTGGAAACTGAACCCACCCAGGACTACTGTCCTGGGCTCCTTCGGCACCACTGCCATCTCAGTCAGGGAGGATGCTGGTCAGCAAGGTGGGCAGCACACCAGCAGCATCCTCATCTGTCTCTGTGGCCCAACACCAAGTACAACCCTCAAGACCTGCTCCATGGCAGAGCGGTGCCCTGGTAACCACAAAGAGGAGAGCTCAGTGGGTGAGTTATCAGACATGAGAGCTCGAGCTACACTATACGCATGTCACCCATTCTGGTCTGATGCCATGGCCCCTCCTGCCATATCTCCTCCTGCCCCAAGTCACTGGGATGGCAGCACTGAGCATTTTTCACAGAATAAGTGATTATCTTGTAGCACCAGCCACTCTTGGCTCTTCAAAAATGTTGGAGACAAGAACCCTTTAGCCCTCTACTGATACATCTTGTGCCACCTGAGCAGTATTCTGAAAAGGATCCTGCCTTGGGGCCCATCACTTTGGGGTTGTTTTCTTTGTCCACACTGTGCAGGTTTACAGATTTGTAGTCATTAAAACTCACTCTGTTTTTGTGTACGCAGCATTTGGTCCCCACATGAGTATCTGTGGCTTTTTAGTGTTATAAATGAATAGGTAAGGTAATTTTCAATGATTGCACTGGGTTCTCCATTCTTAAGCAAGCATTAGATGTTTCAATCAACTGATGTTGTTGTTGTTATATTCAGGGCTTGCACTTTGTAAGATTAAAAATGCTTTGAACTTCGGGCATGCTCCCTCCAGTTTGTTTGTTTGTTTGTTTGTTTATTAGATTTATATCCTGCCTTTTTCCTAGAAAGGATGCAAGGCAGCTTGCATCTCCTCCTCCATCTTATCCTCACAACAACAACCCTGTGAGGTAGGTTGGACTGAGAGTCTGTGACTGGCCCAAAGTCACCCAGTTGGCTCCATGGTTGAGCGGGGACTAAAACCCAGATTGTCTGAGTCCCAGTCCCATTCTCTTAACCACTACACCACACTGGCAGTTATACTTTGATGATCCACAGGTCATTCTGTAACTTGTCTGTGCGCATCCAGTATTTAGGGTTGTTAACATTGCATAGAAGCTAAAAAAATGTCTAGATGCTAGACTGAATTTGTGTGTTGTTTAGATACATGTGGGAACTTAGCATTCTCTACATAAACTGTTTTTCTATGACTCTTAAAGCTTAGTCCTTTGTGCTTCTCGTGCTGGGAATTATAGGCCTTTTTGCTGTCTAAACTTGCACCAAATTGTGTCACTGATATTGTAATCTGATCTAAAGAGCCATCATTTATAGGGCTGTGTGTACAATGTGCTCACATGTGCTTCTGGAGATATTCTGAAATAGAAGTTGCTCAAAGGAGTCCTCTCTTGACTGGAAAGAGTAGCATGTAGGTTGGCTGCCAGTACTTAAGCCTGGACAATTACTTAAATACTCTACCTCTCTGTTCCCTTTTTTCATTGACACTGAAAAGCTTCTTGGTTTCCAGCATGGACCTAAAGTCTGCTGTGTTGTATACACATAGCCATATTTTTAACATGCATAGGCTCATGTGCAAAGGCTTTTGAAAAAGCGACATGTTGTGGATCATGGTTTGTGATAGTATGGAGAATTATCCAGGTTGTTTGACTGGCACAGATACTGCGCAAGCCATGATAACAGTCGGATGTCATCAAAAACTGGTTTATCCATGAGCAAGTCTGGGGAGCAGAATCAAAGTCAATAAATCTTTCTTTTGGCTTCACCCACAGGTGGACAGTGGAAGAGGAGACACAGCGATACCGTGGCAGCTGTGCAAGGAGGACTTCAGCATCCTTTCTCCAGAGAGGGCCATCCTGAAGGGGGATTTAGGTTTGGGGTGACTCATCCACAAGAACAGCACAGTCTGTAACTTTCCTCAGCTTTTAACAAGGCTGAGGAAACTTGCTGCACACCATTCTGGGCTCTCCAACTCCAGAAAGATGTCAACAAAGTGGAAGGTATTGGACGGGACCAGCGCAGAAACGATTTACTGAAAAATCTTTGTAGTCGTAAAATTCTTTCCTGGGCAAGAGAGAGAGAGAAAGCGTAAGGACTTGGCGTAATCTACGTGTTGAGGACTGTCAGACTAACGCGATGGCTCAGGTAACAGGCCCCGGTTCTCCCATCCTGTCCAACAGGAATTCACCATTACAGGAGGTGGCTGCGAAGGCCCTCAGTGACAATCGGTTCTGTGTAACTCTCAGCTCTCAATACTCTGCTGCAGCGGAAAGTGTTCCAAAGCCTGGATGGCTGGACCCTTCCTGGGCAAGGTGCTTGAGGTCCAGGTCATCTTTACAGCCATGATCAGGGATTATGGGAATTGCAGTGTCTAAAATGTCGGGAGGACACCACATTGTATAAGGTAGCTTAGTCTGAGAGAGAGGGAGCAACTGACTTAAGGTTACCCATTGAGTTTCATGACCAAGCAGGGTTTCTATAGTTCTAATAGAGCACGCTGTCCAGAGCACCACACTGGTTCTCTTCAACACTGAAGCAACTAGCATGAGTCTGGCCCAGTGCTAATTGTCTTATTTCAGTATGCACATAACCAGGTAAGCAGAGATAGATTTCCTTTCCCTCATATCCCTTCCCCAATTATCATGATGTCCTAGAATCCCACAACCTTAGGAAAAGAGCACCACAGAAAGGTAGAAAAGAGAAATTCTAAGTAGATAGTCTTGCCATTAATTCTTATACTGCTTGGCTGAGTTAACTGAATCCAGGGCTGGATCCCCATCAGCCTGCCCAGTGCAATATGGTACTTTTGTCTATATATCTTTTGTCATCAGTTACTGTGTGTGATGCCTTTATTGAGTGTGCTAATATTTGGTACAAAATGGCCTAGCTGCTGCACCATAAGGCCTACGACCCTGCTACAATTGGTCATAACTCAGATGGCCGTTGCATTCCTCTACTTTTGCCTCTTTTAAGCTCCTGAAGGTCACCATCCCATGTTTGGCAGCTTTCTCTGAATCACTCAGTGCATCCTGTTTTAATTTGTTGGCTGTTCTTTGTACTTCCCATCTTTGGAAAATTTGGACAGGGAAGGAACTACAAGGCAGCCCAGGTGGTACTTCATATGTAACAATGATTTTTCAGTTTGATTCTTGAATGTTTGCTTGGTTCAAGTATCATACTTCTGATATCCAAAAGATGCAGAACTTTCACTTTTCTCTGACCACATCTCCCCATTTTTTAAAACAGAAGAGAGGAAGCATTGGAAGCAACAACTAAAGCTGCCTCTAGGCTCCAGTGGAAAGTAGATGCTGTTATTTGACCTCATTATTTTTGTTTGCTTCATGTGGTTGAGCTATGAGGGTGCCTCTGCCTTAGGAATTCTTGCTAGGATATGTAAAAGCAAAGCAAAGCCAACAAGCCCCCTCCCATGGCCTTTTTCAGGCCACTGCCCCCTTTCCTCTTGGGTGACAACCCTAGTGCCCCCACGCCTGTTTTGTTGTGTTTTGTCTGTTGCTCTCCTGCAAATTTAAAACAACCAATCACTGCCTTTCAGGATCTTCCCTCCACCTCCAGGGGGGCAGTAGTGCCCACTTTGGGAATCATCGGCCCGGATGGTACATAATGATACCATTCCAGGCCAGCAGGCATGTGGTTCTGCTCTTATTTGTAAGCCAGCAGTAGACTACAGCTTGTAAACAGGCACTTGTCTGGTTGCCTGTGGTGAGAAAGCTTTGCCTGCATGTGGCAAAGCAAGACTGTTCGAAAAGAGCTGCTCCTTTCATCTCAAGTAGGGAGACTTACTTTGAAGGCTGTGTTACCTGGAACAGTTTGGATCTGTAACATTTCCTGAGAGCTGGAAAAGAAGACAAGCATGTGTACAAAGCTGGTCCAGGTTTTCTGTTTCGAGAAACTGACAAGATGACCTCATGTTCCTGACCTAACTGGAGAGCTGCTCTCTATCAGATGCCAGTGGTATTAATCCATATCCACTCACCTGGCACAATATGGTTATGTGTCAGATTGAAACCCACAGCTTAGCAGTCTCGTCCACATTCTCATAAGGGCACCTTAGCTTGAATTGTATTTGCTTTCACTCCTTAGTTTGCGTTTGTTTCTCTGTAGGCAAGTCTCCTGGCCTGTGAGGGACTCTCCGGGGTTTGTCTTGTGCCAACGGTTGCCAGCAAGAAGATGATGCCAAAGCAAAGCTCTAAACAGGTGGAGAACGGAGAGAGAGGGGCTGCACCAGACATGCTGGTACGGGCCAGCCTATTTTCAGCTCTCTGCTGCTCTGCTGCACAAGATCTTCTTGGTGGGCTTTTCCAGTGGTGTCAGTGGGTGACCAAGCAGATGAGCCAAGTCAGAGACCTTGACATGTAGAGTCACGGGTTAAGTTGCAAGCACTTTTCGGTAACCTGTGCCCTGCTTTCTTTCTGCCAGGGTCATCGCAAGGAAAATGAGAAGTCACGCAGCAGGAAAGAAGAGGAAGCAACAGAAGGTTCGCAACCCAAAAAGTCCCTTAAAAAGGCAGGTAATCTTACATTATATGGTCTAGCAAAGCACTAGCCCTGCTCAGAATGCTCTTCCTGTGCTCGTAAAGCCATCAGTCAATATTCCTTTCACATTTGGAGCGGCGGGGAGGGGGGCTGCATACTGTCTCTGCTCATTGTAACAGGCCCGGTCCTCCACACAAGTGGAATCTCTTGTGTGGGAAAGCAATAGTGTAATTTATTTTTAGAATGGTTTTATGATCTCCACATCTTAAGGCATCTTAAGACTTCACTTGGAGTAGGGAGTGGCATACAAATCAATAATTCAATCTTAAAAATAGCAAATAAAGCATGAAAATAACAGCATGGGGGGTACAAAAAAGAAAAGGACAGTTTAATGCTGTAAGAAGTTGAAACAGGTTAAAAGCATCAGGGACAAAAAGTCCCTGCTGCTCTCCAAAAGGTTGAGGGGGCTGACCGCATCTCGTGGGAGGGAGATTGCAGTCTGGGTGCCATTGCTCATAAGGGCTGTACTCATGTCCCCACCAGATGCAGGGGGAAGTGGTCCATCATGAGACCTCATCCCAAGCAGTTTAAGGCTTTACTCTGAATTGTGCCTGGGCATAATTGAAAGCCAGTGCAAATGGGGAAAAAACTGGCGCAAGCTATTCCAGGAAGCAGATGCGGGAAACCTTTAGCCATTGCACTTTGCACCAGCTGAAGTTTCCACACCCACTTCCGAGGCAGCTCCATGTGGATGTTAGCCGAGGCACTGGTGATGGTGGCTGGAGCCATACAATCCAGGGTATGCAGCTGTTGCATGTGCTGAAATGAAATCACTCTTGGCCAGAGATGCTCCCTGGACGTTTGGGGCTGGGTCCAGGAGTGCTGCTGAACTGAAAACCTGATCTTTGAAGGTGAGCACAAGCTCACCTAGCAAAAGCTGTAATTCCAATAGTTAATGTATCTGCTAGATTGGTTACTTTAAAATGCTCTCTTTAAGAAAGCCCCATCCTATTTGACCTTGAGTCACAGGAGAACTTGGCATGCTGCATGTCAGCACTAAATTAGAAGCACAGGAAGTGGTACCCAAAGAAAGCAGCACTACATTGATTTCTGCAGTATCCTCCTCTATGGAAGATTGACTGTGTTGCTGACTGTGTGATTCTCTCTCCTCTCCATACCCCACCCTTCACAATCTGTTGTGTTTCAATCTAGTGGCAATCAGAATAATCCTACAACTCATCATGATATTTGAATTGAACATAATCGTTACGCAGACATGTCTTAAGAATGCAGCATGTGAATCTTCAGGCTGAAGCCAGGTCAGGTGCAGGTTGTATCAACTTTGACCAGGGAATCCATCATTCTTTGTCACAGCAAACATTAGGCAGCAGCCTGTTAAGATGAGATGCTATGGAACTTTAGTCATTTAAAGTCATTTCTAGGCCACTTTTAAGGGAATTGCCTGCCCCATGAAATCCAAGGACCCTTGGTGTCCTATGGAGCTGTATTTTAGGCCCATCAGATAGCCTCAGATAAGTCAAAAGGTACCCCAGTTGTCTCCATTGAACAGATGTACAGGATTGGGATACACTGTATCTTATCAGGGTTAACATTACTGGGCTGTTTGTTTTCCTGTCACTTCTGCTGTGCTCCATGCATGGCAGAGGGTTCTTGTTGGTTTCAGATGGCAAGACAGGAGCCCTGAGACTCTATCAAAGACTTAAAAGCAGAGTTATTGCCTCTCATTTACTCCTCAGCAAATAGAATTACAGCATTACAGTAAATGGTTGGAGACAAAGCAGGCATTTCTAAGTACTGGTGGAGATGAAGAAAGTAATCCAACTTCCTCTCTGTTTGTAATAATACTTTTCTGCAACTCACTTTGAAAGCTTGAGTTACTTGTCACAACATTCTACCTTCAGGCTTTGGTGATTGGGCTTATTTTTCTCCTTTTCTTCTGGAAATTAAACTCTGGAGGATGTCCAAAGTTTAATTCTCAAATGTAATGGTGAAGGGCAGGAAAGCTACAGCTCTAGCTTCATAGGTAATAACGAGCAAGTTTCTTCACTTTGGTAGCCTTATACTGTCTCCAAAATAACCCTGATATTTCTCCCTTGAATTAAGGATGGTAAAGTGTAGAAAGTAGTTACCACAGATGAAATGTTAAAAACTTCAAATCCTGGGTCTAATAATGATTTGGTGGAAAAATGGATCACTTTCCCAACTGAAGATTTGATTCTGTAGATTGGAAATACAAAAAGTCATGCTGGTTTCCCTCAGCTGTTTGTTGATCTTGACCATGCTATGGGTGAGTTCACCCAACAAGACAACCCACCCTGTGAATGAGCTATTTGTGGAAAAACCTATGGTGTGCCATGCAAACAGTCAGCTCATTGTAGATTGTCCTTCCTGCCTTCCCCCTCGGTCTTACAGGAAACTGCCTTGTCTCCTCTCTGCTTGAATTGTGAGCCCTTTGGACCACACTGGAGTTTTTTCTCCCCTTTCTTCCTGGAGTATCTTTTTTCCCTTTTCCAGATGGGCAACTTCTGACCATTCCTTCAGAGTCCCCAAATGGCACATTGGAGGGACTTTCAGCAGTTTGTCTACTTAAAACACACGCACACGCACGACTGAATGTGTACAAATTCTTTCATTTTTTGAGCAATTTTCTGAACTTTTTATTTGCTTCAATCCATCATTGATCTGACAACGTTTAGAACAAAGTCACAGCTTGGAAGGGTGGGTTGTTGCTCACAGAGAAGTAACTCTGAGGGAATCTGCCCAGAATCACACAAAATCCCACTGTTTTGGGTTGTTTGGTGTTTGAATCCAGTCTGTGATTCGGTTAGTTTTATAAGCATACTCTCATGAGCTGTATCTTAATTTACTGAGTCCTTCCCATCTTTCATCCCCTGAGTTTGGTTCACTTTTTGGTATTTAATGTTTTGGTAAAGAAAGGAGTGCCCTGTTAAATTTTCTTTAAGTAGATGTATTTTAAAAATTTAACAGACACAGACCTAATTAGTAGGACTATTGATATTAGTAGGACGACTAAGTCTGAGCCCTTCTTAAAATTTAATTTAATTTAATTTTAATTAAAACATTTCTATGCTGTCCTTTGGAACAAGCCTCAGGGCGGCTTACAAAAGACAGTAAATAAAAGTGTGAGTCCAAATATCCTGCATCATGTAAAATTAATTCTGCAGCTTTTGTAAATTACTCAAATTTAACATATTTGCATGTGTTTTTTTTAATTAGTGTTGTATGATTTTGCTTTTTCTAGTTAGTGGGAATAGTTGAATCTATGTGAAAGCTAAAATATAAACACTAACAAACTGTATTCAGAAAACCCTCTATTTTGAGGGACATTAAATGTACTTTGTATTTCACATGCAGGGCTAAAAAATGTACCAACTGGGAGGGTTATTAATGATTAAGATTTTCCCTCAAAGCAAATATGACTTCACTGGTTAGGGTGATTTTTATCGGGGAGAAGAAGTTAACCCCCCTCCCTTCCTGCTACAGTTCTGATAATTATCAGCCCCTCTGTCTGTCTGTCTGTCTGTCTGTCTTTCTTTTTCCCTTTTGGTTTTTGCCTTTGGGGAAATAAACGCTTCAGGTTAAATGCAAAAACATTTGACATCAGATCTGGTTTGGTGCCCTCATTTCATCAGATGTCATCTGTGCATTTTCAAATGGCTCTTCACAGCCATAAAGAAACCCCTGTTGTGTGGTTGATGGAATTTTGGCATGATCTGAAGAGGCCTGGGCTCAGTTCTTTAATTCATAGGGTGATTTGTGTCAATCACCGTCCCTCAACCTCACCATCCCTTTGCCGTCTATTGAAGTTAGATCTTCTGTTTCACTCTGAACATTTCTGTCACTTAAAAACATAGCTTTAGGGCTGGGGAGGTATTTCAGATTCAGATTCTTTGGTGCCATCATCAATTTGTTAGAGGCCTCCTGAGAACTTGCAGCATTTGCTAGGGCAGGAAACTGCTGAACATTGAGTCAAAAAACTGTGAGCAGAAGGCACAGCTGTATTTTTGAGTACTCTCCCGTGAACTCTAGTGCAAGCAGAAGACTTGCAGCAGTGTAGCACCACAGTGTCTCAGAGGTGGCTGGCTTTACTGTGAAAGAAACATAGTAAAGAGGGAGAATCTGGGCTTTAGCATGCAACCCTAGCAGCCCACAGAAAGTTTTGCACAACAGCTTGCATAGATGGATTAAGCCTCACTTTTCTGATGCAGTGCTTATTTCATGGAAGCATCCTTTCCATGAGCAGGAAAGCCTCTTTGGATCCAGAGCTTTGATTCCTTAGTTGCCTTCTGGAGGCAGGGGCAAACTAGAACTTGAAGGATCTTACAGCATCAAGTTCCATACCTCAGTTTAGCTGTCTGTACAGAAGAAGAAAGGTAGGGCTAGTGGGAGAGCACTGGTTAGTATGCAGGGAACTATAAAACTATTTCCATGAGCTCAAGGAGACTTCAGTTTGTTTGTTTGTTTGTTTGTTTGTTTGTTTGTTTTTTGAACAAGTGGTCTTCCCGCATGCCAAATGCAAAACCACTTTTGGAATATAGAAAGGCTCCAAAAGCTGCTGGCAGGGTCATGTGAATCAGCTGTTCTAGCCCAAGCAGGCCTCTGGATCTGACCTTGGTTCATAACCATTTTTTCTATGCCATAGGCGTGCTTGGGCCACAAGATGCCCTTCAATTTTCATGTTATGCAAGGGTGGAAGAGCTGTTTCCATTGGCTCTGTTCAAGGGGAGGCAACCTGGTGCTCCTCAGAAATGTTGGACTGCAGCTCCCACAAATTATAGCCAAGGTGGCCAGTGCTCGGGGGAGTTCTAGCCCAAAACATTTGGAGGGCACCAGACCTTTGTTAGTCCAGTCTGGCCATAATTTTCAGCAACTCTGTTTCTGTGTCTGGAGAATCAACATAGCCATGAAAATCAGTGTGAATAGGGCAGTGGGGTGTTAAATCCTGCTAACTGTATTTGAGACAAGGCTTTGGGTTTTTACTGGGAGCTTTTGCAGTTCAAACCAAGGTTGAGGATGATTTGCACTACAGAGAAAAGCCCCCAGAGACAAAGATTTCTTGTTCTTCCCAGACCCCATGGCTCTGAGGAATCATGCAGGCAAAATGTGGCAGTGGGACTGCAGGGCCGTGGCCCATGAATGCAGCAGCAGAGAGCCATAGGATCCATGGCCAGAGAGAGAGCAGAGCCTTGGCAGGCCAAACGGAGGGCCCCCGCTGCCCTGCTGTGTCGCCCACCAGCACATCCTTGGGAGGCGGTGGCACTGAGGGCTTGCTGTGTGTCAGTCAAGAAGGCGGGTGTGACAGTCCATGCCTTGATTGCAGGTAGTGGTGATTGAACAGAATGGATCCTTCCAGCTCCGGATCCCCAAGAACTTTATTTGTGAGCACTGCTATGGTGCCTTCCGAAGCAGCTACCACCTCAAGAGGCACATCCTGATCCATACGGGTAAGTCAGGGGGATGCTGCTTCCCGGGCTGCATCCTTCATTTGAACCATAAATGGGGGCAAGGACGGGCAAGCCAGGGTCTCCCACGAAGCTGGTGATGGAGGACTTTTATGGGGGACAGGTTCTCATTGCCAGCCTCGAGCGTGTAACTGCAGCGGCTGCTCAGGTTGCCACTGTTTGCAGAAAGCCTTCGCCGCCCGTGGATAGCCTTGGAAAGCCATCAGAAGGGGAAGACTCTGGATCGGCCCTCATTTCGGTGCTACGCTTGAGAGCCCCCCCAGCAAGTGTGTGCACTCACCGAGCCACTCATTCTCAGATGGCCAAAGCCAGGCCAGGCTTGGGAGGGCCCTTGGGCCGCGATTCCCCCTTCTCCCCACCTGCGCCACCAGCCCCTCTTGCTCTGTCTCAGCACTGCCATCACATGCTTGCCTGGCAGGCAGTGAGCCCGGGAGGCCAGGGCAGCTCCTGCTGCTCCCCACCAGCAGTCAAAGGGAAAGGTGGGTGGACAAGCAGGTGGCAGCGGTGAAGAGGAGGAGAAGCTTGGCGGGCGGGGCTTGTCAGTGGGTTCCTGCTGGGCTGTGGGCCCTTGGGAGACACCCAGACCTGGCCACAGCATAAGCCGGAGAATGGGGCTTCTGCAATCGCCCGGCTCCGCGTGCTGGTGAATGTGCTTTCTGACAGTGACTGCACTGACTTAAAGACTAATTGAAGCCAGATGGCTGAAGTCTGGGCAAGTGCGATGCTCCGAAAGGGTCATCTGCACCTGCTGGATAGGCTCTGGCTGCCCATATTGTTTTCCATTCCTTGGGGAAAGCCCCACTCTCGCATTCAGGTGTTTCCAGTGAACGAGAAGGTGGTATAATTTTAAAGCCCTGTTGGGATCGCTTGCCATGTCCTGATTCGACCACTAGGTGGCCCCACCTCCCTCTGAAATGCCTCTAGAGGAGGCCTAACAGGCTGCTTGACAGCTCTGTCTAACTTGGAAGGCTCATGTTAGTCCCTCTTAAAAGGGAGGGAGAGTTCTTTCCCAGCCCTCTTTCGGATTAGGCACTGACCTGGGCAGGAGGGCGTGCTTCCGTGGGTTGGCTTCATTGTGTGATACAGGTATGGTCCATTCTAGGAGCAGCCCCCTTTCTTGGTTTGTAGCACAATGGTCTGGATTTTGTGGCTGCGTGAGTTTCCAGCTATGAGGAATTGGGAGCGATCTGGGCCTTTCCACCTCTGAGGTGCTGGGCTGGGAAAAGGAGGGGCACAAAGAAGCAGAAGATGTTCCTGCTTTTTTTTTGATGGACATCTGCCAGCTCTGAATTGTGTAGTGGACTGTGTTAGCAAGGGCTTGCCTGGGCACGCCAGTTCATGCACTCTGCCTCAGTTGTGCATCCTCACAACCAAGCAAACTGAGCAGAGGAGGAGCCCAAGGTCTTCCCTCAGCAAACCAACGGAGTCCACTAGTGCAAGGAAGAGCAGCCTCTGGCCAACTCTCTGATGCGAGCAGCAGCTTTCCCCTTGAAATAAATTGTTTGAGAAAAGGTAGTGTACATTCTTAGGATCTGGAGCTTTTGTCTCCAGAGCAGTGGTCCCCTCTGCCACTAAAACAAGAATGAGAGACATGTCAGTGGGAGTGTTCCCGACCTTTCCATTTGGGCTGCAGCATCTGCCTAGGGCACAATCCAGTGAAATGGACGGGAGAAACACAAGTGCCTGGCCTTCATGCAGCGTTCCTGTTTCTTTTGGGCTTTTGTAAAAGGGAGCCCCAATTTGTTGGACCCTTGATTGAAAAGGACACAAAGTTGTGGAAATAGGGGCTCTTTCCTCCCTACCCCCTAAACGCTTACTTGTTCCCTCTTGCAGGTGAGAAGCCATTTGAGTGCGATGTATGTGACATGCGCTTCATCCAGAAATACCACCTGGAGCGCCACAAGCGTGTGCACAGTGGGGAGAAGCCATACCAGTGTGAGCGCTGCCTGCAGGTGATGCCTCTGCCCCTTGATTGCCACTGGAAGGGGATATGTGGATAGTCTTGCCTCATGTTCCGTGGAGCCCCCTGCATCAGCCATGGTGCCTGCCTCCTCTTAGAGGAGCCTTTGTTGGGTGAGGCCAGCAATGGTCCTCAGCAAGGGAAGCTCCTGGAAATACCAGATGATCCCATTGCGGTGGTAGGAACGGATTCCTAGCTCCATGAAGCTGATTAGTCAGAATTGCCTTTTGATGGGCAATTCATAGGTTCTCGGGCTTAACGGTTCATGACTTGCTTGTGCTTTGACCTGTGTGCATCCTGCACATCCATGAAATTCCTGAGCAAGCATATGAGATGGAATCCTCCACAGAATTCTGAGGATCTATCATTTCAGGAATTATTTTAAAGCAAGCGTCTAGTCCTTATGGCCACAGAATAAATGTGTGAGCAGTGTTTTCTTACAAGAAGGGGACTGAGCTTCAGCTAGCCAGGTCTTTTGTCAGGCCACATGGATTTTCCATATACTCAACCCTGGGTTTAAGGCTCTGGATGGCTTCTGCTGCTTGCCCCCATGACTATCACTCACTCACTATCCGTAGAGTCCACCTTTTTTCTAGACGGACTTTTCCTGGTTTTTGTATGTTAGTATAATAGCTTTGCAATCAGAGGCCATGCCCCATGCAGATCAAACTCTTAGCCCCGCTTAGCTCTAACGGGTTTGTGCCAAGTACATGGTGCAACCACAGGCTCCTGAAATACTTGCTTAGAGAAACTCTGGTTGGGCCTCCTTGTCACTTTGCAGACAGTAAAAGGTAAGAGAGACAGACAAACTACCTTAACTGTGGTTTCCTTTGAGCAATAGAATTCTTAACCATGGTTCAAACACTAGTTTTGAAGCCCACTTCAATCATGTCACGTAGTTCCTTAGCACTAATCATATGTCTGTATGGGCAGGGCAATGCTCAGCCCTCCAGCTGTCATTGGACTGCAGCTCCCATCAACCCAAGTCAGCATAGCTAATGGGGAAAGGTGGGGGTTGCAGGCCAATAACATCTGGAGCACCACTGGTGCCCATCCTGTTCTGTATTGCACTGTGCCTTTGGTGGCAACGCCACAGATTAAGTCAGCTAGTGCTGAGTTGGACTTGGGGGCCTCATTCCAGTGGTGAACAGGGAGGCCAAGGAGAGGGTCCAAAATACAAAAAATGCAGTGTTTTTCACTTAAAACTCTCCTGCCACATCATGGGGTAAATTGACATCCCCTGAGCTCATATTCTGTACTGTAATGTACATGTAAATAGACCTACCAACTCCTTCATGGATCACTGCCTTGTCGTGGCGAAGGGGCTTGCGTAGCTCAATGAAGCTATGAGCTATGCCGTGCAGGGCCACCCAAGACGGACAGGTCATAGCAGAGAGCTCTGACAAAACGTGATCCACTGGAGAAGGAAATGGCAACCCACTCCAGTATCTTTGCCATGAAAACCCCATGGACATTACCAAAAAGCAAAAAGATATGATGCCAGAAGATGAGCCCCTCAGGTCAGAAGGTGTCCAATATGCTACTGGGGAAGAGCAGAGGGCTAGTACTAGTAGCGCCAGAAAGAATGAAGCGACTGGGTCAAAGCCAAAAGGACACTCGGTTGCCGATGTATCTGGTGGTGAAAGGAAAGTCCGATGCTGCAAAGATCTATACTCCATAGGAACCTGGAATGTAAGATCCATGAATCAAGGCAAGCTGGATGTGGTCAAACGAGGTGACAGGACTGAACATTGACATCTTAGGAATCAGTGAACTAAAATGGACAGGAATGGGTGAATTTAATTCAGATGACCATCAGGTATGCTACTGCGGGCAAGAATCCCTCAGAAGCAATGGAGTAGCCTTCATAGTCAATAAAAGAGTAGGAAAAGCAGTACTGGGATACAATCTCCAAAATGACAGAATGATCTCGGTTCGAATCCAAGGCAAACCAATGAACATCACAGTAGTCCAAGTCTATGCCCCAACCACTGGTGCTGAAGAGGCTGAAGTTGACCGGTTCTATGAAGGCCTACAACACCTCCTAGAATTAGCACCAAAAAATGATGTCCTTACCATCATGGGGTATTGGAATGCTAAAGCAGGAAGCCAAAAGATAACTGGAATAACAGGCAAGTTTGCCCGTGGAGTACAAAATGAAGCAGGGCACAGGCTGGTAGAATTTTGTCAAGAGAATACGATGGTCATAACAAACACTCTTTTCAAACAACCCAAGAGACAACTCTACACATGATCATCACCAGACAGTCAACACAGAAATCAGATTGCCTATGTGCTCTGCAGCCAAAGATGGAGAAGCTCTATACAGTCAGTAAAAACTAGATTAGGACCTGACTATGGCTCAGATCACTTGCTTCTTGTTGCAAAATTTAGGCTTAAATTGAAGAAAGTAGGGAAAAGCACTAGGCCACTCAGGTATGGCCTAAATCATATCCCTGATGAATATACAGTAGAGGTGACAAATAGATTTAAGGAATTAGATCTGATAGACAAGAGTGCCTGAAGAACTATGGACGGAGGTTCGCAACATTGTACAAGAGGTAGCAACTAAAACCATCCCATAGAAAAAGAAATGCAAGAAAGCAAAATGGCTGGCTGAGGAAACTTTACAAATAGCTGAGGAAGGAAGGGAAGCGAAAGGCAAGGGAGAAAGGTACACCCAACTGAATGCAGAATTCCAGA
Source organism: Varanus komodoensis (assembly GCF_004798865.1). Classification (NCBI taxonomy): domain Eukaryota; kingdom Metazoa; phylum Chordata; class Lepidosauria; order Squamata; family Varanidae; genus Varanus; species Varanus komodoensis. Next base: position 4,941,441 of record NW_025335954.1, read on the forward strand.
GAATAGCTAGAAGAGATAAGAATGCCTTCTTAAATGAACAGTGCAAAGAAATAGAAGAAAACAATAGAATAGGGAGGACCAGAGATCTCTTCAAGAAAATTGGAGATATGAAAGGAACATTTCATGCAAAGATGGGCATGATAAAGGGCCAAAATGTCAGGGACCTAACAGAGGCAGAAGAGGTTAAGAAGAGGTGGCAAGATTGCACAGAAGAACTGTACAAGAAAGAGCTTAACGACCCTGATAACCACGATGGGGTGATCCCTGACCTCGAGCCAAACATCCTGGAATGTGAAGTCAAATGGTCCCTAAGAAGTCTGAGCAACAACAAAGCTAGTGGAGGTGACAGCATTCCAGCTGAGCTATTCAAATCTTAAAAGATGATGCAGTAAAAGTGCTACACTCAATATGCCAGCAAATTTGGAAAACTCAACAGTGGCCACAGGATTGGAAAAGATCAGTTTACATTCCCATCCTAAAGAAGGGCAATGCCAAAGAATGTTCAAACTACCCCACCATTGCACTCATTTCGCATGCCAGCAAAGTGATGCTCAAAATCCTACAAGCTAGGCTCCAACAGTACGTGGACCGAGAACTACCAGAAGTACAGGCAGGATTTCGAAGAGGGAGAGGAACTAGAGATCAAATTGCCAACATAGGCTGGATCATGGAGAAAGCTAGGGAGTTCCAGAAAAAACATCTACTTCTGCTTCATTGACTATGCTAAAGCCTTTGATTTTGTGGATCACAACAAATTGTGGCAAGTTCTTAAAGAGATGGGAGTACCAGACCATCTTATTTGTCTCTTGAG
>NW_025335954.1:4942351-4975935 GCF_004798865.1 Varanus komodoensis
ACTGTCGCCCTGCCTATTTAACTTATATGCAGAGCACATCATGAGATAGGTGGGCCTAGATGAATCACCAGTTGGAATTAAGATTGCTGGGAGAAATATCAACAACCTCAGATATGCAGATGATACCACTCTCATGGCAGAAAGTGAAGAGGAACTAAAGAGCCTCTGGATGCGGGTGAAGGAGGAGAATGCAAAAGTTGGCTTGAAACTCAACATTAAGAAAACTAAGGTCATGGCATCCGGTCCTCTCACTTCCTGGCAAATAGATGGGGAAGAAATGGAGGTAGTGACAGATTTTATTTTCCTGGGCTCCGAGGTAACTGCAGACAGGGACTGCAGCCAAGAAATTAAAAGACGCTTGCTCCTGGGGAGGAAAGCTATGGCAAATCTAGACAGCATACTAAAAAGCAGAGACATCACCCTGCGAACGTAAGTGCATATAGTCAAGGCTATGGTTTTCCCAGTTGCAATGTATGGTTGCGAAAGCTGGACCATAAGGAAGGCTGAGCACCAAAGGATTGAAGTCTTTGAATTGTGGTGCTGGAGGAGACTCCTGTGAATCCCTTGGACCGCAAGGCGATCAAACCAGTCAGTGCTAGAGGAGAGCAACCCTGACTGCTCTTTAGAAGGCCAGATCCTGAAGATGAAACTCAAATACTCTGGCCACCTAATGAGAAGGAAGGACTCCCTGGAGAAGAGCCTAATGCTGGGAACAATAGATGGCAAAAGAAGAAGGGGATGGCAGAGGATGAGGTGGCTAGATGGGGTCACTGAAGCAGTCGGTGTGAGCTTCATTGGACTCCGGGGGATGGTGGAGGACAGGAAGGCCTGGAGGAATGTTGTCCATGGGGTTGCGATGGGTTGGACATGACTTCAGACTAACAACAACAACAAGAAGACCTACCAAGTCATTCTTTTAGGTAATGGGCACAAAGAGCCTAATCTAAAACATACCTAGATTTTCAACTTCACACCTCATACATTTTTTTCTATAAAGCAAGGCTTTCCTGGGGCATAAATGCACCCTAGAATCTCTCTAGGAGTAACTTTGTGAGGTACTGTTATATCTCAGATGATACCCACAGTGGAACCAAAGAAGGCTCAATACCATCTTGTTCTCTTTTAAAACTAAAATTCTTAGCTAAAACCTGGAGCGAATAGAGTTAAAATCCATTGAGGGAAACTTGTGCTGTGATATCTTAAAGTTTGCAGGCCAAACCATTGTTAAACACAAGAAAAAGTGAATGAGCCTAGCATTGTTATGTAGATTTTCTTGTTTAGAATTTCCTCAGAAAGGATTAAACTTTAAATTTGCTGTACTTGCTCATAACTGAAAACCATTCTTATCTTGCTGGAAACCTCCTGGGGGGAAATTTCAATCACAATGATTTTCAGATGCAGCATTTTTTCTTGCCTGAAGCACTTCCATCTGGGGTTAAAAACGACTTCAAATGCAACTAGTGCTAATTTTTTTGTAAAGATGGGAAGTTAAACCTCTTTCTGCCAGTAACTAACCCTTGGAAGGGCATTTCAAGATTTAGAATAGGGGGAAAACTGCACTAACATGAATAGTCCCATCAAACGATTGGTGGTGAGGAGCAGAGGGACCATTTGGAGGACACCAGAGAGCCAAATTTGGCCCCAGGGCTGAGGTTTCCCCTGCCTGAGCTACTGCATGATGGCATGGAATATGTAACTACTCATGGAACCTTAAACTATTTACATTCCAGCTTCTGAGGCGAAGGAGAGATTGTCACTTTAGGCACAGTTTCGATCTCTTGCAGTGCAGGCCAAGGACCTGGAAGTGGTTCCAAGGGGAAAGCTGCAGGACCGAGAGCTGAGAGGCAACAAGGCTGAAGAAAGACTGTAAAGCAGGAGCTGGGCTGTGAAAAAGAGTCTGAAGGAATGGTAGGGTTTGAGGAAACGGGGAGCAGCGGCAAGAAGCAGTTTTGAAGAAAAGCTTACTATGAGCAGGGACTGCTTGCTATGGTCTGCGGGGAGAGAGGAGAGCTTGCAAGGTGGCTAAAGAAAGTGGGGCAAAGTTGGCAATAGGCTGAAATGCTGGAGCAGAAGGAACAGTTGGTGGTGGAGGCATAAAAGACGGGCAGGGTAGGGCTGGGGCAATACTACAGTCAGGGCAGGAGAGGCAGGAAGGGCTGGGCTATATTAGTGAAAAAGACACAGGCAGACAGAGGAGACATCCCACCAGGCAGCCTGGTAGTTGCAGCTCCATCTGGCAGCTCAGAATTGGGATCCGCCATGTCAAATGCCAGGCTGGACATGGGTGGCTGAATTTCCCACATCATTTGAAGCGATCAGCTTGCACTTTGGTTTGCAGGCGTTTCATTCAGACGCAGCATTTTTCCATGGTTAAGGAAAACAAACCACAGTTAAGAACTATGCCTGATGAGTACTGGATTCCCAACTTGCCCTTGAAAACCCTGCATGGACTCTATGGTATTGCTTCCTTCCATAGGCCACTCCTGAGATGCTTCTTGCCTCTCTTTTCCTTTCAGAGCTTCTCCAGGACAGACCGGCTGCTGAGACATAAGCGAATGTGCCAAGGTTGCCCCAGCAAAGCATCCGACTCACAGCTGCTACTTTAGGGGTAGGCCAGGAAGGGGTATTTAGAAAGAGATGGGAAGCCAGCAGGATTCTCTGGGTCCCTTTGTTCATTGTTTTGGTTTTTGCGCTTGTGTTTGCCCACTTGGCCTACCCCCGTGGCAGGCGTATAGCTGAGCAGAGCACAGACTTTGAGACAAGGTCTTGACACTGTAAATAAATTGAGGATGAACTGTGGCTGGCTCTCAGCCAGCAGAAGTCTCTTGCGGTTGTGGATAAACTTTGGGTGCGTGCTTTGTTTTTGTTGAAGACATCACCATTTGCCTCCGGAAAGGCTTTGAGAGAATGGCTGGGCCTCCTTGCTGCAAGTTCTCATGATGAAGTTCAGAGCTCTTGATTGGCGTATGATATGCCTGCTTGCCCAACCTTTGGGCCTATGAAGATGGGAGAAGAACAGGCAAATCATTTTGTTTTTTTAAAGCGTAATTAAAAAAGAGAAAATAATCAAGCACCAGACTGTTTTACAGAGCCAGCACTCAAACGCAACGGATATCAGAGACTGGTTATCAGCAGAAAAAGGAATCTTCCAGGTGTCATGGGAGTCCATCTCATCTGAACTTTGATATGAGGTCTGCAGGACCTTTCTTATTTTCTACAGTCTCTGGGTTTGTGGTTAAGTTCCTTTTGTGACCTTTAGGTTTCAAGAAACAAGATGTGGAAAGTGTGGTCTATCTGATAGGAGCCTGTAGAAGTTCACCTTCCATTTGTTACCACTGCAAGATCCAAGACATGATGCTGATGAGCTCCGACTGGTTGGAAGAACACATCTGGCTACTTCCAGTGAAGGAAGGAACTTCTGATTTTTTTATCAGAAATTACTCCTGTCTCCCTTCCCTTCCAGATATTCAGACATGCAGAATCCATGTATGCAAAGTTACTGCTCTTGTCCAATGTGAATTCTCTTTTTCCTAGTGAAATGAGATGGCTGTAGTCCAGGGTCACAATCTTAAGGTCTTCCTCTGGTGGTATGGAGCAATAATTTTGGGGGGGGTTGCATGAAGAAAGAATTCAGACCTCTATATGAACCTAAGAACTAGACATTTGGGGACCAAGGACCAGCATGCCCTCGATTATTAAATCAGTTTATGCTACCTTGAGCCAGACAAAGTCTTATGTCTGTCTTAGGAAAACCATGACCCAAGAGAGTGAAAGATCTTTGATTACTCTTACCCACTTAGCTGAAACTGAAAAAGAAATTTCTTTCCAAAAGAATATGCAATTCTGTCCAAAGTTGTTTTCTCTGCAACCAAGAGTAAGACATCTGTACAGTAAACATAACTCTCCAAATACCTGGCATTCATAAAGGGGTGTCTCTGTGTGTAGGGATGGGTGGCCACCTGATCCTACCCCATAATTTGTCCCGTAAGCAGGATTTCCCCTCTCCTTCCACCCATCCTGACATCTTCTTCCCACTCATCTAGTGCTACAAGCCAGGTTTGGAGACCAGTATCAGTAGAAGATTTGCTTTCCCTGGAGTTCATGTTGCACAGAGAGGAGGAAAGAAAGAATGCACACACTGTTGCAAGCTTAAGTGTCCCGTCTCCACACCAGTGTGTGCTGGAAAGGTTCTTGCAAATAGGGGAGGACCTATTGATTTTAGGTGATCTAAAATCAGTAGTTTTCTCCAAAAGTACAGCCCCCTGGTGTGTACCAGCAACAGGTGCTGCTTTACTGCAGGAGCTGAGCTAAAACACAACACTTACTAACTTGGAGAGATCATATTTTATTACACCCTTGGTAATTTCCTCAAAGACTGTCTCCTGGGTGTACTTTGTTTCTTAGACCCTCTTGTACCTGATTCCTCATTGGAGCACTATATGGGAGATTTTTTAAAAAAATACTAATAATTAAGCATTTTTACTTATCATGCTTGATAGCCTATCATGTGGCTTCCAATGACTTTCAGTCCAGGGAGCTGTCCAGCTCCACACCTGCTTAATGTTGTGGTTTCAGATGTTCCCAGTTTATGAGAGGACCCCCTCCCCCATTTGAAGGAGTTTGAATACGGTTTGGCCCTCTGGATAGGTAAAATGGCAAGTGGAACAGAAGGAACCATAGGTCCAGTGGTCCTGATGCATGGTGAGCAGTATGCTGAATTTTAAAACTGTTTCCGACCTTACTGGTTGCTTCTCTGATCAGGTGTTGAAGCAGATCCAAGAGAGAACTTTTCAAGTTCTTTTTTTCCTCCTTTGTGTATAGTAGGACAGCCAGTGTTGTTTCACTCCCCCTCCCCCTTTAAATAGGTCAAATGGGGAAATTACCCCATTTTAGCTGAAATTAGTAACATCGCCTTTTGTTCAGCTTTTCTTTGTACTGAATGATTAGGATGCCTGATTTTAGTGTAACTGCAGATTGTAGCCTTTTGCTATTTTGGTGAGCCACCAAAGGTTAAAGAAAGTGGGCATACGAGCACAAGTATTGGCCGATCCAGTGTGTTTTCTATGTATTTGTGGTGTAGAAGGCTGGAGAACCAGCACACTTTAATCTGTAAACTTATTTGTTCAGAAGTTTTTCCCCTGTGAAGAACCATTATATACAAAACAGTCTGAAATGCACTGGTTCAGTAAATAATTGTTCTCATTTACCACCTTGTGCTTTTACCCTTGGCCTTTTCAGAGTTGCTGTTTTGTTGGATACTGTTTTGGTGGGATAAGCCAAAAAAAAAAAGAGTCATGAAGAAATTGAAGGTCTTTAGAAAAAGTTTTTTGTTTTGGTTTTTTTGAGAGAGAGAGAGCACAACCATATGGCTTTCTTGCAACTTTTTGGGACCTCCTTTCCTCAAACAAAAGCAGAGAATTGTGAGTTAGAAAATACCTCGTGCCACAGTTCCAGGGGGAAGCAGCAGTGTGTTAAATTTAGACAGGCTTGCTCAAACAGGAAAAGCCTCTTAATCAAACACCAGGCAATGCTGTGCTGCCCTTTTCTGGTTAATCCTCTGGCATTGATCCATGGGTAATTGAGACATAGCATTACAAAGCCTCTCCAGTGTTGCTGGTCACTTCCCTGTTCAGCTGACTGGATGTCTAGCTCTCCAGAGTGAACTGCCTGCCTTGTGCTGCCAGGTCACTCGTGTGCCAGACAGGGCAACGACCCGCCATTGCTTAGATCCCTTGGAAGCACGTGTGACTTCTGCTGTACAGACCAGATTTTTGGTGGGACTGCCTGCCCTCCAAACTGCTGCTTGTAGGAAATGGGGAGGCTGTTAACATTGTATGTTCTCCTGTTACCCTTGGCCAATGTGGCCTTGATCTAGTTTTCATTCAGCAGGCCAACAAAAGAGCACTGTTCTTGTTCTGGCTGATACGTGATAGAGCGCTGCCTCGGCTCTGTGATCAGCCCTCTCTGCTCTCTTAGGAGCTTGAAGGCATGGAAATAGTTTACACCAAATGTTGACGCGCACGTGATTTTTGCAGCTGAGGTTTTTCTCAGAACCTGGCTGGTATGTAGAAAGGAAGGGATAAGGGAGAAGGCAAACAGACGGCATAGCTCATTGGGTAAGTAGGTAGGACGTCACTTCTTTTCATCTGGCACCCATCTTGGCATGCAGCCAGCTTGCAGTGCCTCTGCTGCTGCAGATCACCCGTTCCACTTGATCCCAGTGAATCAGTGAATTGTTTGCAAGGCGGGATGCTCTGTACATGCACCTCTCATGTTCATGTGTTCTGTAAGGATGCTTTCTATAAATGGAGGTTGCAGACCTTTCAGGTGCGTAGGAACAAAATGCTTTGGGGAAGTACTGAAAAACCAGTCCCCTTTGTTTAAGGGACTTCACTTGGTTTCCATTTTTTGTTCTGGAGTGGGTAACTAGGGTAATTAACAGAATATCATGGTAAAGCTTTTTTCTAGGTGGTACTACTGAAAGAAATGCTGCCCTGCATGCAGAAATCTGGCATGTCAGGAGAAGAGGGTGCATCCTAAGCTCTCTAATGTAGTACTGGCAGGAAGCTCATTCTGATCTCTCCCAGTTAGTCCCTCTGTGAAGTGCTTTCATGAGTAAAGTGATTCAAGCACCTCAACATTGGTAATTTATACAGAATTTGTTGTCTGGCTGTTGGCAGGTAGTTTGCTCCCATGTAAATTATCAGCACCTAGAAAAAATGGTTTGTATCAACAGGAAATAATCCAAAATGAAATAATAGGGGCCATTGTTAAAAGGATTCTTTTTCTCACAAGAGAAAATTGACTAGAAACGGAAGTGAAACTTCATTAGAATTTCACTGTCACTGGGCCAGGTGCAAATGGCCAGCAGAGTTTTAAAATGACTTTTCTTTATTCAAATGATAGCACAGAGAGGCAGTTGTGTTGGAAGAAAGTTGTAATTTGACATGAGTTTAGAGAAGTAGGATTCACAAATGCTTACAGTCAAAAAAATGCTATGTGCTGTAGGTTCAGTCCTAATTTGAAATGTTTCTGATGGTGCTGATAGGGTTGCTAACTGAATGGGGATAGCTTGGCAATTCCATGTAGTCGTAGTATGTAGTAGTAGTGATAGTACTCGCTTGGAAATTGGGCTCTGCATAAACTATAACCTTTGTTCCCCTAGCATGGAGTATGTCCACACAGGCTTGTAACAAACACAGCCTGTGTTATGCAACATCTTCCTTTCCTGGGTGCTTTGGAAAAGCCAGTACTTTGCGAGTTGCGTGCTACGTCATGGGAACTATGGACCCAGCTTTTTTCCAATCTCAAGATGTTCTTTCTAATGATGAAGCATTAATGTACATTTGAGGGCAAGGCTTTTAAAGAGTGCAGTGGTCAGCTCTGCCCCTCCACCATCTTCCTCCTTGGAAGTTGCTGGCCATGTGTCAGTGGGCATGGTCTCGAAGGTGTTGGCACTTCCACTCTCTTGCCAGTGGCTGCTGCACAAGATGACCCTGTGATTCTTCATGCATGTGGCAGGGGAGCCTCAGGGTGCTTTCCTTATGGGTAGCGATTTTGCTGGCCTTAGTTTAGTAGTTTGGGTGAAGCAGCAGACATTAAGACGATCTGTTCATGCAGTTCACACTGGCTTTCACACACTCCTTCCAGTCACAGTAAGAGGAAGGAAAATTCTAGCACTTCAACCTGAACAGAGAATCTGAATTTGCCCATATTGTTACAGCCTCGTATCAAATTCTGACGGCTTATATATATTTTTTAAAAATGACCTTCCCTACCCTCCCTTTTAATTCACTTAATTTACTATGGGGGAGGGAGTTGCGATAGGGATATGTTACCCAAGGGCAGGATCACTTTTAAACTGTAGTTTTTATAAGATGTTATAAACTTGTATCTTTTTACCATTCGGTCTGCAGTCTGTTCCTTTTTGTGATCTATTTAGGATGCTGAAATAAAACCTGCTTTCTTCCCCCACCCCTACCCCTCAGTTCACTGCTTCTCATCTCAGATCTGTTAATTTGATTATTATGCATTCAGTGGACAGATCCTCACATTTTGCCACACAGTTGTCTGAGTGCCCGGGACACAGATCACACAACTGCGTTATGCAGAGAACTCCAACTGGGGGGCACCCAGGAAGGTGCATTCTTCAGAGTCAAGCCAGGGAAACATCCATTTCAGTATCATCTCTGCTGAGTTGCTGGGGCATGCCAGGATTCCAGGCAGGTCCCTTCCCCAGTCCTGCCTGGCTAAGATGGGGATGGACCGTGAGACCTTTGCCTGCTGTGCACATCCTCTGCCACTGAGCTTCAGGCAGCCCTTCCCTGAAAATTCTTGGAGGCTCCCTTTGATTTCTAAGACACAATGTCCAGGTGCTGTAATGTAAGAGGGGGCAGATGGAGAAAAGCTTAGTCCTGCAGCACCATTTTGGAGGGCTGCCCACTACCCAGAAGAGGCTCCCATTTGTCTGAGAAGTCTGAGTCATTCAGTCTGGACAAGGTAACCTGGTTCTGTTTTATTAAAACTCACAAAGATAACCTGGATCTGTTACCTTTAAAATGCTTTTTTAATTCATTATACTTCCGGACCACTCTATAACTGGGCTGACTGGTAATTTAGACATATCATATACAAAGGACAATGATAAAAGCTACAGTGTCAGCGTGACCATGAATTCATGAGCTTCCTGACTCAGAAATGACTCCTATATGTTGGGGAGCCTGAGAACCATTGGGGAGGTGGGGGTAGAAATCCTCAAGATCAACGTTAAGACCAGCTCAGGCATGGAGACTGATAGGCAGAATCCCAGGGGGGAAGGATGAGTTGAACTGCATGGCATGCATGCAGTTGCTAGCCACTACAGCCACTCAGCCTGTACCTGGAAGTGTGCTGGGGACTGGCCATCATGAGACCCTCAAGGGGTGTCACTGCTGGAAATGGAAAACCAAACTGGAATGACCTGGGCCTGCTGTGCTACGGCAGCTTTCCCAAACCTGGCACCAATGTCATCTGGAGGTGCTCAGCTCTATGAAGGCAATTGCATGTTCCAGTAATTCGCAGCCTGTGGTCTGGTCAAGAGAATCCACAGCACTTCGCTCCAGCAGAACCTGGTTACTGCTTCTCTGATTCACTGCACTAGCCTTCTTCCAGTCAGCCCCTGCTTGCTGTTAGCAGTGGTCACCCTGTTTCTACAGCAGGTACGACTGGATAATTATCCTATAGAATTACCTGCCTCAAAGGGGGAGCACCCAGAAGAATGATTCAGTGAAAGAAACCCAAGGAGTGGTTTCTTTCTGGAAGTGGGTCATCCTTGTTCACATACCACTGATTTGGGGAGACGGGGGGCTTGAGAATCCAAATGAAACATTGTCAGAAAGCTTTTAGTTTGAGATAGCAAGAGCCACTGGGGAAATGAGTTTCATATGGTTCAGATGCCATTTGCCATATTTGGGGTGATCTTGTTTCTGTCCTGTGAAGTATAGGTCAAACTTTTTTTTAATTACCTATGAAATTTAGAGAAATTGGGTCTGTGCATGAGCCACATTTTTCTGGGTCCTATTTTTGCATTAAACTAGCAGCAGGAAAGCAGGTGGTCTGGTGAGATTTCCATGCATGTTTCTGCCAAAAATAGCCATTTTTGTTCAAGAAAAACCACATGAGTTTGTGAGATTTGTATGAGATATACAGGTCCTGTTAAAATGATACGTTTTTCCAATGCTGGTTTTCATACATTCCATTGGCAGTTTAAAAAAATGCACAAATTGGATCCATCTTGTCAACTGAAGTCTCTGAGCTTGCTCACCCTGCACAGCAGGTGGATCCAAAGCCGGAGTCTGAGGGGGTTCCTGAGGAAATCCAACAGGTTTCCACCCAACCCCCACCACAGATTTCTCACATCCCTGCAGCAGGCTAAGGACTCTCACACACAGCTCTCTCTGCAGAGGCTGTGTTTGCTGTGCATTAATTGAATTTGGGGTTGATAAATGTGGTGGTGGCTTCCCGGAACAGCGGGTTGTTCGCCTACAAAAGAAATGCAAAGAAGTCAGTAATTCCAAGAGGTATTAGTGCTACAACTGCAGATGGAGTGACCAGTGCGGTACAGCTCCCTTGGTTGTACACTGAAGGGCACTAAAACACGCTGAAGATCATGATGCAACTTGTCCATATCCATCAGCAGGTGAAGTTGCTTGCTTTGTTCTGTAACTGGTGGTTCTGGACTTACTTGAGCTGCAGTACCACTTGGCAAATCCAGTTTCTTTTTCAAATATCCTTTATGTACCTTATGGATTATACATCTAATCTAATACTAAACTGGAGAAGACAATAATGCTAGACAAAGCTGAAGGCAGAAGAAGAGGAGAAAAACCAAACATTGATTCCATAAAGGAATCCACAGCCTTGCATTACAGGAGCCGAACTGAGGACATTTTAGAGGGCTTGCATTCAAAGGGTCACCGTAAATCAATGACATCTTGGCAGCAACAACAAAACAAATGAACTAAATTATATATAGCCAATAAGAATTTTTTTTGGAATTTGCACACACACACACACACCACCCATTATAAGCATTTATACATTTAAATGACCATCAAATTTAAATAGAATATGATCAGTAAAAAAAATCTTATCAATTGAATTGTCCCTTAATTTCATAAAAAGAATGAAAGGCGAGCAGCTAATACTGCATTTTCAGTTTTTTTATTTGCTGCCTTCCAACATTTCTTCTGTCTCATTTTCCAAGCTCTTACCTATTCTCTAAGGAAGTGGAGATGTTTCTTCAGGTTTGAGTGACTCAAAAGTCCTACTGTAATTAGTAAGTTCCAAGTAACACTTTAATCTGATGCAAATTCCTCTAAAGGCACATTCCTTTTTTTAAAGACAGTCCTTAAATGCATATTTGAACTAATGGGAGCTAGGGTAGAGGAAGAAGAATCTTGTTGATTTCTCTTTTCCTTGGTTTCTCATGTTTCCAATATTATATATGCTTTGTTTTGAACTTTGAGAGTTTCTCCAATCTTCATTTCATCCTGAACCTTGTTGATAAAATTCATTTTTGTGCCGAGCGATACATAAACTTCTGTATGCATTTTTTCCTAACGCACAACTGAAGAACTCAATCACAAAATTCAGAAAATTGCAAATTTTAAAGGGTAACTGAGTTTCAATGGCTGGAAAGTATAAAAGTTTGCCAAATTTACTGCAGTTGTGACCTTGTTCTCGTCTCCTATTTCAACAGTATGCTATGGAATTAGTTGCTTAGGTGGATAGAACTGAGTCATTTCCTAAGCAAATATGGAAAAGGCAGAATCCAGACCTTCAGAATGACCAACGGCACAACTAGTCTGTCCCATAAGTGCAATCTTAACCCGTTTGGCCAAGGAAGATGGGAGCACTGACCTTGTCCCATTGGAGCTTTTCCAACTCCTTTTCAAAGCGCTTGAACTCCCTCCGGTCCTGCACCTCCACAATGCCACGGTACAGCACCATGATGGACAAGCCTGCTAACACAAGGCCCAGCACCAACCACAGCACCAGGTTGACCGTCTGTGTCGTACCTGGCAGCGTGGGAGAAAGGTGGTGAGATGGAGTCTGCAAGGTGGCCTCCTCTACTCTGAGGAAGCTACTGCCCTCCCCCACCAATATTTTCTTGAGCTCCCCTCCCCCACTATCGAGGCGCACATTGGCTTCATTCCAAATTTGCGCTGGATCCACTGCATTGACAGAAGTGGGTGTTCCAGTCCTCCTTCGCACAGCAGCCCCCTGAAAATGCTGCTCTGGAAGATCTTGGTGAGCAGAGTAGGACACAGGCAAAAATGGTGCCTGGGACAGGGCACATCTGCTCACAGAAGGCAGAGCCTGGATCCAATCCACTTCTCCCATTCAGGATGCACACCCAGCTCCTCCTCCTCTGCAGGGTTCAGGATACCTTCTTCCTTATACCTGTACCAAGATTCAAACTTCCTCAGTTTTCCCCATTTCCTTCAAGGTTGGAAGTATCTCCTGCTACAGGACTTCTACAATGGCCCATTAGTTTTATAAGAGCCCTGCTGAATATTGCTAAAACTAGTTCTCGGATGAGGATCAATGCAGCCACTTTGTGAATTCTCCTCTGGGCAAGGCCAGGGGGGCTGTCACAGTGAGTTGGTGGGCTTCAGCCTTTGCCTACGTGCCACTGCAAATACACGCTTCCCCCTTCTGCATTCTGAAGCAGCCCGGTTGTGAGAGGGCTGCACTCTGCTTTTCTGAGATCTGTAAGCTTGCCTGAGACGCCTCACTGGACTGTACCACTTCACAGCGTGCGTGGGAGATTGCCCATTCGAACATTCAAAAATTCTCCCCACTGACACATCCACCACCAGCACATGGGTGAGATGGCTTCCCAGTGCAATCCTATGAATGTGTGCTCAGAAGTAACTCTCAATGAGTATGGTGGGACTTGCTCTCAAGGAAGCTTGTCTGGAATTGTGCTGCAAGACCTCCTTTCTTAAGTGCCGAAGTTTCATGCAGTCTTGCAAGGCAGCTGCTGCCAGCAACTCTGGTGCTGGCACGGGCGGACTGGTGGCCTCTTTTGTGTCAGGAAGAGCAGAGAGAGGAAGGGGAGAGACTTGCAAAGGCCTTCTAGCCTCACTGCCCTGCCCCTGCAGAGAGGTCTACAGAAGCCGACAGAAGAACAGGGCTTGGTGCTGGCTGTGATTTCCCATCTGTATACCTGGCAGTTTCCATTCAGTCACACCGAGCTTGGGACAGAAACTTATTTGGCCTCTGGAGGCTTGGTTCCTTAGGTGATGCCACGACTTACTCGCTCAGTCTCTCTCTCCATCATCCTTCCAAGGAACTCAAGGCAGCTTATATCATTCTCCTCCTCCTCCTCCTCCTCCTCTCTCAATCTGATCCTCATAACAACAACCCTGTTAGGCAGGCTGGGCTAAGAGTCTGCAGCTGGCTGAAGGTCACCCAGTGGGCGCCATGGCCAAGTGGGGACCAGCACCCAGACTGCCTGAGTCACTGCCCCATGCTCTTAACTACTACGCCACACTAACTTAACTTGTTTACTTCAGCCTGACATGCGGCCACAGACAAAGGAGATCAGCAACGGATGCCGTCCTCCGGGAACCCTCTGTGAAGGAAATTAGGAGGGTAAGTACTCGGAGGAGGGCTTTCTCTGCGGTGGCGCCCCATCTATGGAATGCGCTCCCCAGAGAGGTCCGCCTGGCGCCGTCGTTATTTGTTTTTTGGCACCAGGCGAAGACCTTTTTATTTAAAACTTATTTTAATTGTTAAATTATTTAATTAATAGGATTTAAAATTTTTAGCTGAGACTGCACTGGGGGTTTTTTAACAATTTTTTAAAATTGTTATATTGTTATTATTTAAGTATTTATGTATTTATGCATCCTTTGTGAGCCGCCCCGAGGCTTTGTTGCAATGGGGGCAGCATAGAAATGTTTTAAAGAAAGAAAGAAAGAAAGAAAGAAAGAAAGAAAGAAAGAAAGAAAAGAAAGAAAAAGGAGTCTGGGTGGATCAGAATGTGGACCTGCCTGGTGCAGCACCTTGTGTCCAGCAGTGGCCCAGCAGAAGCCCACAAGTGGCTCTCAGAGCGAAAGGCTCCCCTGCCCACCCTTTCTTCCTGCCACAGGCCAAGGCCCAGGCTCCAGCGGGGGCCCACTGGCAGCACCGTCCTGAAGTTGCTCCTCCCCCCGCCGCCCTGCCACAGCCTTGTTCTTGTGGCCCAGCCCCTGACTCAGACACTGCGGGTGGCGAGAGGAAAGAGCGGGAGGCGCCTCAGCCTGCCAGGTCCCGTCAATCCGGCAAGCGGCAGCGGGGCAGAAAGGAGCAGGTGGCAAGGGTGGTGAGCAGGCGGCTGCCCTGAGGAAGGACGGTCTTGCCGGGGGCCCCATGAGGCCTAGGACCAAGTTGCTCGTTGCCACTCACCCTCTTTGCGGCTCACTGTCAGCGTGACGCCGCCAGTCTCATCCGTCTCGATGAGGAAGATGAGGAGGCTGCTGCCTTTCATCGGCATCTGGCACCACCCCTCATGCGTGCTGGCTGCAGGCACGACCTGCACCGTCTGGCCACAGGAGGCGCTGCAATTCGCACTCAGCTGCCCGGTCCCGAAGGCCTTGCACTCTGCGCAGTCCCTGCAAGTGTACAGAGAGCATGTCTTCCCCAGCGCTTTTGCCCACAGTCACAGTCCCATTCCCATCCCAGCGCTAGGAAAGAAGTCTTTGGCCACTCGAGCAGGGATGCCTGGTCTACCTGAGGTCCAGGTAGCGAAGCCTGGCCAGAAGCAGGTGAGTGTTCCTGTTGTCTGGACGAAGGTGCAAATGGGCCACAGGTGGGCTCTGTTCACTTTTTGGACTTGCTGTAAGGGACATCTCCATAAGGTTGCACAGGACTGACGAAATACAGAGGGATGGATCCTGACCTAGTCTTTTGTAAATTCGGTTCCACTGGAACTTTGTGGATTGTCAGGTGCCATTTGTCCTGCTCTCTGCTCATTGGTGGAACTTGATTTTGTAAAGATGTGTTCATATACATTTGCACTAGTGCAAATTTGCACTTCTGAAAATGCACAAATTCCTACATTTTCGCGCCTTAAGTCTATAGGGGACTATTTTCTATTTTCAGCCCTTTAAAAAACATTATTTTGCGTTGACTGCATTTTCATGCAATTACAGAATTACAGAAAGTTTTTTTGAAAATCCACAAGTCATTGGAATCTGTGCTACTTGGAAAAATTGATCTGCTGTGGGATTCATGAGTTAGATTCACAAAAATCCAGACTCAGTTGAATCCATTGCAAATGTCTTCAGTATCTTTACTCTGAGCAGATCCACTGAGATCACTGATACTTAAGTAATGACTAAGTTAATTCCCAATAATTTCAGTGGGTCAAAATCTAAATCTGGATCTGACCCAGACAGCATAGTCATTGCTTTGACGAAGAGAATTAATTGGCAGGCTTTCTACTGCCACAGCGCTGTCACCACGGAGGTTAGACTATACCAGTACAGCATGGCTCACTAGAAATAAAATCCTTCTACTCTAGGGACCATCAGGTAGTTGTGCGCTGTTTTATTCTTCAACACAGAGGGCTGGCTTCAGGATTTGTCTCAGTTGCTTAAATTTTGTGGCTCCTCTCTACCTCACCTGGCAGATTCTTCTGACCCTCAGTGTAGCATTTTCAGATCACTGGAGGGAATGCCATGGGGAGGAGAAGGTGGGGCAGTCTGCTTCCCACAGCCCAGTGGCATGTTCCTTCACCCGGATCCAACCCTGAGTTAGCTGAGTTATTTGAACAGGGCCCATGCACACAGTGGGCTCAGCAGATACCTTAGGGTTGGATCCTGAAAGACACTGCTGCCAGAACAGGACTTCTGCACCCACCCCACCCGCCTGCTCTCTGCAACACCCCACATGCCCTCCAAATCTCCTTGCAGTCCTGCAGAGCAGATATGGGCAGCATACGAAGACTCGCAGGCAAAGGACAGGACCCAGAGGCCTTATCCCACCACTGGTATCCCTCTGCTGGTGGAATGACAATTCTGGATCCAAACCTTCTGTTTTGTGCTCCCCTGTATTGCAATAGGTAGCAGACACATCAACTTCTACATGGGAGTCGCGTATTGCAGCCCCAATCGTACCATGAAAATACACAACTGCGGCTGCATAACAGAGGCTGAACAATTATGTATAATTACAAAGCAGGCCCCCTGCCCAGCACCCCATTGCAAAGAAGGTCAAGCCATCCCCAGCACTGGCCACTCCCCTACACACCTGTGCAGCTCGCAGGGTGTCTGGCAGTCCAGGCAGTGGCTGCAGTGGCTGCCAAACCAGCTGGGGTCGCACTGGCATCGGTTACACACGCAGCGCCCGTGACCGCTGCAGGTGGTGCCCTCCTGCACACACCCACTGGTGTCCAGGCTGCACTCGCAGGCACTCCCGGTGTAATTCGCGTCGCACTGGCAGGTGCCGCACCTGCATTGCCCATTGCCTGCCAGCAAGGAAAGAGGTCAGTCTGTGCTGTGGGTTTCCTTCGCAGCACTGATTCCGTCCCCAGATATATAGCTGCCCTGCATACCTCTGTCTTCTCATCATACCGATATTGCTCTTTTTAAAGGAAAAAAAGCAAGGCTGAAGAAAGGGACTCCTGTGCTCTGGAGCCCCATTCCATGCTTCCTCTGCAGTGCATTTCTGCAGTGTTGGGCTTTGCTAGCCAGCTTCCCATCTGAGCACACGGAGAGAACTCACGATGGCACCAGGATTGCACAAAGCCCCTCAGGCTGCAATTCCAAACACACCCAGGAGTGCGTCCCGTCCCGTTAAACTGAGCAGAACTTGCTTCTGAGTAGGATGTACAGAAGTGGACTGTCACTGTCATTCTTGCCCCACCGTTGCAGAACGCACCAGGTTAAACAAAAGTGGCAGCCCAACCCCTGGAAGGCACCACCTGATCTTACCTGCACAGAGCTGCCCATTGTGCCGGTGGCAGGCAGTGTTGTCGCAGTTGCAAAAGGGCCCGCTTGCTTGGCTGCTGCACTGGCACTTCCCGCACACACACTGGCCCTTCCCACTGCAGATGGGGCCCGTGTCATTCACATCTTGGCACGTGGCCTCTGGAGCCCCTGCCTTTTCTTGCTGGCACTCGCACAACCTTCCAACGTAGCCCTCCTGACAGCTGAAAGAGCGGAGAGGGGTGTGGAAGGAGGCTGAATGGGAGCTGCCAAGGGTTTGCCAGACCTCGTCTCTCACCGAATGCTTCCCGAGAGCTCCCTATCAGACCCCCACCAATGCATCTCCTCCTAGGCCCACTGACTGGACACCCATCTCCTCTTCCCTCAACAAACTTCCCCAGTTTCAGTCACTGGGAAGAGCAACCGAAACCATCAAACAGCTTAGAAGGCCTTCCTTGTGGAGAAAGCTTAAAGTATTCGCAATCAGGTTTTTTTTTCCCCAGGCAACTAATTTGGTGGCAGGGTTGAATGGAACTGGGAAACAGGAGCTAGAATTTTGAATCACAAGAACCAAAGATGAGATGGAGTAACTATTGTTTCTCTCATATAGTATCAGAATGTAGGGGATTGGACCCAAATGGAAGATGAATCAACCACACCGGCAGAAGTAGACTTCCCACGGCTGCACTCCCAGTGCCCTGAAAACACTACGCAGACCTCCTTGAGCAGAGCCTTTTCTTATGGAAAGCAGCTACTGAATTCAACCCAGGATCAGTTAATTTAAAATAGATACACAGTAGATTCCATGCCAAGGTGCAGGGGGAAGGACCACAGGAAGTCACAATGGCTACCAACATAGACAGCTTTTTTTAACGATTAGATCAGGGTGGCCAAAACACAACACACGAGCCCCAACAACCTCTTGAGGTCACCCAACACACCACTCAGATTCACAATGGCAAAGAAGCACCGATATGCCACTACAGGGCAAGCTAAGCCTTTGCGCGCATCCATTCACTACAATGGGGCAAGGGGCTGCCCACATGAGAACCAGAAGCCCCCGAACTCCCACAGTTGTCCACCCCTGGATTAGGTGGTTCTGGGTGGGGGGGACAGATCTGCCTACGGCCATTACCTACGAGCGTTAAATGGCATCTCCTGGCTCAGAGGAAGGCCACCTCCAAATATCCAGGGCAATCAACAGGGACTACCCCAAGGACTGCCTGGGGCCCATGCAACTTGGCCTGGCTGGGCTGCTGCTGAGCTGGCTGTGTGCAGCTCAGACTCTTCCAGCAGACACTGTCAGGTTCTGCCTTTGGGGCTGTCTGCATCTGAACGTTGATCCCTTCTGCTTGTGCCGTTCTCAACTTTGCTCCGACCCTGTTAGCCTCCATAGAAGGGGACTGTCATTGTTTTAAACTGAAAAGCCAGAGTTCTCTTGTGAAGCAACTAAAAAGCAGCAATGCAGACCAATGTACCTGCAGACACCGCAGCTGAAGTTGCCGTGGCCGCCAGAACAGTGCTCCGCGTAGGGCTGGGCATCTCCGCACTGGCACTCGCATGCCGTTGTCAGCTGCACCTGCAGCTCCTCGCCCACTCCCAGCACGCGCAGCACCAGTTTCTGTGGCCCAGGGAGGCAGGCAGTGGCCTTGATCCTCACTGTGAATTGCACCTACGGAAGAGGGGAAAGCAGGGGTAAGGGGAGCGCAACCACTGGCAGAGGGGCTGGCCCTGCCATGGGGGAGAGTCGGAAGAATCCTCAGGCGGCTGGAGGACAGAGCTGTGGTTCAGTGGGGCCACCCCAGAGCTTGCCTGCTTTCCCCAGGTCCCATGAAGGACGCTGTGGGTCTGACTAGCTCCTGACCCTGGAGCGGCGCAAGCCCCATCTTGTTCTTTGCCTCCAGCATCACAATTCTTAGGCAGGCTCTCCCTGCATACTGCTCTAAGCCACAGCTAATGGGCCGGCTGTTCCTGTGATGTGAGGCCTCCCCCTTGTGATTCAGGCTTCCTTCCGAACCAGCAAAAGTGACCCACTTCGGTGCTCACCATTTGGTTGACGCGCACACCAAGGCATTCCCCACCCTGCTCGTGGCCGAAGGCTTCCGAGTTGCCGCAGTGCGAGTCGTACGCGATGGAGATGCCAGGAGGCAGGTCTGCGGAGTGCTCCAGATTCACCGTGGATGAGAGGCTCTGTGGGGAGACCGACACTGAGGGTGAGCCATGCCTGGCTCAGGGAGAGCAGTCCGGCCTGCCACGCAGCTCTGGCGTGGCACTGGGAGAAGGACTCGGAAGCCTGGGAGTCCAAGCCTCACGCTGGTGGCCCTGATGCTCCAAGCATGGAAGGTCAGGGGCATATTCAACATGATTTGTCAAAACCTTTCCTCAGATTATGAAAAAGAGACTAACTATAATTTAATATTATGAAGAGCCATAGAAAACCCTGCAAGGTGCCAATGGAATTCATTTATTTTTGTCTTTAAAAGGAAAACAAAGTTAAGGGTGCAATCCTGTGTGTGTTTTAGCAGAAAAGAGGGCATAGGATTATGCCTTACATGAGCCAGCTTCTGTCAGCAACTAATTTAGAATGGATGCATGTGTCTCTCATTTCAGTGCTGTTATTTTTAAAACTGCATTTCAACAATGTAAAGTGCCCCAAAAGGTGCACATTTAGAAAATGCAGCAAGCAAGCAAGCAACTAACAATTTCCTGAATGTTTTTTTTTAACCCAATCTCATGAGGAAACAGCTGGAACAAGGTTCAAAAAGCTCCAAAAATCCAAAAAGCTCAGCCAGCCTGAGATCCATAGCCTGTAATAGTTTATCACCACCACTTCCTACTATTACCGCCTTGCAAGTAAGTCCACAAGAGTTCTGAGCCTGAAAATGTTTGCTAGCCTGCTTGTAGGTGGCAGAGAAGGGAAGGCGCATACGGGTCCCTCTGCCAGCAGCCCCTCTACTTCCGTGCAAGGCACGCGGGCAGGGGCTCCCTTCCCCTGGCAGCCGGCTTGCTGTCAGCACAGGGCTGAGGACGGATGGGGTGATCTGCCTCTTTCTCACCAGCCTGCTCACTTGGTCTGCAACTCGTCAGTGATCCCCTTTTGCCACCAGGGGAGTGCTTTTGTGCAGGGCTGCCAGGCCTCCTGTCAATGCAGGACCCTTCACGATCTCCTGGATTTGAGCACGTTGCAAGCAGAGGGCAGATCCAGCAAATGCGTGCCCTGCACAACCAGAAGGTTCGCTTCCATTTGCCCGTACTGGCCTTCTGCAAACTGCGATCCTCCAGGTGATGTGGACAACAATGATCAGTATCCCTGACCATTGACCATGATGGGAACTGAAATCTCCAGCATCTGTGGCTTATCAACCACTGCAACAGCCCACTTTCGTTGGGCTTACACAGAACAAGAAGCTGTGGCATATCCCCCTCCCCCTCCCACATGCCCCGAATATTGAAGACAGCAGTGGGTCCCACAACAGGAGGCCCTGTGGGAAGATTCACCCATGCAGGTTTCTCATTCGGCACAAGCCAGGTCTGTGTTTGTCAGCAGAGGGGCTTCAGAGAGCCTTCCAACTCGTTTCCCCTCTGAGCAGTTTACCCAAGTGGGGACCACCCGTTTTGTTCTTAAAAGTTGTAATGGAACATTTTCAGAGCAGAAGTCACAGAAATATCCTGGGCTCCACAGTAGTCTTTCATACAGATACAGATCCATCCCAACATAATTTTTTACATGCTACACCACTGACAAGGGCCTAGGGACAGCTCTAGGGAAGTTAAGTAAGCCAGGCTACTGGGTGCTATAGAAGACAGAGACGAGGAGGAGGAGGAGGAGGAGGAGGAGGAGGAGGAATGGACAAAATGTCCAGAAGATTCAATAGCCAATCTGACTGGGCGAAAATGCCTTCTTAGCCCCATGTGAAGATGAGGCACACTTTTCATAGTGTGGGAGCACTATGGGAGTGGTGGGGAGCAAAAATATTTAGACGAGACTAGCACACTCATTCCTCTCGGTGCTTTTACACTGGACCTCTTCAAATGCCCGAGGCCAGTGTGCCTGGGACTCCCCTGACACGCTGCACCCTCCCAAGGGCTTCTGGCCTCCTCCCAGCCCCTGCTTTTCCTCACATTGTATGCCTCCGCAATGAGCTGCACCACGTTGCTGGAATCCTCCTTCAGTTCTCCAACCACCGACTTGGGAATGTGTCTGCTCAGCTCCTAGGGAGGAAAGGAACAGCTGAAGGTGAGGCTCACCTGGCCTTGCCTTGGCTGTTCCCCCAGCTGTGCCTCTCCCTTCCAGGCCAGCACCCACCTCATACATATGAAGCATGGAACCGGTCACCGCGAAGATGGGCTGGATGTTGGCTGCAGAGAGCACCTCGGCCAAGTGGGCCACAGAGGGGTAGTCCTGCCAAGAGACAGAGCCGGGGGTCGCCGGGAAGGTCTTGACTGCATTTTCCTCTCTCTTGCCCACCATACCGCTCCCCCACATGCATCTCCTTCGGGGGCAGGTTGCACGCATCCCTGCTGGCCCATCTGGCATTTCTCCATTCCACAAAAGCAATCGCAATAACAATAAGAAGCCTCAACAGTGTCAATAATGACTTGTTCTATTTTTTATACTGGAATTTTAATTTTCTGGGCCCTCCAGAACATCTCTTTCCACCTCCAGCAAAGAACACCAGACTCATGGTCATTAAGAAGCGACAGGTGCAACCATATTTTTACTGTATTATATTTGTATCCCACCGTTTTTCCTTCCAAGGAACTCAAGATACCCTACGTCATTCCCTTCTTCCTCAATCTTATTCTCACAACAACCCTGTGAGGTAGTTCAGCTGACAGTCTGTGCCTGGCCCAAAGTCACCCAGTGAGCACCATGGCTGAGGGGGGGATGAGAACCCGGGTCTTCTGAGTCCCAGTCCCATGCTCTTAACCACTACACCACACTAGCTACAATAAAGGACATGTTCTACCCAACTATCCCAAGCATCTCTGGCTAAGAGGACTTTTAGCAGCTGGGCTGGGAAAGGCCCCTGCCAATGATCTTGGATGAGCCTGGCCAGACAGTTTAGATCACACTGATTTAGGTGGACCAAAAACCTCTCTCCATTAGATCACTTCATTCTCTTGTATTAACACATCTTCTCTGTTCTAATCACTAGACACAAATTTCACTTGACACACGGTATGTTGCAGTCACAACATACTTCTCTGTGCCTAAGACAAGTGTCCTCCAGATGTTGTAGCTTACAATGCCCATAAGTCTCAGCCAGCATGGCCAGTGGTGGGGGATTATGGGCACTAAAGTCCAAAACATCTGAATGGCACCAGGTCATCTCCTGCTTTATGCCAAAGAAGTCCAAGACACAAGCATTTTTTCCATTGCCTGAAGGAGGTGTGATGCTAGACACACATCCAGCACGAAACATTTATTTACTGATTTTCCAACTGCATTCCTGCAGAGAACGCATGAGGGTTTACATAATTCTCCTCCTAGCAGGGAGCTAGACATATGGTTGCCAAAAAAGCTGACTGCCTGGTATGCCATGCTCAGATTCCACATTGTTTCTCACGAATACAAAAGGTCTTCTTAGAGAAGACACAAACTTTTCTTTTAATCCCTACAGAAAGCCTACGGAGTCCAGGCTGGCTCCTTGTCGGATGCAGTACTGCTGGACTGGCTACCCAAGAGCAGCCAATCATAAGCACGCACAGTCCGGGCTCATACTCACCTCTTCAACCTTATTCCTGCTTCCTCCGGCCCACTCCCCTTTTCTCTCTCTTTCAGTTTCAGAGCAATAACTATGGTTACTGTTAACATGAGCTACAGTCAAAGCCAGCTCACCACAAGTATCGGTAAAAGCAGATTTGGATCATGTGGGGGTTTGGAAGTTTCATACCTGTACCACTAAATCACCTCTGGTTACAAAACTGGAAGTGGTTAGGAAGGGTGCCTGTGTGAGAACGGGAGATGCGCGCAAGACCTCGGGGTGATGACCAGGAGAAGGGAGGAGCTCCCCAGGCATTCCTGACCATGTAGCCCATAAATTTGCCCTGAGCCATCAGCAGAACCAAAGGTGACTGGGCTGCGAAGCAACCTCTGTGCCTGCTGCCCTTCAACAGAGCTGTGAGGGACCTACATAGAAGTGGCTTTCTGTGTACAGGCCGTTGGCGTCCAGGTGGCATTGTCCATCATTGGGCAAATAGACTCCCCCCAGCTTCCCATCTCCAGCCATGTGGAAGGCGCCGTCTGAAGTGAAGACCAACAACCTCGTCACATCACGCCAGCCAATCTGCTTCTGGAAGAAGAGAGAACACGGCACTGTGGTTCACCCCCACGAAAGCTACTTTCCCAGGCAAAACCCTGATGCACCAATAGCTTGCACATGAGCACGAAACATGATCCGAGGCTGTTCATGCGGCATCTAAGAGAGCTGGGGAAAACGCCACAGGATTTTGTGGTTTGCTGAATGTAGAGATTTCAAAATTCAGATTGCTGAGCTAGAGTCTGAAAATCAAGTCATATTTCAGACTGGTGTTTTTGACTGAATAAATGAACGGACCAATTTAGGACAAAAATTCGAACTGTGATTTTACATGGCAACTGTCAAATGCATATATCCACCGCAGGTCAGCCCTCAAATATCGACAAGACCCTGGCACAAAGCTACCAACCGTTGCCCTGCATAGCAGCTTCATGCAATAATTGCAGTTCTGACTGCTGCTGACCGCCAGTGCTCAGGGACTGTCCGAAGTTTACTACTTACTTCTGCTGCAGTGCCTCTGGATGGCATCCACCGGGGAAGGGCTTCTTCACCCAGGGCCTGATTAAACTAAGATGTGCTGATGGCCCCCAGTTTAGCTGGTGTGAAAAGGGGAATGAACCAATTCATAAAAGAGAAGGTTTTCAGCAGTTTAGTCCTGATGGCTACATGGTAGCTCCAGTACAGGAGGCAGGGTGCCCGCAGAAAACAGTGGCTTGGGAAGACGAGCAGGTGGACACTTTCATATCGGTGACCTGCTTGTGGGTTTCTCAGGAGCATCAGCTGGCCAGTATGCAGATGCAGGATCTTTGATCTGCTCCAGCATGGCTCCTCTTAGTATGCTCTTTGCAACAGGATACCACCAGGTTAGGAAAGCAAATGGTATCGATGAGAAGGCTTCTAGCATCCCACGAATGAAAATTTGAAGGCAGGATGAATGTACAAGCCGATGTGCAACTTGCATTGCTATGGGGTCTCTCTTAGTGCCATTCCCCATTTGCACAGGTTTGGGGCTGCACATTCATTCATTAATTATAGATATATCCCCTGTTTTTTGCTTCCAAGGAACTCAAGGCAGCTTGCATCATTCTTCTCCACCTCTGCATCTGATTCGCACAACAACAACCCTGTGAGGTAGGGAGGGCTGAGAATCTGTGACTGGCCCAAGAGCACCCAGTTGGCTCCATGACTGAGTCAGGACTAGAATCCAGGTTGCCTGAGTCCCAGTCTTGCACTCTTAACCACTACACCACACGGGCTCTCACATTTTTGACATGCATGCCTCTTACCTGCTGACTCACAACTCTGCTCAAACAATTATGGGTTAGTGGGATTAGTCATGACACACATACGTATTTGCATGCATCTAGATTCTTGCGTCTGCGCACAAGTGATGCAAGCACCTGCGCACCTGCGCAGCATCCTCACAGAGACCTCTATGCGCCTCCCAGCCACATCCCAGCCCTTGCAGCAGTGCACGTGGGCCCCCACCCTCTTACCTGGCAAACTGCTGCCTGCATGATGGCATCAAAGCCTCCCTCAGCATCGTCCATGTTAGCCGAAATGTGCTGCTGACTGACTCTGCTCTCAAACTCACTGGCGTTGTCGGTCAGCTGCAGGACGTGCTGATAGCTGAAGGCTGGTTGGCAGTGATCATCCGCCGTTGGGCAGGGCATCCGCCTCTTTGAGGGCGCCGTGCTCGTGTAGGGAAGCACTGTCTTGTCAACAAAAGAGCCAAAGCCTGCAAGACAAGTGACTCCGCTGTTTTCCTTAGGGCATTTTTGAGAGCAAGGCCCAGTCTCCTTCCTCCCTGCTTTGTACTTTCTCGACAAAATCCCGCAGCGTTTCTGGTCCTTGCCATCTCAGCAAACTCAGGACAGCCAGGAGAAATTGCAAGAGGCTTTCCCACCTGGGAACATTCCACATCCTTTCTGTTAAAATTTCAGCTTTCATTGAAAAAAGAAGGTAACAAGGTTGCTGCAAGGACACAGTCCATCCAAAAGGCAAACGTTCTGAAGTCTCACCCATTTCAGTGGGGGAAATCAGCAGGCTTACATTGCAATCCTAAACAGACTTATTAAGACAGCCTGCCCATTGCTATTTGTGATGCTAGCTGGAGATGATGGGAGTTGCAGTCAAACACCTCTGGAAGGCATCTTATTTACAAGCTTACTTTATTTTTATGCTGCCCAACAGCCAAAGCTGTCAGAGCAGTTCACAGCAGTTAAAACCTAAAAGTACAGCATAAGACATAATGTGAAAGCTTTATAAGTTTAAAACTGAATAAAACTAAAGGAAGAGCCAGAACTGAATCCAGCACTGGGTTGGAGGCGATGGTACTGACGAGTCTGTTTGCATGTCAGAGGAAGCAACCCTTTGTGGTCCCTGGACCCCGTCTGAGGGATCATTGGATATTTCAGATTTGGTGCTCTGAGGTCAAAAGCAGCACTTGGACACCAAAGCTGAGAATCCAAGCTCTGACCACAGTCACTATCCCTGCAGTCTCCTCCACTTGCAGCCAGTGCAAAGCAGACCGTGGGGGCAGATGCCTTTCCAGGACTGAGAATGTAATGAGGCATTCTGGTGCTCAGGGATGCTCTTCCGGCCCCAGAATGCTTCCACAGAAAGGGTAAAAAAGCCGTTCTGGAGAAAATTCAGGGCAAGAAGATGGGGTGGGGGGGCAAAGATCTTCTCCACCATGACTCCTGCCCTGCAAGGGATGCAGAGAAGTCTCTGAGTTGGGGAGTTGAGGCCACATCCCTTAGGATTGTGCCTTAAGTTTGCATGTTTACATGTACAGAACATTAGAAGTATCAGGTTGGGGTTGCAGTCCTCTAACCTCCTCCTTAAGAATAAGCCTCACTGGACTTGAGGGTCCTTATTTCTGAGTTAGCATGTTGAGGACTGCACCATCAGACCTCATGGCTCTCCTTTTCCTCACTGCAATTCTGAAAAAGTACACTGGACTCTTCCAGTGCATTTGCAGATTTCACAGCAATTCAAAACAGAGCATTCCCCTAAAAGAAATAAAGCAGCACAAACAATGAAAATAGACATGCAGGGAATAATGGGCAGGAAACATTCCACCCGTCAACTCAGTAAATAAGAAGTTAACATCTGCCCACTTTCCTGAAGATGACAGATGCACACCTGGGCCTGGTTTCTAATTTTATTTTAAGCATATCAGAACAAATGTCCTTGAGTTGTGTTTTGGGATTTTGTAGAGTTTTCCTCTGTTTCACCTTGACTTGCAATGTCCACCCTGCCCTGCCATTGTAGGGTTGGATACATATGTAGGTCAACTGGGCTGGCTGAAGCAGTGTTCCCTGGCACTTTAGCCTCACCAGCAGCCCCCTGGAAATGCTGCGCAGAGGGTTGGGTGATCCTGCTGAAAGGGGTGCATGGAGGAGTGGGGATTCCCCAGAATAGGTGGGGTGCTTTCCATGAGCAAAGCCTTCTGTCCACAGAAGGCAGAATTTAGATCCAACCCGTCGCTGCCGCAGCAGATGTAGCTTCAGACTGCATACCAATCTTCACTGAGGTGGTAACATCCCGGAGGGCGGCCAACAGGTCACTTCCCAGGCGCTTAATGTTCTCCAGGTCATCCTTCATGGAGTAGGAAAGGTCCATGAGATAGTAGAGGTCTACAGGATAGCCTTCTGCCCTTCTGAAGCGGACTGTGAAATTCTGCTCCTCACCTGTGGGCACAAAATCAGATGGGAAGATGATGGAACTGGTGCGAGTGGATGAAACCCAGGCCTACCAAACTAGCCATCCTCTGATGAGACTTGTAGATGTTCATTGTACTTCTCCTGGAAGATGGCCCTGAGGAAGGTCCTCAGCAGAAGGTCTTGGAGCACAAGCAGGCTGATACAGAACCAGCTGCTGTTCCAGGTTATTTGGGTGAATGTCCCCCATCTGGAGTCCTCCACATGGGCTGAACTGCAAACTCCCATCCCCCGGAAGTTCTGCCTGGACCATTCCTGCCAAACAGGCATGGGCTGTTCTCTCACTGGGAGGACTTACCAGGCCGAAGCCGGAGGGAAATCCGTTGTGGGGCCAGCTGTGTGATGGTCTGGTGCTGAGTGCTGTTGCTCAAGGGCCTGTCCTCCAGTATCTGCTGCTGGCCATGGGGGTCCACGATCTCATCGGGAAGGCAGCCGCGACGCTCCAACTCCAGTCGAGGGGCGCACCTCCCAGAGTCTGACCCACCCGCCTGCACAAAGCCCTGGGGAAGAATGAGCAGGAGCCTGTTTCCATCCGCCCCTCGGGGCATCCACGCAAACCCTCTTCACAGGGGTGCACTGAGGGAATGGCAGGGAATGGCCAGTGGGATGCCTAGCCTTCTTCTGAATGGCCTTTGGGATATGCAGTAAGCCCAGAGCGGCAGAGTGTTGGACTGAGATCAGGGTTCTCCCTGGGTGGGCCAGTCACTGACCTTCCACCCAACCTACCTCACAGGGTTGTTGTTGTGAGGATAAAATGGAGAGGAGGGGGACCTTGTAACCTGCTTTGGGTTCTTTGCAAGAGGAAGGAAAGTGGAGTATAAAGGCGAATTGATGCTGCTGCTGATTGCTTACAACTCCATAGTGACTGTCCCCAAACTTTCTAAATGGCCACTGAAATGCACAGGAAGGGGCTGGGAGCCTGCAGCAAACACCTGATGGCCCATTATTCAGTCTCACAGGGTAGTTCACACAAGTTCTAAACACAGTATGTCAAAAGGAGACAGAAGGGATCTTCCTTCCTGGAAATAGGGCACTGAAAGCCACAATATGCTTGGTGAAAAGTGGGCAAGGTACTCCTACGCCTAGTAAGTGTCTGACATCTGGGGGGGGGGTGGGCAGGGGGGATTAGCAATCTGAGAACAGTCTTTTAAAAAATGCAAGGAAGGAAAGAAACAACCTATCTCTACAGTGAAGTGCTTCTTTAATTAGACTTAGTTGGTTCAAGAGTAAAAAGCTGCTCCTCGATTCAGTCTGCAGACTTAAAAACTCCTTCAACTACTGGGGGCAAGCACCACTGGAGAAGAGAGCATGCATTTGGGAACACACTGGTGCGACCCAGGAACAAAAAGCGATTACTCAATTATGATTTCTTTAAACATATGACAACCTTCCCTCCCTCCCTCCCTCATGGATTTGCAGGGCAACCTGGCAAGGAGAAGTAGATGGGCCCACGGTCTCAATCCATATATGGCAACTGCCTAGCTTTCTGCACAGAGTCAAATAGGCAAAATAAGCAAATGTGCATTATTGCACATAACAGGCAGCATTCATTCAGGTTTCAGGATTCTGTTATCCATTGGTACCCTCCACACTTTAAAAATAGCACACACAGAGATCAGCGAGGCAAAGAGATTGCAGGAAACAGCCTAGGTGTGATGTCCTTCTGGGGCCGGCACTGCAATCGCTGCCTCAGGTGGGTCATGATCGGAAAGAGTCGGAGGTGAGTGCTGTGGGTCACAAGGCCTGCCTTGCCCCTGTTTAAGGCAGCCCATATCATTCAGGTGTGGTGGCGGGCGTTGACCCCTTGCCAGCCTTGAATGGCCCAGCTGTCCAGTCAGGTTCTGTACATGGAAAGGGAGGGTGGACACTGTCTTGCCATTCCTCTCAGCCTACAGAATATCTCGAGCCGGCCCTGATCTCCCTGGAGAACGTCTTGCTGTTCCTACACAAGTGGCAACCCTTCCCACTCTGCTCATGCCCCCCCCCATCCACCACCCCTGCCAAATTGCCAAGGCAGACAACAAGGCAGCCTCCTCCTATCAGTCAAGCTGCAGCAGTTTCCTGTTACTCCAGGTGAAAAAACCGCAGATCCAACCACACTAGGCTTAAGGGTGTTTGTGTTTTCCTCACTGCTTTATCTAGATAAACCTTTGAGAGGCCAAGCAGCGTGGTCTTTCATGATACAGAAAGAACAATGCACGGCTCCATTTATCAGGGCTGGTGTCAGCAGTCAGCATGGAGAGCACCAGCCCAGGAGCACACCCTGCTATGAACTTCATAGATACATCATTGTTCAAGAGGTGTAGCAGAAGTTAAGGCAGTCTGTGGCTGAGTTTCAGACCCCAGCAAGTCCCAGAGGCAAGAGCACAACAGCGAAAGGGTGGGACCAGGCAGAGAGAGGTTCTGGGCAGACAAGTGAATGGCGATAGTTCTTTCCCAGCCAGGCAGAAGATGCTCCATCCTGTTGTTCCTGAGACTGAACACCTTATCTGGAGACCTTGAGGAGAAGCTGAAAACCTGAAGACCTGGCAATCCTAGCAGCAGATTAGCTCTATGTGGCTGCCCAAAGGAGAGGGAAACTGCAATTTATTTTGTATATTGTGCTACCTTGTTTAAAACTGTATCTATAAATAAAATCAGAGAAGGAGAGCATGAAAAATAAGATCACCCAGCAGTACTCAGTGCTTGACCTTGGTGAGATACGGGTTCCAGTAGCTTATAGGGTAAATTCAGATGCTTGTAACAGCTTGCAATAGCAGGAGCAGCAGCAGCAGCCGCAGCAGGAAAATTTCAGTCAAATGTCTAATCCTTATGGCTGTGAAGAAAGGTTTAAAAGTGAATCCAGCCCTTCCTCTGCTCAGGGGCTAGTGGGAACTGACTGACTGACTGACTGACTGACTGACTGACTTATTTTAAAGCTTTTACATGCCATTACAATACTAAAAGTCTCTGGATGGCTTACAAATAAACAGAAAAAAGAAACTTACTACTATACTACTTTCAACAGCAGCTGGTGGGGTCATATTTAAGAAAGCTCGGCCATGTTCCTTTTCTTTTAATGTAATTCTAAAGCTGTTACATTTTGTGAACAAGCACATCAAGAAGAAAGGTCCTTTGCCCTCCTGGGCCAGTGTGCTGCATGCAGGGAAGGATGTTTTTGAATGCATAAAATGAGCCCCACCTGCACTCTGAAGTGGTACAAGCTAGAATCCTGCTGCTTTGTCTTCCGCAGGTTCCCAGGACCTGGGCTGGCTGGTGCGTAGCTGCTGCCAATGCGCGTCTTCTCCCTTACATGGTGGTAAAAGGAACACTGGACACAGCAGCTGCAGCGCTCCTCATTTCCCGGCCTCTCCAAGGAGGGCACCCTTCAGGGTCCAGAGAGGAGGTGGTGGGCATATTTTGGAATGTTTATGGTTGTTTTTAAATCCTGGGTCCATCAGAGGAGCCTGTGCCCCGGCCAGCCTCAGATTCCCTTGTTACCAGCCAACATACACAGTAAATGAAAGTGATGGGGCCAAGTCATACCTCGTATGATTCATAAATTGAAGACTTAAACAACCAGGCAGGATGTGGTGAGCAACAATTTCCCTGTGGCAGGGATGGCACCTGGGTGGCTTTCCGGCCATAGAGGCCATGCTTCCTTTGGGGGACAATTCTTTTATGCAAAGAGGCTTTGGGGAGGAGGCTGGGCCGGGCCGGGCCGGGCCAGGCATGAAACAGACACAGGCAGCTTTCCCTGCACTGGCAGTGCAATGGCAGGGAGGGCTTCACCTGCTGAACATACGCCTTACCAAGCGGCTGGGATACGGCACGGGAGCTCTGCTTTGGAGGAGGGCAGAGAAATAACATTCCTGAATTTGAAAGCAAATTTATGATTGAACTATCCACACTTCGTTGCAATGGATCCCAGTTTTACTGCATTAAAGTAGGCAGGTGGTTGAGCCTGCAGAAGCTATATGGGGAGAACTGGTGAGGCAAGAAGAAAACACAGGAGAGACAAGAAAGATGGCTCCCATTTCCTATCTGGCTGCCCAAAATATTTCACTCCACCCTGCTTAAATCTTGCTATTTAAGATTTGCTATTTATCCTGTTCCTTGAAATAGATCCCCAGAGAAGAGGTTTGATTCAGGGTCTGCCTTCCTCCAAGGTCCTCTCTGTGTAGTATTTTCAGGAGGCTGCAGGGGCTGCTGGGGGCAGGTGGATGCAGGGAAGCCCAATTCTGCCAGCACAGTTGAACCAGTGTGAATCTGGATCCAAACCACTGGCAGATAAATCCCACATTTCAGGAAGGCTCTTCAATACGAAAGCTTAGCTAACAAGAGATGCGAGAGTGCTTCAAGGCTTCGGTAGCCTCAAGCACAAGCAGTTCCTGATATTGACTTGCTGACTCAGTCCATGCGCTTCTTGTGTGTTATAAGAGAATGTTTGTGGGAGGAACTGGACTAAAAGGGCAAAGGGGTGAATTGGAGGCCAGCCTGCCAACAACAGATGCTGCTGCCTTTCAAGGAAACCATTCATCTGTGCCAACAAAGGGTGCAGCTGCTTGGCTAAAAGGATCATAGGTTCAGAACCCAAATGCCTGTCCCCAATATTCACCCTCCAACCCATCAAGATTACACATACTACAGTGCCACAAGCAAGCTCAGAAAGGCACAGGGTGGCTGTTATAACGATAAGCCTGAGAGAAGGAAGAGAATGATGTAAGCCACTTGGAGTTCTTTGAAAAAGAAAAAAAAAGATGGGATATAAATCTGATAAAGATGTGAGAAGATTTATTTATATTTTATATGATGCTCAGCCAGCATGGAATAGTTAATTTATTTTATTCTGAAATAATGTTGTAAGCCGTCCAGAGACAGAAGTAATGGATGGCATACCAATTTGATAAATGAATGATTAATTAATTAATAAAATTAATAAAACCAATCCTAGTTATGGAAAGGAGGGTGGGGAAAAGGGATCATTTTAAATGATTTTCCATGTAGCTCTGAGAATACCATCACAATCTGTTTGTGAGTGTGTATTTTTCCCTGTTTTCTGCACTCATGATCTTTCTGCACCAGTCACCACTGCCTTCAGGCGACTCAGGAAAGCAAGCCAAGCTGCATGCTACTTATCTCACAATGACAGGGACACACATAAACACAAACATACACACAAACATCTTTTCCCAGGCACCTGTTAGCTGGCTGAAGAAAAAAGTGCTGTTGAACATATACAGAGTACCTCTCCCACACAACACTAATGATTCACAACCGGGCCTTGAAAGTATTGAGCGCCAGTTCTAAGGAAAAATATCCCTGCATCCTGCAAGGGATTATTAGATGAGCTGCAGAGGGTAAACGCGTCAGAGGACTCACCACTTGCTTGCACCAGGCACAATGTGGGTGGGACTGGATGCACTCATGGCAGGAGGGATGAGGCTGGCATGAACCTGGAAAGGAAACATCCGTGGTCTGAGTCAGCAGCCATGCCAAATGTCCTGCCACCTAAGGCAGGGGACAAGGTGGTGCCTCCCCACCTGGCCCCCTTTTCCCTGCAGAAGCACATAGGACTGGCAGCTGAACCTTCAACGCTAGCAGAAGGATGATGTTTTCCACCGCACCTGATATGAGGGCAGCAGGCCAGTTTAGGGTGAGGGCCTTGTGGCACCCACGACTCTGCCCGTCAAGGGAGGAGAATGGCCCCAGGGCACTGGAAGAATGGTTGGAAGCCACTGGCAGGAACAGCCTCCTAGCATCTGCTGCCAAGGCAGTCGCTTCCCTCTGGCTAACGTCAGGGCCAGCTCTGGTTATAGCCCATGCACTGCTCACCCAAACCACCCGCTTTGCCTCCCTCTGCTGCATCTTTCTACTTCTGGTTCTCCTTATTTCTGCGCCATCCTTTCTAATCCTTTCCAGAGACCAATGATACTTCATATGGTCAGCCTCCATCCCTGAACCAAGTTGTTATTAACCAACAACAGTGGCCCCCTAAGACTGTTGGCCCCTCAGCATGTGAGATCAGGGCTGCCTCTGCCCCATAAAACAGGGTAAGGTGGTCCCTTTGAGAGCAGCTCATCTGTTTCTCTGCATGGGGCAACTCGCTGTTTCGGGGAGGAGGAGGAGCTTTAGATTGAGGAAACAGTGCAGGGGAAAGGATTAAGCCATCTTTTCCTCACTGCCGTTGTCCCACCAGCACATGTACTCTAGATAAGGACGTGTGGGGAATAAAGATTGTCATGATTTGACCCACTGGATTCCAGTTTGCCAGTCCTGTACCAGTGCCCACTCACTGTGATGCTGCTTGAGCCAGCTCGCAGCTCTCGCTCTCTAAGACTGGCCACAATTTGTACATCTTAAAAAAAAAAAAAATTAAGGAAATTTGCATACAGTTGGTCAGTTTGCCCAAACTGGCACCCAAAAAGTCAATTGTACTAGGGATGTATGCTTTCTGAGTGCCAATCTGTGCCAGTTGGCTGATTTTATGCAAACTGCACTAAATCCCCTGTGCTTTTTGAGTGTCAATTTGCGCAAAATGTGCAAAATACTGTGATTTGTTTTAAAAAAGCAGCAAGATGCATCTTATTTTAGAGATGGGGTTCTGCAGAAGAAAACCCCCTCAACTTGCTTCCAATCACTGGATTGGAAGCAAGCTGGAAAGTCTCATTCTGACAGCTTGGAAAATCCTGGCCTAACTACCACATGCAAATTTCAATTCCCTGGATTTAAGTGTTGAGGGGCAGAGTAAGGTTTCTTTTCCCCCCAGTTCTTACATGTGTTAATCAATCCTAATCAAATCCTGCTAATATCACCTTTCCAAATTGCTACTTGTTCTCTTCCTCCTCCCCCATTCCATTAGAAGCTTCACCCAAAAGTGAAGAAGGAAAATACCCTAGTCTCATAATAAACGTGGAGAAGTTGCATGAAATGTTGCTACCATCTACTCACAATTTGCTTTGGCCACAGCACCTGCACGTGGTGTACAGGGGACAGCAGGTAGTGCCAGGCCTGGGACAAAGATCCAGCTTCCAAACGGCATTACCACTAGCCTTCCCCAACTTGGAGTCCCCCAGATACACTGGCAGAGATGTAGCAGAACCGAGGCTCACAGTGAAGTTACATTGGCATACTTGGATTAGCTGGACAATGACGCCAAC
>NW_025335954.1:4976035-4994124 GCF_004798865.1 Varanus komodoensis
GTTGAATTTCCCTTGCAACAATATACTACCTCCTATTATGCATAATTAAGAATATTTTCAAGTGACTCATTGTGCGATGGGAGGCCAAGATCTGTTAGCTTTATGGAAGACTTGCATTTTGTGACAATGAGCGCTGCTAGATCTGATTAACTGAGCAACAACATAGCTTACTGAATATTTTACAACAAAGCTACCATAGGTTCCCTTCATGAGTTGTTTGTGGTTAACAAACCCTGGTTTGTTAGCACAGCTGGGTTCAGACAGCCTGTGGTTCATGGACAACCCATACTCAATCAATACTTAAGTCTTGAGTCAGGGTTATCATGTTGTCTTAACCGAACCACTGGGTTAAAGTCCAGCTCACATCATCCCTCACTAGCATAGCTTATGGCCATGCTGGGTGGAGAGGGTGGATGGAAAGTGCAGTCCAACATACCTGGAAGTCCCCAGGCTTAAGGAAGCCGGCTTAGCACAGTCTATTTCCTCAGCACTCATGACAGGGCATGTCCTGCCTATGCTGCTCCTTTCTCAGGCTAAGATTAAACCCGGCTTTCCCCTTCTCCTATCCCATGAACTATCAGCAGCAGCAGCCATTCCAGAAGGCTGTGCAACGGGAGATGAGAGGGGCATCATCCCACAAGCCCTGCTGAAAGACTTAATTTTTTTCTCCTCCCCTCCCCTCCCCATTCCTTTTTCTTTGTGGGTTCTGTAAACCTTCAGGCAGGGACCATTTATACTACTGGTTAAGTATAAGCCACCTTGAGAGCAACATGAAAATACTTCAAGCAAATACATGAATATTCCCACATTCCACAGCCATTCCACTGGTCTTCGGCTCTCAGGAAGTCCGTGCTTCCCCAAAACCTTCGCTTCGACCAGGCAGTTGAGCTCAGTGGTGCAGGAGAATTTGTCTGCTTTCAATCTCCTCCCACCTCCCTACTCTGTGTTGCTGCCGCGAAACCCTCCGAAACCACAACAGTTATCCAACAAAGCACCAGGTTTGGAGCCATCAGGCTGTATTTCTATGCACGCTTGCTTAGAAGCATAGTGCATGGCACTGAAAGGCAAGAAGGCTACTCTTGAGGAAAACAATATGGAGGTTGCAAGATTCTGCCCCCATCTTCTTGCTCTGCTTCTCTCTCACACTCACACACAGGCAGGCATGCACACAGCCGGCTTCTCCACTTTACCTGTATCTGGTCCCTCCTCTCCACACGCCAGTGTTAGGAGCAGAAGTGGAAGCCCCAGTCTCACAATCCACCCTGCGGGAAGCATGGCCTAGGAAGCAAAAGAGGAGCAGTTACTTGGGGCAATCTGGCAAGTGACTGAGAGCACTAGACAAGAAACAGACATTGCTTCCTTCCTCCCCGAAAGAAAAGTGGTGAAATCATAATCAGTATGGATGTTTAAGGGAGGAGCCAAGGCTGAGTGGCAGGAAGATAATTTGCATGCATGCAGGATATGTCAGGTTCAACCCCTGGGATTACTTGTCAGGTACAGTGAGAACCAGCTGGTGGCAAAGACCCCTTGGAGAGCTGTCCACTGCTAGTCAGAGCAGACTTCCTGGGGGAGATGGGCAAATACGATGGCCCAATACAAGGCCGCTTCCCAAGGCACTTCTGTGTCCAAGAGTACTCTTACACTTGCGGCTTACATCCCTTTGAAATTCTCTGTGCAAGAACTAGATGGGCTTGATTCTTTGCAGTAACCTTTTAATATGACTATCGTCTGGCCTGTCCTCTTATCCTTATTTATTTAATTTTGATAACACCCGACAGCCAAAGCTCTCTGGAGCCGGACAAGACTACATAGCATAAAGCACAAATAGCAGTAACAATGCCCTATTTTTTCTGTGGAGATTTAAAAGCCACATGTTCCAATGCCTTAAGCCACCAAGACAGGGGTACAACCAGGCCCGTCCAAACGGCTGCAATAACGTCTTCCCCTGCACATGCTGTTCAGAGCGCTCAAGCTCCTGGGCACAGAGGACAAGCTCAATGTGGTGCTGAATGGGCAGTGGAGCTGGCAGCAGGCAGACCGCAGAGAGAGACTGCTCTGCATCTGGGAGTCTGGCTCTCGCCAAGCCTCCCTCAGGAAAGGCGTCTGGCAAATAGGAAGGCTTCGGATGCCGAGGAGGGCTTCTGGGTAGATCGTGGCTGGGAGGGGCACTCCACCTGGGCTGTGGTCCCGGCTGTGCAGCCGAAACCTGGCGTCCGTTCTGCCCGCAGGAAGTGGTCCTGGGGAGACAGCCGTAGGGTGGCTTGGCACACTGCCCTGGGCCAGGGCTTTGGACATGCCTACTATGAGGTGGATGGTATGCCATGCCCACCTGCCCCATTCCACTCTTAACCTGCCAGCAGAGCACCTTGATGCGTGCAACCCACTGAGCAATGCGCAGTTCCCTCTCCAGGTTTTGGAGGGCCCTTAGGAAGAGACCTCCATGCATCTCCCTCTCACCACCACTGCCACCACCTGCTGGCTGGGCAGGCAGGCGCCTGGGGAGCGAGGAGGCCAGGGCATTTGTCTGGCCAGAGCAAGCGGCAGGCCAAGAGGCAGGCTGCAAAGGTGAGGCAGGACAGCACATCCAGGGGTCTGTGCTGTGGTCCAGCTCCTTGGCAGGTGCCCAGACTTGCCTACTCCAACACTAGCCTGGGCAATGCGTACAGGTAGGCACATGCTTGTAATCCAGACAGATTAACCAAGGGATGCAAAGCAGTTTGTCCTGCGATTGCCTTTCCAGAGACACCGTTTCTGAAACACGAGTAAAAAGATGCCTTTGCAACAAGAAGGCAGCTTCTCTCACGACAAAGTAAGTCTGGGCCATCTGTATTCAGGTTCAAGCAAAGGAAATCACGCCAAAGCTTTTTCAAAGGAAGAGAAAGCTTACTCAAAAGAGGAGAAAGCTGAGAAACCCCACCCTGAGAATTTCAGCCAAAACCATGCTGATGTACGATTTATACAAAAGGAAACAAACCAAGCCAACCAACCAAAAGAAAAAGAAAAAACAACCCATGCCATGAACAGAAGCCGAAACTTGCCTTGCTGCTGCAGGCCATGGCGTGCCTGCTGATCTCGTAATCTTGCCCCTTGGTAACATGCTAAGGGGTCAGATACTCAGCATTGGATTTTGAAGAGCTACTTGGGGACGTCTGCATTTGGAGAGACTGCTTTGTGAGCAAGGCAGGTGTCAAACTACAAAGATGATATTTTCTCTCACCTGACCACTCACCATTGGGTGGTTGCCAGGTTTGGCAAGTTCTTGCCATCCTGAAAGGCTGCAGAGCCTGTGTTGAGGCTTAGTTACTGGCAGGAGGTGCTTGCAGCTCAAACAGACAGGCATTCTGGACATTTTGAACTCCTTTTTTGCCTTTGGACCAACCCACTACTGGAACATGGGCCCCAAGAGCTCTTCTAAAACAGAATGTGGCTCCTGGGCTGAAAGAGGTTTGACACCTTTGCTCTATATGATCAGGGTTCACTTTGTGAAATTAAATTTCTTTGCATTGAAATGTAGCATCTGTTAAGAAATGTCTTTTTTTTTGTTTTTTTTTTGGATGACCTGTGTAGTATATGCAAATAAATAAATCTGATAGGATCAGATCTGCTAACCACAACATAGGCTCAGAGGCAGCTTGCCTTTTATGCTCCTTCCCATGTTATGTATTGAAGTCCAAGCAATCAAAACCACTTTTGGGGGTGACTCTACAGTTTTGAAATCTGTGTCCAATTCCAAATTTAAACTCCAGGTACACCAAGAAACATTTCCACAAGATTACAAAATCCATTGTTTCAACATGACACCCTTTGTTGGGAGATTCAGACCATAGCTCATTTGCTTCTGCCATAGCAATATGAACATTTTGGAAGTAAAGCCACTGCTGCATTTTTGAGGACGTACAGAGAGGCAGCAAATGTATCTCTTTTATATTCTGTTTTTCTTCTGTGGAGCTTGAAGCTACTCCAGTTGGTCTCCCATTTAGGCAAAGAATAAACCCAGATCTGCTCAGCATCAGCAAGGCTGTCTCTTCTTGTGCTTTCATACCATGGCCTTAGGATAAGGGGTGCCCATCCTCTTTCAGTCTAAGAACTGAATTTAATTTCCAGGATCTTTGGGAGTAACACTCTGGGGAGGGGCAGGCAAAGTGGATGGGAACCAAAATACCAGCATATTTTAGCTTAAAGCAGAGGTGTCCAACCTGCGGCCCACAGGCTGTATACAGCCCAGGATGACCGTGAATGCAGTCCAACACAAAATCATAAACTTACTTAAAACATTATGAGATTTTTTTGCGATTTTTTTTTTAGTAACTCAGTTATGTGGTTCTTGAGCATGAACTTTGTAGATGACAACGTTGTGATGCAATGTCACATAAAATAAACATACATATGCTCTCTTAGGATTATTATGTGAAGACATTTTTGCTTATCTGTGGTGGCAGATATCACAAAACTTATGCACAGACCTTGTGTTTTTTGTTTGTTTGTTTGTTTTCCTCATCGGTTTTCATTAGTGTTTGTGTATTAAATGTGCAGCCCAAGACAATTTTTCTTCTTCCATTGTGGCCCAGAGAAGCCAAAAGGTTGCACACCCCTGGCTTAGTGTTTCCTGCCAGTAATTCAACCTTAGGGGAGATCATTCAGCCTTTCAAAATGTTGTGGGGAGGGGGCACACACTCTCTGGTAAGTTTGCATAAAAGAGATTATTAAAGGGTATCCATTCTTCCCCTTCCATCCCAGGTCAAGCTCAAAAATCTAAGCCTGTCACTCAAATTTTAAAAATTAAATGTAGATGAACCATTAAAAGCTTGAAGTATTTTTCTCATTCACTCCATGAAGACCAGCACTGCAGCTCCATTTTATTGCAAAAAGGAAGCAGAGGCCTGGAAAAAGCAGCCAGGAGAATAGAGAAATCTTCCTGCTATGGATCTGGACAAATTTGCAGACAATACAAAACAGGGTGGAAGAGCAAACACCCTGGAAGTCAAAATGAAGATCCAGGTTGATCTTGATAAGCTTGAATGCTGGGCTGAAAGTAACAAAATGAGATTCAATGAGAACAAATGCCAAGTACTGCACCTAGGAAAAAGAAGCCAAATGCATCAATACAAGATGTGGAATAAGTGGCTCAACAGAACTGAAAAGGAAAAGAGTTATTGTGGACAACAGGCTAAATAAGAGCCAGCAATGCAATGCAGAAAAATGCGTTTGCACAAAAAAGGGCAAATGTTATTTTGGGATGCATAAGTAGAACTATCACTTCCAAAGCAAGAGTGGTACTAGTTCTCATTTACTCTGCCCTAGTCAATACTATGCCCAGTTCTGGGCACCAAGATTTAAGAAAGATGGAGAAAAACTAGAAAGGGTCCAAAGGAAGGCAACGAAAATAATCCAGGGATTGGAAACATTGTCCTATGAGGAGAGACTGAGAGAAATGTGTATGTTTAGCCTTGAGAAGAGCAAAATCAGGGGGGCATGATACCACATTTTAAATAGCTGAAAGGCTGACATAAAGAGGAAGAACAAGGTATCTTCTTGCTCATACCAGAGTGTAGGACATGTAATAATAAACTAAAGTTGCAACAACCCAGATTCAGGCTAGATATCAGGAAAAGTTTCCTTACCGCCAGAGCAATGGAACTGTCAAACAGTGGAACCAGCTGCCTAGTGGGGTAGCGACTCTCCCACACTAAAGACATTCAGAAAGAAACTGGATAATGAGCTGTGTGGGATGGTGTAAACTGGTGTCCTTGACAACAGGGGGTTGAACTCAGTGGCCTTCTTGGCCCCTTCCAACTGTACGATTCTATGATTCTATGACTGCCTGGCTTCTCTATAAATGCTGACAGAAGGATGCAATCCCACACAACAAGGTCGGCGGTAAATTGGGCAGCCATCTGTCCTCCTTTCCTGACAACAGCCCCCTGTTCCAAGGGCCGTTAGAGGAAAGCACACATGCACTTTAAAGGTAAAGAATCCAAGGCAGGGAAAGCAAGGAGGGAGGGCCTTGAAGTTGCTCATCAGCTCCAGGACAGCAGACTCAGACACACAAGTTAGCTGGTCACTATGATGAGGTGCAGCACATGTCTATTTCCATGGCACGGATTATTTATCACTTTTCCTCTGTATATATTAATTAGTACATGCACATTTTAGGCATATCTGTGTTCTCATCTGTCCTTGTTCAGTAATGCAGTTCTGCTTTATGGACAGGCAATGTATAAGTGGCTGCCCGAATGTGAAAGCATCCTCTACTTTGGGTGTTGGGCACTGTTTGCCAGGGAAGCGTGAAGTGCTTAGGAAACCAGGTTCTCATTCATGCAGCTTATGAGTTGGCCTCCAGCTGAAGTTCTGAAGGTGACATAAATACAATAAAACCAATAAAATTCAATGAAAGAATTTTTTTAGCGAGGGGAATTCCTCTTTAGCTTTAGTAAAACTCCTAGTTTTTCCTGAATATCAGAAATATCACACAACAGTGTAGGAATGAAGCAACTCAAATTAGAAATGAAACAAGCAAACAAAAAAAGCCCTTGGCTGCAGTCTGTATGTTCTGCCAGGGTGGGGTTGTGGTATCTTAATTAATTTCTAGGGGAGCAAAATATTTTGGTGGTCCCAGCTTGAAGAAATCACACTCCACCCCGAAGCCTCCACATAAACAAACGAACCAAGCAGCAATTTAAACTTGCCTTATTTTCCGTTGTGTTGGCTTCCTTATAAGGACTTTTTTCTCTGAGGTTGGTGGGTGGTTACTGTACACACTACAGTCAGTTGACACCTGCTGGGGCACACCCAAAAAAATAAAACATAACAAGATGCAATGGAGACTTGAAAAATTACATTTTTGTCATTGTTAGTGATATACAGGCATTTTGTGTCATTTGTCCATGTCATCTCACAGCATTTTTTCAGGTTTTTAGTGCTTCCTGCATGAGAAACCTACAAAATGTATCAGACAGAAAGTTTCTATATAAACAAGCATGACTTTATGAAGCTGCATCCACTGTGAAGCCACAATGAAGCCCTGGCACAATTAAAACCATTTCTTGCCCTTGAAGACCTTTAGACAAAGCAGAAAAGCTATCCTGTTTGGCTGAATCTTGAATGGACTATTTTATTATCAGGCAAAATGAGAGTGGACAGATTGAAAGACTTGGGAGAAGGATTTAAAAATCATAGATGCAATTTGAAGGAAGTTAGGTACATGGGTCTTGTGGTTAATTAATTATACAGTGACTACAGTACTGATGAAGAGAGAGTGTGTGAACAAGCTACCTTGCATGTGTAACGGCATAGAGAGAACTTTCAGTTCACCTCAGAAATCAGTTAACACTTTAGTCAAGTATATATCCATATCCATCTATCACTATTTCCATCTCCTTTCATTATTTTGCATGCATGAGTCATCCTGAAATCCTCTAGAAAACAGTATCTGGGCATATGGTTAAGCAGTTGAATCTCCTGATTTCCACACATAACCATCATTATATTCTACCCCATTAAAACTAAAACTGGGTTGGTTATAAAAACACAGGGAACCAGTTTGAGCAGTATTTTTAGATCAGGGTCTTTAGATTAGGGGCCTTCTAATGCGAATCAGGTTAATATTGCTCAAATAAATGTAACACAGTTTGAGAAATTTGAGCACAAAATCAGATGAAAGCAACACTCAAAACAATTTAGGTTGTCCTAAGTAAATGTTAATTGGTTTGATTCAAATAGCTTTTATTGAGATTTTGATTCTGTGTAAGCCACCCTGGGAATTCATTGAAGGGGGGAATAAATCATTATAATTCAAACACACATTTGACTTTTAACAGAGGTTCTTTCAATGACATAGGAACTGAAAACATTGTATTTCTATCTAAGAGCTTCTGCCAAACTTCATCTCCGATAACCTTGCTTGAATCCTTTGTCCACATCTTATCTGGGTTTTTTTAATTTTATATATAAGAAAATATATCTTAAAATTATAAATTATTGTAAGCCATTCTGAGATGTTCTGTAGGGGACAGGATAGGACAGGATGAATAAATGAAATACATGTGATTATTACTATTACCATCAGAAGCACCCTTAAATCAGGTCATTTTTCAAAGTTGAGTTATTTCTGCTCTTTGCAGGACCTGAATGCATTGGTACAAAGGTGGTCTCTTATCATCCCTGGACTTGAAATCCTGTTCCAGAAGAAGCATTCCTACTACAACAATGCTACACCCTCGGAGGCAAAGGCTTGCGCCTACCCTGGGCAGACTGACTGAGTCTGTTCAATCCTCATTAGGCTGGTTGTGGAGGATTCCCCCCACGAAAGTCCCTCCCCCCCACAAGATGCATTGCACTTCCATAGAATGGGGAGCTTCCTCTAGCCTGACAACCCCCTTTTGGGTAGGAATTCAGCTCTGCTTGGGGAACACATGGTAACACATATGACAGCACAGGTTGAGAGGAAAACAGGCCATGAAATGTACGGCTTACAGTTTGTGTACAGCTCCGTTACAGAAGATATCCACGGTAACTATAAACAATTAAACTGTGAATGACAACACAGTTTTCCCAACTCTTCTAAAATAATGCCTGTCATAGGAGATCTTAGAACGGTGGATCTCATTGAGTACTAAATGAATAGAATTAAACTAATTGAAATCAATAAGCTGAAGGGAGAGAGATACAAAAAGGAGGGACTAAAACTGAGGTGAAATGTTTAAAGCCAAGCACGTTGACAGACTATAGATACAGGAATTAACAACACAAATACTTTGAATCAAAGAGAAATCCACCTATTGTATGGCTGCTATTTAACCCCAGAAATATTTCACATGCTCAGTGGTGAGTCACCGTATTTAGTTGTTAGAAACGTAATCTCAGAAGTGAGAAACATTATTCCCTTGCTGAAGACATCTCGCTCTTAATCTACAAAAAGAACCTTAGCGTGATAGTTTAAATGGCACGTATAGTATGATTGGCAATACTGAGCCTGGGGTTAGACAGCCTCCAAATTCCCTTCCCACCCTAACATTCTCTGAGTCTTAACAGTGTAAGAGAGACAGGTTCTGCAAATATAACTCCCTCTTCTGGCCTTGTGGAAATGAACAAACTAGTATGAAAATATGCTGGGGTTCAGCTCTTGGATATATTCATTAAGCGGACTTGTACAAGCTGAGGGAACTGCCTCTCTCCTGCCTTTTCATCTTCCCCAAAGGGTGGCACTCACAGAAACAAATAGTAAATCCTAATTAACAAAATCTTATTTAAGGCAGAGCATAAAAATAAATAAATGAAAAACACAGGTTGAAATTAATTCAGCATCCCTTCAGCAGCAGATCACTATTCATGCCAAAGGTCTGAGTAAAAGAAGCCTCATCTGTGGGCAGAAGGACATCAGAGGCACGGTCAACCCAGTCTCTCTTGGCTGGGAGTTCCTGAGCCTCACTGTGGCTCCAGAGGAGCCCTTTTCCCGCAGCCCCACCAAACATGCCTCTGACAATGGTGGCACTGAGAGAAGCGAGCCTCCCCTGAAGGTCTTCGGACTTCCAGCAAGGATGAACAACCTTCATCCACGGCCACATTTGACCCTCCGGGCTGGCCTAAGGAGCTTGCAGGGCCTCAGCCAAAAGCCCTCCTCAGACCCCACCAGCGAGCCCTCGAGGGGAGCGGGATTCCTGCTGCTAGTTCTGCTCGGACCTGGGAGGTACGGCGCCCTGTCCTTCATGGGGAAGTCAGTTGCTAAGGGGCTCAGAGAAGGTAGGGAAAAGCAGGGATCCCGCCGCCACACGGCTTGCAATTGCAATTGGG
Organism: Varanus komodoensis; assembly: GCF_004798865.1. Classification (NCBI taxonomy): domain Eukaryota; kingdom Metazoa; phylum Chordata; class Lepidosauria; order Squamata; family Varanidae; genus Varanus; species Varanus komodoensis. The sequence continues at coordinate 4,985,825 of NW_025335954.1, forward strand.
AGGGTAAGGAGGGCACCCAGGTTCCCCAGCAAAGTGCGGAGGGACAACTGCGGCCTGCATACGCAATGGGCTAGTGGGGGCATCATGCGGCCCCAGCCCAACACAGTTGCCCACCCCTGCCTTCTGGCCTTGGGAGGGTCCCCTGCCCCCGAAACAAAGCTGAAGCTCACAGCTCCCGTGCAAAAAATGCAGCTTGAGTTTCTCAGGGTGCTGCTTGCCCGGAGCTGATTTTCAGAATGACCCCAACATGAACTTGCGTGAGTAGACACACTCAACAATAAACCAGATGTAGAACCACCTGCTTGGAGAGTCTGACGCAGCGTTTGATGATGCAATGTGAAAGCTCGAAAAGTTTCCTCTTTGGATTGTTAGAAATTCTCCTCTCTTCAGCGAGCATCCTGTTCTTACTCAAACGTTAATGTGCAAGCAATGTTTATTATCTCAGTAGTGAGGGAACGAGGGTTAAGCAGCCGAGATCTTGTTTCCGCACCGAAGGACCTGTTTTGCCCACAGCAGCTCCGGCGAAAAGGAACCCAGGTAGGATGCGAGGGCAAAAACTTCCTTGAGAAGCCACTTCTTGCCGAAGTGGGTAATACGGTTTCCTGCCTGTTTCAGCCACCTGCCTCTTGCTAGCTGCTTCTCAACAGAGGGCTACCTCAGAAGACATGGTGTAGCTACTCCGGTTTTTCTTCCTCTAACAGGTTTTCCACAGCAAGCCAGAAATATGGAAGAAGCAATGGGAGAGCAGGGGAGGGCTGAGTGGAGAATAACATCTGGGCCCGAGGAAATCCATGCACGAGGCAGGTCAATAGCATGGTAAAAGTCTAGTTTGCAAGTATGTGCATGGGTGGTCTCTCTCTCCCCACTTCCCCCCATGCAAATTTGCAAAAAGCCCAGAAAAAGCTTACCTAACCTGGTGCCTTCCAGATGTTTTGGACTACAATTCCCAGAATTCATGACCACTGATTTTGCTGGCTGGATCTGGTCTGGGGGAAGTTCAAGCCCAAAATACCTGAAGGGTGCCGGGTTAGGAGGGCTGGTTTGTGAACTCAGCCTCACCTGTTTCCTGCCACCCATTTAATTTTCCAGTCAAACTGGATCAGCATAGCAATAAAGCAAGTTTCTTCTTTTCTCCTCCACTTTCCCATTTCTAATGTAAACTGTTTGGTAATGTTCAATGCACATTTATTGGTATTTTAAAATTTTTAGTCCACTTTAGTGACTCTAAATAAGGAGCTAGGTGATAATAGCTGTTTGTGATGACAGAGAATGTGAAGATGCTTTGATAAGTGCCATTAGAAAAGCAAAGCAACCTTACTTTTTTCACTCAGGTGACTTTAAGTTAACGAAATTCTTTTCCCTAGATTTCTGTACTTATAGATCAGTTGTTGAAAAAAGAGGAAAAGTTCTATGATCTAAATATGTAAAGTTTACAGATCTGAATGAGTTTACTGTTCTATTTCAATCTCAGTGTCATGCTTTCCTATCTGATTTTATTTAATTTTCTTGTTTGTGTAATTCTGTCAAGATGTAAGTAAGCGTCTGACCTAAGTCAGACAAAAGGATTGCACTAGGATGGTGTCTCCCTACCAGTGTGCGCCGTGGGCTAGGAAAGCCCTGAGAACACTTGCCACAAGTGGTCCTGTTGAGTACAGTTGTTTATGATTGAAGTAAATCAGATTGTGCAGAAGTAGGTAGATCAGGATCTATGGGTAGGTCCCTGGGCTAGTTTGCAGTAGGCGAAGGTTTCTGAATCCAAACCATTTAACCAAAGCAACTGCCCGATAGCCTTTATCACTTAAATTAGGCTGCTGAAATGAAGAAGCGCTTGGGCTAGCCAGGAGCCTTTGTGTGGAAGAACTGAGCCCTGCAAGCCCACTGAGGAATGGTTCAGGAACTGGGCATGTTCAGCCTTTCAGAAGAGACGATTACAGGGAGAAATGATAGCTGTATTCAAATATCGGAAGGTCATGCATAATGTGAAGAAGATTTTTTCCCCTACTGATACAGAGAGCAGGTCTAGAACCAGTGGGTGGAAGCAGATTTCAGCTAAACATTAGGACAAACTCCCTTATGCTGAGCGCTGTTCCACAGCGGAACAGGCTGTCCTGGAAAGCGGTGGGCTCTCCTTTGCCCAGGGCATTTAAGCAGATGTTTTGAAGGGTTCATGCAGTTGCATCTGGAATGCAGAATCAGCATTGTGCAAGGGGTCAGATAAATGATCCCCAAAGTTGCTTCTACTTCTATAATTTTACAAAAGCAAATTCCTATGCTCAGAGGTACTGTGCTCATTAATTCTAAGTGTCTGCTTTTGCACCTGTCACTGGCTGCTGGATCTTGGGGTTCTTGAAAAAACAAAGTAGATTCTTCATTCCTGAAGTCTACATGCTCCTGCAGTAAACAAATCAGATTCTATGATCTGTTTCAGACTTTAGAACAAATTTTGGGCAATTGGCAATTTTAACCAAGATGTTTCATATCTCTGCCTCAAGCTGAGGAATGTAGTAGGGTTCTTTCCAGCATTTTGGCAAACTAGGAGGGATACATTTGGTACACAGAAGTAGAAAGAAAAGCAATGAGGAGGGTATGAAGCCTTATTGCATGGCCAAATGGGAACGTTCCTTCTGAATTTTAAAACTTTTGAAAAAATTGACCAAATATTTCTCTGCAGCCACAAGGACTAGTATCTTGCTTTTTTGTTTGCTTTTCTAATGACAACAACAGAATGAACACTTTCTAATATCAAAGATAGAAAGAATCCACTGGATTATTTACTGCCGTGGTTCTTCAGTTCAGGTCCATGGGTCACAGAAAATAATAGAGAGAAATTCTGGGGTTTTCTGAAGTGGCCATCTACTGTTCATTTTTAATTTATACCTTAAAATAGAATGACAGTTTGAAGTTTTCTGTTGGTAAGAACACATACACACACCACTTCAGCTTTGTGATTTCTTCATGCATGCACAAAGCTTTGCCGAACCCTTCTCCAAAAGGACACATGCAACAATATTGTGTCTACTAGGTAGTCACAAGACTGGCTTGATAATATTTACAAATTGTATCAAATGTAAAATAAGAGAACTCTTGTGAGGCAGCAAAGAGAGCTGAATTTGCCTCCCAATGTTTCAGTCCATGTACTTCTCTGCAACGGGTGTAGGCAGTTTGCCACTCATGCTAAGCCTCAGCTTATCATCTGCAAAATGGAAACAATTGGGACCTAACTCACAGGGCAGTTGGGAAGGGAAAAAGAGAAAGGACTGGTACACACTTCATACATCAGAAGGGCAAATACATGTTGCTCGAAAGCAAAATCACAAGGAGATGTTATTATTTGGTTTTGCTCACAGGTAGCATAAACACCTGCAGAGCATGAAGAATGCAAAGGAATTTTGATTCAGTGTGCGTGTGGACTGGGCAGAAGGTAGGGTTAAGCCGCTAGATGGTATGCAATAGATGAACAATTATTTCTGGCTCCCAGTTGTTTGACAACTAGCAGCAACTTCTTTTCTTTTATAACTTTTATAACTTCTTTTATATCGTTTTTTTTATTTTTTTTATATTATTAATTTTAATTTTATATTGTTATTTTTATATTGTATTTTATTGTGTTGTAAGCCGCCCCGAGGCTTCGGCAAGGGGCGGCATAGAAATGTTCTAATAATAATAATAATTACAACAACAACAACAGCAAATGATTCACCTCCCTGCCAGTAAAAAGACCAAAGCTTGAGGGACAGATTCTTGTGTGAAAGAAAGAACTATCAGTCCCATTCACTCTTGATATTGTCTGAAAACAAATCCCTGGGCTCAGGATTCTTTAATTCTAAATGGATATCTTTTGTACCAGGCTCCATTTGTTGAATACAGAGATTCTGGACAGGACAGGACAGGACAAAATCCATTGAGCCTGATGTTTACCCACTCTTAGACTAGGTTACTTTTTGACTTATGCCTCTAAGAATATAAAAAGAGTCCTGCTGGATTCTTAATTCTAAAATTCACACTGGCTAAGCAAATGTTTCATGGTCATTTCCCTATTGTTTGTCATCAGAATTTTCATATTTAGAGGCGCACAGTCTCTAAACATGAAGATTCCATTTAGCCATCCATTAAAATTAATTTAATTTACTATGTTTTTCTCTCTCCCAATAGCCAAAGTCCTCTGAGCAGTTTACAGACTAAAACCAGGAAAACACAATATTGTGCGTAATGTAAAAATCACAAATAAACAGTACGCGCACTCACGCACACATATCTGAACTACTACAAAAATTGCGCAATAAGAAATCTTATGTCCTGATTAGAAACTTTTATCGTGTGCAGTCACATGCCTGAAAGCAGAGGAAAGTCTCAAGCCAGTGCCTGAAGATTTCATTTCCATGCATGCTCTGTGAATGCGTCTAACTCTTCTTACAAACAAAGTACAATAATAATATCATTTACATAACACCTCCAAACCTCACAAACTTTCAGTCTCAAAGACCTGAGGGATGTGACATAACACATGGGGGGAAAGTGGGGCCAGATATTTCGAGGTTAGAGAATGGAAGGGTTGGCCATTGCTCCTTGCAAAACACCTGCATTTTTGGACCCTTCTCAGCTCTCAGAGTAGCCAATGTTGCTGGTGCTCAGGTACCGACAGTGATTACGTTTCGGCTGTACGACGCTTCGCCTTTTATTTCTGCCCTCTGATCTGCTCTGAAAAGGCACGGGAGCAGCCCTGGCTACTCACATGCACTGGGCTTGAGCTTGGGTTTGGCTTGGGCTCTTCCCCCCCCCCCCCCCCCCCCCTGCTATGCAACCTTGTGCTTTGAGACAAAGCATTTGCACTCCCCACGCAACCAAGAAGCCAGGATGCAAACCTTTGTTGGCAGGACTCAGGCCAGTCCTGCACCTTCGCCGCCTTGGTCCCAAATATTCTCCCTGGTCACGGAGGCTGGAGCAAGCCCGGGAGAGCAGCCACAGCACGGGAGAGCCGCTCTCCTGCAGTCCTGCGCCCTTGGGGGGCCGTTTCCCAGTTCAGAGGAGCGGCAGGCAGGCAGGCTGGCCAGCCACTTCCTCAGCTGCTGCGCTCAGCACTTGTGAGTGACAATTTGCATGCCCCTCTTCTTTCTTCTGTTGAAGACTGGGAGGAAGCTTGCAGCAGGTTGCAAGGCAAAAGAGAAACACAGGGTGGGGGGACCAAGAGCTGCGGCAGAAGAAGGAGAAGGAGAAGGGAGACCCAGGCTGGGGGGACTTGCCAGGGCAAGCTGCAGCAAGCTGTGAGAGGCCACAGCTGTGCAAGCTGCACCCCCAAAGGTCCTGCAGATGTGGTTCTGGGGCCAGGGGTGAGGAGGGGCAACGGAATGCCCAGCAGGGAGAAGTGGGGCAGGCATTTTCTTGTACCATCTTTCTCTCGTTCAGGGAAATATCTTGGGCTGCCCTTGCCCTTTGACAGGAGGAAAAGCTTGCCATATCAGTGTGATCGCTTGCTAAGGCAGGGCCTGCGGGACCCCTAGGCAGAAAGAGGCAGCTGCCTCAGGCAGAAGATACGAGGAAACAGGGCAGCCATGCCCCAGGGCTTCCCCACGTCCCCGGAGGTGAACAGCCACGCTCGGGTGCGGTGGAAGCGGTAACCCCCTTGCCAGCATTACGGCTGGTAGCAGCCCAGTTAGATTGTATAAGTGAATGGGAGCCAGGGGGCCTCACCTCTTGCCTCTTGGGGCAAAACGTCTTGCAACAGCCCTGGCTACACTTTCACTTCTGTGAAATAGTGTGACCACAGTGGCCAGCTTGAAAGTTAGAAGACACGGCTGAAGGCACGACCGACAGAAATTCCTCGCAGGTGCCCTTCCATCCATGCCTCTCCATATGAAGGAAATCTGCACATGTGGGCTTTCTACCCACTGCTTGCATCCATTAAAGTCATGGGAGAGTCTGGATGCCAGTTTGCAATGCAGATCTTTATCGGTGCTTTGCAGCCACAAGACAAGGCAACCCTAAACCCTTTGTTAAGTCAGAAGATTAGCCTCTGCTCATGTCAAGAAGGTTGAACCCAAACTGGGGACTTCTCCCCCAAAGCCTTCCCTTTCAGTAACTCTGGGGGTCTGAAGGGTCAGCCAATAAAGCCTACACAAGCCCTCTACATGGGCAGTTTGGCTCTCCCAGTGCCTCGCCCCTGCCTCCTCCACTTTGTCGATCCTTCCCATCCTTTCCGAAACATTCCTGGTCCAGCTGGGAACCTGCGGGCAGTGACCTTGAGGAGGCCTCCAAGGCTGCTGCCTCTCCCTGGTTTCCAGAGCCCCCATCTTGAGTCTTCAAGTTCGTGGCCTTCAGAATCCCAGTCCCGATGACCCCAGGATGCCCACCAAGAGCGGCAGTCCAAGTCATTCGCTGCACTGGCCGGCGTCATGCTGGGGGAAATAAAAAACCCAGTGGAGGGAAACTGAAGTAGGCAAGGAGGGACTGCGTTGCGACCTGGTTTCGGTTTCAGCGCACTATTTATTTATCTGGAGCAATGTCATTTGGAAAAGGCTTCCCCCTACCGCCTACCCCAGAACTGCTTACAAAGATCAGTTATAATCAGTCTGGTCTCACAGTCTAAAAGACATGACACAAAAGGCAAAGGCATTGGCAGGGAAGAGGAAGAAGAGGAGGAAGAAACAAACTCAGGCTCCAACTTCTTCGTTAGAAAGTTCAGCAGAGTGCTTCAGTCCATTGCGGAGCTAGATGTTAGCAAAGTTCTACTCCGGTAGCCTCTCAGTGGCAGTTGGAAAGCTATAAGAGCCGGAGCTGAATTTAGGCATAGCAGAGGGGTGCAGCCATGGATAAGACCCTATCTCTCCTTCCCAGATCCTTATGTAGAACCCTGGAACAGATAATATTAATAGGGTATTTCAAAAGGGTCTTGTAAACACAGATTAAAAATTATTTGCAAATTCAATTGACAATCAGCATAGCTAATTGTATGTTTCTGATGTTACAGCTTTCAGCCCATCCTGGAAAACTGATAAATAAATATTTTAATTAATAAATGTAATCAGCACTTGACAATGGTGGGTGCTTGTTTTTCCAGTGGCTGTTTTCTCCCCTGGATAACTCATTTACCTCACCTAGCTGGGTGGGTTTAATTCAGAGAAATATTCCCCCCCCCCCCGCTTTTTTTTAACATATGCAAGACAGCTTTCATTTAAAGAAGGAGAGTTAGTTTTTTTTAAAGGAACATTTCTGGTTCTATTTTAAATACTCCTCAGCAGGTGTTTCCCAAAAGGGGTTGCATTCGAACCGCCTCAACCACCTAGTACTGTCTGCTCAGAATTCCCCATCTGGGTGCAGGTTGAATGGTTCAAAATCACTCCCATTTTATTGTGGTCCTGAAAAAAAGTGGAGGGGTGAGGGAATCTCCTTTTAGTTGCAGGATGAGAATGGCAGGATGAGAGATAATGGAAGGGGAATATTTCTGTCCTCCCTGTAGTGCTTTAGGTTTGCTAATGCCAAGCCTCCATATACAACTATCCAAGGTTGAGCTTCAAAAAGAAGACAGCTTATGAAGAATTATTTAACGCTTCACAACATGTTCTCATCTCAGAAATGGTTATCTCTTCGACTGAAGTATGAGTTGCTAGATGTAGAATACTTACTTGCTTGTAAGTATTCTTACTTACTTACTTACTTGTAGAATACTTGCTGAGTAGCTAAATGACATAGTTTCTTGCGAGCTTACTCAGGGATGACGGCGATTTCAGCTTTTGCCAGTACCTCTCTTCACAGCGGCATGGTGTGCGTGCTTTTAAGGCTCCTTCAGTTTAACCACTTGCAGTTATGAGTATGGTAGTGTCAAAGGGTGTGGCGAGAGTAAGGAGTAACTTAAAAGAGAGATGTGTTTCAAGGGTGTGAAAGTTGGACAGTGAAGAAGGCTGACGGGAAGAAAATGGATGCTTTTGAAACATGGTGCTGGAGGAGAGCTTTGCAAATACCCTGGACTGACAGAAAGATGAACAAGAGGGTCCCAGATCAAATCAAGCCAAGGCTTTCTCTAGAAGTAAAATATGACTGAGGCTGTCACTTTATGAGAAGGCAAGACTCCCTGGAGAAGGTAATAATGCTAGAGAAAGTGGAAGACAGAAGAAGGAAAGGAAGACCAAATAAGAGATGAATTGACTCCATAAAGGAAGCCACAGCCTTGATTTTAGAAGAGCTAAGCTGGGCTGCCATGGACAGGAGGGCATATTGGAGGGCTTTCCCTCATAAGTCAGAGACTCCTTGATGTAGCACAACAACAAATGCTTCAGGATTAGCCATACCCTTTTAAACACCTTGCC